>NW_026294435.1:6230776-6513276 GCF_007827085.1 Peromyscus californicus insignis | reverse complement strand
ACTAGTGACCAAATAATCTAGCTTCACTAAAGAAACATGGAAAGGAAATAGCTGAGGTCACAAGAGGGCACTGAATCTTGGAATGGGGGGCAGGGACTTCAAGGAATTGCTTTATCTTGACGAACTTGGAAATTGGGATAGGTTTTAGTCAGCCTAGGATGGTTGACTTAGTTGTTCAAATCAGCTCAGCGGCATCATTTGCCTCAGAACATCATGCCAGCTCCGCTTCCAGCACAAGGGAGTCATCTGGTTTTGCCTTCATTTGGCCCCGGGGAATCTGGTCATTTCCACTACCCACTTTCCCCGAGTCCACTCAGATATAAGCTATACCATGGAGTCTTTTGATAAAAATTTAAAATTATTTCAATCTCCATTTTAAGAGCACTACCTACCCTTTTGTAGGCTGGTAATGGCCACCTTTGATATAGAACATCTGCTTGTTTTTCAAATTATACCTAACAGTCAGATGTGATGAGTCATACCTATAATCCCAACATTTGAGAAGGTGAGGCAGGAGGATATCCATGAGTTTGAAACCAGGCTGGGCTACCTAGTGAATTCCATGCTAGTCTGGGCTACAGACTGAGACCCTGTTTAAAAACAAAAACACAAACAAAAAAATATAATAGCTAAATAAATAAATAAAATTCTATCTAAATAACTGGATGTTCCCAGGATCATATGCTCTTCTAGAATTTGAATTTGGATCAGGAATCTCAAAATGTAAAAGATTAAACAGGCTAAGGATATGGACTATACTCCCCATCACACATGTTGGTTCTTTTGATAACATTCCCAGCCAATCACTGCGTGTCCTCTAGTACCCTAGCCCCCAGGCAGGAAGGACTGCTTTTTGTTTTCTTCCTGCTTCTTTACACCAGCTGAGGTGCCAAAAATGTGGCATGTGCCACTGGAGCATTAGTGACAGACAGGTGACCTCATTTATTGTATTTTTTTACTTTTATGATTACTTATTTTCTTACACATCAGACAAAAATAATCAAAGGGCATATACTTCAAAAAGAAGTGAAAAGAGGCTAGAATAAGACGAACAAAGGCACACAGCATTTGCTACTTGTCAACTCGACTGCTGAGAAAGTGTAACAAGGGGCCTGAGGAAAAAGGTGAAAGAAGTTTAAATAGAAAAATGTGGAGTCTTGGCTGAAGATGTAGCTCAACTGGCAGAATATTTATCTAGCGTCCATGAAACCCTGGGTTCTGTGACCTGATACCACATAAACCATGACTGACATGGTGAGATAGGCCCACGGATACAACATCAAGACAAGATGTTGTGACAAGAACATCAGGGGGTAACCAACTGCTTTATGACTGAATTTAAGGCCTGCTCCACAGAAGGAAACTCATGCCTGGAACTGCAAAGCTGGCCAAGAGCCCGTGCTTGGGGTGTTCATAGGCCCCAGCGTTGAAACTCTTACTATTGTTTTGTTAAACAAACACTGTACCAAACTGTCCTCCTAATTCACGTCTCTCTACCCCAAGATTAGTGCAGCTCCCAGATCTCAGAGAAGTTTCTTTGTGCAGTGAATGATGAATGACACAGAAACTCAAAACAGGTAACTGTGGAGGGCTCAGCCACAAATAAGACATCTACATAACATTCCCTCTCCAAAGCTCAGGGGCCACTGCAGAGGAGGTACAAAGATTGTAAGAGCCAGAGTCAGGTAGGACCAGAGCAAAACCGTGTCTTCTGGACATGACAGGACTGCTGAACTCAAACTCACAGCAGCGATGGTTGACTGCACGAGACCTTGTCAATCAACATTCCAGCATGGAGGGAAGGGGTTCATGAGCCCCATTCCTACTGTGGAGCTGTGGACAGGGTATGGTTTCTGGAGAAGGAAAAGTCAGTTTTCTTTAAGGGTGTGGCTCCAGTAGATTGACCATGTTCTCTACCTGCACATATATTGGCAGCAGAGTTGGAGTGGATGGATTATTAAATTAAATATAGAAAGAGAGGACACAAAATGTAAGGGTATGGAGGTGGGAGCAGATCTTTCAGGAGTTAAGGGGGGTGTTGGGTAAAAATGATCAAATTGTATGAAATTCTCAATGAGTTAATAAAAGTATTTATTTCTTAAATAGGTGTGATGGCACACATTTGCAATCTGAATGGGCAACTGAGTGGTAAAGGTAAGAGAGTCAGAAGTTCAAATTCACCTTTGGCTACACAACTAGTTCAAGACAGCCTGGGCAACACGAGAATCTGTCTAAAAACAAATAAAGAAGATGAAAGGTGGAGCCTGCCAAGAAAGCAGGGGCTGTGGAGAAGCAAAGAAGGATTTCTAAGGCTGAGTTGCTGGACTCTGGATGCATTTGTGGCTTTTTTGCTGTTGGTGGGAAATGGGATCCTGGTGATCTATGGGTTGTGGTGGCGTCATTATCTACTGGTGGTAGTTATTCATGTGGAGACAGTTGAATCGCCTGCTTTGTATTGGACTTGTTTCTGAGAGGAACTGTAGAGCAGGCCTACATAGAAAATGTTTTTTAAGACACTGGAAAGCCACCAAGGAACTGAGAAGTTGCAATACCAAGATTTTCCCAACCACAGTGAGGTAAAGCTACAAATTAATAAAAAGCTAAGGAGAAAAAAGTTCTCCAAACATTTGGAAATGATGAAATATACTACAGCTCCCAGAGATATTAAGGAAACCTAGACTACATAGTGAGACCCTGTCTCAAAAACCTAAAATGTTGGGAGGGCAGGATGGCCCAATGGGCAAGTGGAACGTGCTGCCAGCCTCACAAACTGAGTTCAATTCCCAGGACCTACACTGTGGAAAAAGACTACCAAATCATTTAAGATGTCCTCTGACTTCCATGGGTAAGCCATCATACATGCGCCCCTTCCAGTTAAATAAATAAATGAATGTAATTTAAAATTCTCTTAAAAACTAATGAGTAAATAAAATAGTTAACAAATAAAAATAGGAAAAAAAACTCAGAAAAGGTAAAAAAAAATAAGTAAGATACAGACTAAGTCTATAATTGAACAAAACAATTATGCCCAAAAGACATGACAAAGGCTAGTATAAAAAAGATACAAAATAAAAAATTAAAAGCAACATCGTTACCAAATTTCCATTTAGAAAATGGTAGAAAATGATAAACCCTGTGCCTAAAGTTCTTATTTTTAAAAAAACAAAAGGGAAATGCTTCTGTAAAAAACCTGCCTTACAAAAACTGACAGAGAATTTTTAAAAATACAAGTATTCTTATATCTAATAATGACACTAGGCATCAAATAGTTCCACTGGCAAATTCTCCCAACAGTTGATCCCTTCCAAAGAATAAGAAGAAAGCCAAGAGTGGTGCTTTATACCTGGGATCCAGGACTGGGGAGGCTGAGGCAGGAGGATTGTGAGTTCAAAGCAACCTTGGGCTGCAGTATGAGACCCTGTATCACACACAATAAAAACAAAACAAAATAGAAATGGAGTGGGGAGGAAGCTTCTAAATAGTTCAGGAAAATAGCAAGATGTTATCAAGAGTTTTAATTTTTTTTTATTTTTTCAATGAACTAAATTTTGGTCTTATCCATTTTCTTTTTTTTTTCTTTTTAATAAGAAAATTTTTTCATTCATTTTACACACCAATCAAAGATCCCCCTCTTCTCTCCTCCCATGCCCCCAGCCTCCCTCCCAACCCACCCCCACTCTTCCCCACCACCAGAAGGCAAGGCCTCCCATGGGGAGGCACATCCAGTAGAGGCAAGTCCAAGCCCTTCCCCCTGCCTCAAGGCTGCACAAGGTGTCCCATCATAGGTAGTGGGCTCCAAAAAGCCTGCTCACGAACCAGGAATGGATTCTGATCTTACTGCCAGGACCCCCCACTAAGCAGATCAAGCTACACAATTGTCTTGCCATGCAGAGGGCCTAGTCCAGTCCCATGCAGGCTCCACAGCTGTTGATTCAACTTTCATGGATCCCACTAGTTTGGTTTGGTCATCTCTGCAGGTTTCCCCATCATGATCCTGATGCACTTGCTCATAGAATCCCTCTTCTCTCTCTTTGACTGGACTTCTGGAGCTCTGCCTGGTGTTTGGTTGTGGATCTCTGCATCTGCCTCCACCAGTCATTGGAGAAAAGCTCTGTGATGACAGGGTGTTCACCGATCTGATCTCTGGGGCAAGCCAGTTTAGTTCAGGCACCCTCTCCACTATTTTTAGTAGTCTAAGCTGGGGTCATCCTTGGGGATTCCTGGCAACTTCCCTAGCACCAGGTTTTTCTCTGTCCCCATGATGTCTCCCTCCATCATGGTTATCTCTCTCATTGCTGTCCCACTTCATGCCTGTTCCAGCTTGACCATCCCACTCCCTTATGTTCTCATTACCCATCCCCTAACCTCCATTGCCCACCCCTCATCCTCAGTTTGCTCATGGAGATTTCATCTATTTTTCCCTTTCCCCGGGCGATCCATGTGTTCCTCTTTGGATCTTCCTTGTTAGCTAGCTTCTCTGGAGTTGTGGGTTGTTGTCTAGTTATCCTTTGCTTTACATCTAGTATCACTTATGAGTGGGTACATACCATGTTTGTCTTTCTGAGTATGGGTTACCTCACTCAGGATGACATTTTCTGGCTCCATCCATTTACCTGCAAACCTCATGATATCATTGTTTGTCTCTGCTGAGTAGTACTCCATTGTGTATATGTAACACATTTTCTTTATCCATTCTTTGGTTGAGGGCATCTAGGTTGTTTCCAGCTTCTGGCTTTTATGAATAATGTTCCTATGAACATAGTTGAGCATGTGTCCTTGTGGTATGATTGAGCATTCCTTGGGTATATGCCCAAGAGTGGTATATCTGGGTCTTGAGGAAGACTGAGTACCAATTTTCTGAAAAATTGCCACACTGATTTCCAAAGTGGCTGTACAAGTTTATGTTCCCACCAACAGTGGAGGAGTGTTCCCTTGCTCCACATCCTCTCCAACATAAACTGTCTTCAGTGTTTTTGATCTTAGCCATTCTGACAGGTGTAAGATGGTATCTCAGAGTCATTTTGATTTGCATTTCCCTGATTACTAAGGATGCTGAGCAATTCCTTAAATGTCTTTCAGCCATTTTAAATTCTTACTTTGAGAATTCTCTGTTAAGTTTTATAGCACATTTTTTAATTGGATTGTTCATTATTTTGGTGTCTAGTTTCTTGAGTTCTTTGTATATTTTGGAGATCAGCCCTCTGTCAGATATGGGGTTGGTGAAAACATTTTTCCATTCTGTAGGCTGTCGTTTTGTATTATTTACTGTGTTCTTTGCCTTACAGAAGCTTCTCAGTTTCAGGAGGTCCCATTTATTAAATTTTGCTCTCAGTGTCTGTGATACTGGTGTTATATTTAGGAAGTGGTCTCCTGTGCCAATGCACTCAAGACTGCTTCCTACTTTCTTTTCTATCAGATTCAGTGTTTTATTCAGGTTTTATATTGAGGCCTTTGATCCATTTGGACTTGAATTTTGTGCATGGTGATAGATTTGGATCTATTTGCAAACTTCTGCATGTTGACGTCCAGTTATGCCAGCACCATTTGTTGAAGATGCTTCCTTTTTTCCATTGTAGAATTTTGACTACTTTGTCAAAAATCAGGTGTTCATAGGTATGTGGGTTAATGTCAGGTCTTCAGTTAGATTCCATTGATCCACATGTCTGTTTTTATGCCAATACCAAGCTGTTTTTATTATTATTATAGCTCTATAGCAGAGCTTGATGTCAGGAATGGTGATGCCTCCAGAGGTGGTTTTGTTGTACAGGATTATTTTAGCTATCCTGGGTTTTCTATTTTTCCAAATGAAGTTGAGTATTGTTCTTTCCAGGTCTGTGCAGAATTGTGTTGGGATTTTGGTGGAGATTGCATTGAATCTGTAGATTGCTTTTGGTAAGACTGCCATTTTTAGTATGTTAATCCTACCTCTCCATGAGCATGGGAAATCTTTCCATTTTCTGATATCTTCTTCAATTTCTTTCTTCAGGGACTTAAAGTTCTTGTTGTACAGGACTTTCACTTGCTTGGTTAGTGTTATCCCAAGGTATTTTATATGATTTATGGCTATTGTAAAGGATGATGTCTCTGATTTCTTTCTCAGCCCATTTATCATTTGTATATAGGAGGGCTACTGATTTTTTTTTTTAGTTAATCCTGCCATATTACTGAAGGTGTTTATCAGTTGTAGGAGTTGTCTGGTAGAATTTTTGTGGTCACTTATGTATACTATCATATCATCTGCAAAGAGTGAAAGTTTGACCTCTTCCTTTCCAATTTGTATCCCCTTGATCTCCTTTTGTTGTCTTATTGCTCTAGCTAGAACTTCAAGTACTATATTGAATAAATTTGGGGAGAGTGGACAGCCTTGTCTTGTTTCTGATTTTAGTGAAATTGATTTGAGTTTCTCTCCATTTAATTTGATGTTGGCTTGCTGTAAATTGCCTTTATTATGTTTAGGTATGTTCCCTGTATTACAGTTCTCTCCAAACCTTTATCATGAAGGGGTGTTGGATTTTGTCAAAGGCCTTTTTAGCATCTAATGAAATGGTCATGTGGATTTTTTTCTTTTAGTTTGTTTATATGGTATATGTACATTGACAGACTTTCGTATGTTGAACCATTCTTGCATCCCTGGGATGAAGCCTACTTGATCATGATGGATAATGTTTTTGATGTGTTCTTGGAGTCAGTTTTCCAATATTTTATTGAGCATTTTTGCATCAATGTTTATGTGGGAGATTGGTCTGTAATTCTCTTTCTTTGTTGCATCTTTGTGTGTCTTGGGAATAAAAGTAACTGTAGCCTCATAAAAGAAGTTTGGTAACGTTCCTTCTGTTTCTATTGTGTGGAACAATTTGAGAAGTATTGGTATTAACTCTTCTTTGACAATCTGGTAGAATTCTGCATTGAAACCATCTAGTCTGAGGCTTTTTTTTGGTTGGAAGACTTTTAATAGCTGTTTCTATTTTCTTAGGGTTTATTAGTCTATTTAAATTGTTTATCTGGTCTTGATTTAAGTTTGGTATGTGGTACCTATCCAGAAAATTGTCCATTTCTTTTAGTTTTTCCAATTTTGTGGAGTATGGGTTTTTGAAGTATGACCTCATGATTCTCTGGATTTCCTCATTGTCTGTTGTTATTTCTCCCTTTTCATTTCTGATTTTATTAATTTGGATACTCTCTCTCTCTCTCTGCCTTTTCGTTAGTTGAGATAAGGGTTTATCTATCTTGTTTTTTTTAAAGAACCAACTCTTTGTTTCATTGATTCTTTGTATTGTTCTCTGTTTCTATTTTATTGATTCCAGCTCTAAATTTGATTATTTCCTCCTGGGTGACTTTGCTTCTTCTTGTTCTAGAGCTTTCAGGTGTGCTGTTAAGTCACTAGTGTGAGATTTCTCCAACTTCTTTATGTGGGCATTTAGTGCTATGAATTTTCCTCTTAGCATAGCTTTCATAGTGTCCCATAAGTTTGGGTATGTAGTACATTCATTTTCATTGGATTCTAGGAAGTCTTTAATTTCTTTCTTTATTTCTTCCTTGACCCATTGATGATTCAGTTGAGCATTATTCAGTTTCCATGACATTGTAGGCTTTCTGTAATTTTTGTTGTTGTTGAAATCTAACTTTAAGGCATGGTGGTCTGATAAAATATAGGAGGTTATTCCAACTTTTTATTGGATCTGTTGAGATTTGCTTTGTGACTGAGTATGTGTGGTTGATTTTAGAGAAGGTTCCATGGTGTGCTGAGAAGAAGGTATACTCTTTTTTGTTAGGGTGGAATGTTGTATAGCTATCTATTAAGTCCATTTGAGTCATAACATCTGTTAGGTCCCTTATTTCTCTGTTAAGTTTTGAGCTGGTAGATCTGTCCAGTGGTGAGAGTGGGGTGTTGAAGTCTCCCACTATTAATATGTGGGGTTTGATGTGTGATTTAAGCATTAGTAATGTTTCTTTTACATATGTGGGTGCCCTTGTATTTGGGGCATAAATATTCAGAATTGAGACTTCATCTTGGTGAATCTTTCCTGTGATGAGGAGGTAATGCCCTTCTCAATCTCTTTTCATTGATTTTAGTTTGAAGTCTATTTTGTTAGATATTAGGATAGCTACACCAGCTTGCTTCTTAGATCCATTTGATTGAAAGACTTTTCCCAGCCTTTTACTCTGAGGTAGTGTCTGTCTTTGAAGTTGAGGTGAAGTTGAGCAGCAAAAGGATGGGACCTGATTTCATATCCATTCTGTCAGCCTGTGTCTTTTCATAGGTGAATTAAGTCCATTGATATTAAGGGATATTAATGACCAGTGATAGTTAATTCCTATTATCTTTTGGTGGCAGTGTGTGTATATTTCTCTTCTTTGGAATTTACTGCTGTGCGGCTATCTATTGTCTGTGTTTTTGTGGGTATATCTGACTTTGTTAGGTTGGAATTTTCCTTCTAGTGCTTTCTGTAGGGCTGGGTTTGTGGATAAGTATTGTTTAAATCTGGTTTTGTCTTGGAACGTCTTGTTCACTCCATCTATGGTGACTGAGAGTTTTGCTGGGTATATTAGTCTAGGCTGGCTTTCATGGTCTCTTAGTGTCTGCATTACATCTGTCCAGGACCTTCTGGCTTTCAAAGTCTCCATTGAGAAGTCAGGTGTTATTCTGATAGGTTTGCCATTATAAGTCACTTGGCCTTTTTCTTTTGCTGCCCTTAATATTCTTTTTTTTTATTCTGTATGCTTAATGGTTTAATTATTATGTGGTGAGGGAACTTTTCGGGGGACTAGTCTATTTGGTGTTCTATAAACTTCTTGTATCTTCATAAGTATTTACTTCTTTAAGTTGGGGAAATTTTCTTCTATGATCTTGTTGAATATATTTTCTGTGCCCTTGAGTTGGTATTCTTCTCCTTCTTCTATCTCTATTATTCTTAGGTTTGGCCTTTTCATGGTGTCCCAGATTTCCTGGACATTTTGTGTTACAATTTTTTTGGCTTTGGTGTTTTCTTTGACTGACGAATTCATTTCCTCTATTGTATCCTCTACACCAGAGCTCCTCTCTTCCATCTCTTGTACTCTGTTGGTTATGCTTGCATCTGTGTTTCCTGTTCATCTACTCAGATTTTCTGTTTCCAGCATTCCCTCTGTTTGTGTCTTCTTCATTGTTTCTATTTCCCTTTTCACGTCTTGAACTGTTTCCTTCACATGTTTAATTGCTTTTCCATGGTTTACTTGACTTTCTTTAAAGGATTTATTTATTTCTTCCAATTTTTTATTTGTCTTTTCCTCAGTTTCTTTACTGAATTCTTCCATTTTTTGTTTGTCTTTTCCTCACTTTCCTAAGGGAATTTTTCATTTCCTCTTTAAATGCCTCTAGCATCTTCATGAAGTTATTTTTAAGGTTGATTTCTTCTGCTTCTTCTACATTGTGATATTCAGGTCTTGATGTTGTAGAAAGGCTAGGTTCTTCTGGTGATGCCATATTGATATTTATGTTGTTGTATGTATTTTTGCACAGGCATCTACCTATCTCTTCCTTCAATAGGTTCAAGGGGTGCCTATGTCTGAGCGAGCTGCTATTGGTCCACTCTGTGTTTGCTGTGTCTGTGTCTCAGGAGGCCCCTCTGGGTCCTGTCTTAGCTCTTGGTCTAATTGGAGCTAGCAGATTCTGTATCTCAGGGAGCTGCTCTTGGTCCAATTCAAACTAGCTGATTCTGTGGCTCAGGGAGCTGCTCTTAGTCTTATCAGGGTTCATGGTCCAGTCAGAGCTGATGGATTCTGTATCTCAGGAAGCCTTTCTTGGTCCAATGAGAGCTGGCAGATTCTGGGCCTCAGAAAGCCACTCTTGGTCAAATGAGAGCTAGTGGATTCCATGTCTCAGGAAGTTACTGGGGTTTCAGACAGATGGGTTTTGGGGTAGGGTGTAGAACTTGTAGATTGCAGGGTCTGGTGGGGATTTTGGTGGGAGAGCCTGCCCACAGGAGCTTTCCCTGCTGGCAACTGGGCAGAGTTGGGCGGGGGTTCCTGGGAACTGGCTGTGTCCCAGGGCCTGGGTCCTAGAGGCAGTACTCTCTGGGTAGGAGAAGAGTCACTCACCTCTTGGTCCAATGAGAGCTGGTGGACTTCATGTCTCAGGAAGTTACTGGGGTCACAGGTGGATGGGTATTGGGGTAGGGCATGGGTCTTGTAGATTGCAGGGTTTGGTGGGGGATTTCGGTGGTGGTGAGGTCTGTCCACAGGAGTTTTCCCTGTTGGCCAGAAACTGGGGCAGAGTTTGGTAGGGGTTCCCGGGGACTGGTCAGTCTTATCTTTCATATATATATATATATATATATATATATATATATATATATATATATTTTATGTGCATGAGTGTTTTGCCTGCATGTATACATGTGCACTATGTATGTGCTCTTGGAAGTCAGAAGAGGGCATCATTGGATACCCCAGAATTGGATTGGATATGAGTCACCATGTGGGTTCTGGGAATCGAACCCAGGTCCTCTGCAAGAACAGCGAGTGCTCTTAACCACTGAGCCTTCACTCCATCCCCTTAATGATTTCTACTTCCCTGATTCTTGCTCTTTATAATTTTATTGTTTCACATACTTTTGGTTTTATTTGTCCTATTTTAGTTTATAAGATCGATGCTTAAGGTATTTCTCTCTCTCTCTTCCCTCCTTCTCCCACCTCTTGAAGAGTTCTTGCCATCTAACCTATGTTGTTCTGGAACTCACTACACAGTTCAGGCTAGCCTCTAACTTGTCTCAGCCTCTCAAGGCTGAAAGTACCGGCATATACCACCATGTCCAGCTATTTCATTTGTCTATTTAATGATATATTTTAATTTGTTGTAATGATGTATATATATGTATTGTGAACATGGGTTTGTACACATGAGTTCTGGTGCCCACAGAGGCCAGAAGTGGGTGTCAGAGTCCCTGGAGCTGACCAAACATAAGTGCTAGGAATGGAACTCAGTTCCTTTGCAAGAGTAGCATGTGGTTTTAACCACTGAGCAATCTTGCCAACCCCTAATTTTGTAAGTATCTAGTTCAAGTTCCCTCTAAGCCTTGTATTGGAATCACTCCATACATCTTAAAATGTTGTATTTGCATTTTTATTCAGTTCAAAAGTTTTGAATTTTTCTTGAAAGTTCCTTGTAGATATTGGGTTGCACTAAACCCAGGAATGTCTAAACACCAAAAATGGCAGCATGGGAATGAAATGACTAGCTAGAGTAGAAAAAGGTATTTATAAGCATCTATAAATGACAACAGGTTTAGATTCTGGATATAAAGATGCTCTAAACCAATAAGGAAAAGATAACACAATAGATAAATAGGAAAAGACAAAAATAAAGTAAAAGATATTTCATAAGAGAACATAAGTAAATAGCCAGTAAATACATGCCCGGCATTGGCAGTCATCAGAGACAAGCAAGTTAAAGCCACGGCAAGTTGCCTTGGACAGAAGAGTCACCTGCTTAAATATCAGACTAAGTGTGGTCTTGATCAGTGAGATTTTTAACATAGTGGGGCAGGAATGTTAGCACCATGTTGGAAAACCTTTATTTCACCAGAATCTATTAAAGCTGATGATGTATGTCCCTTACAACTTTGCAAGTCTATTCTTAGGAATATACTCCAAAAAATGAAGAATGCTATATACCAAAAGACATGTGGCTAATTCATAATGTTTTATGGTAAACTGAGTAACAATGCCCAACCCCCACCTACCAGCCAAGGAGATGTATACCTGGGAGCTGTGAATGTTTTACTTGGCCAAGTGGTATTTGTACCTATAATAGAGTTAAGAATGTAGAAATGAGAAATTATTCTCAGCTAGCGTGGAATCCCAAGCACTGTCACAGGGACACAGGCAGAGTAAGGATGAAGCAGATTGCATAGAGGAAAAAGGGTACTACATTACCAACTTGCAGACAGACAAAGGACAAATGTGCCTTCTAATAATTATAAAAGGTATCTTGCATACCCCTCTGGCTCTCAGAACCATTCAGTAATGAATCTGGGTTATTTTTGCCACAATTTTCATCAGAGTGTAGCAATGAATAAATGGTGATATGTTTATAACATAAATTAAAATGAGAGCCAGAAAGATGACTCATCAGTTAAGAATACTTCTTGCTATTCCAGGAAACCTGGGTTCAGTTCCCAGCACACATGTCAGAAGTTCACAATCCCTTCCAACACCAGCTCCAAGAGATCCAATGCCCTCCTCTTGGCTCCACAGGCAAGCCATAGTATACACTCACACTGACATATGCACATTTACATAAATAAAAATAAAAGCTTCTAAATAAATGAAAAATAACAACAAAATAACATGATGACATGTGTGAGTTTAGACAAAGAAGTCAGACACAAAGGACTATACTCTGCACAGCTTCACTGGCACCAACTTACTGAGAGTGTTCCATCCCTGTGTCCTTGATGGGCATCCAGAATGTAGTCAGATGTTTCCTTCCTGCCTGCCAGTTCCCAAATAACCACTCAAAGGCTTAATATTACTTGTAAATGTGCAGCCAGTAGCTTAGGCTTATTACTAACTAGCTCTTACACTTAAATTAACCCATAATTCTTATCTATGTTTAGCCACATGACTTGGTACCTTTTCTCAGTATGACATTCTCATCTTGCTTCCTCTGCATCTGACTAGTGACTCCTGACCCCACCCTTCTCCTTCCCAGAATCCTCAGTTTGGCTTTCCCACCTAACTTCCTGCCCAGCTACTGGCCTGTCAGCTTTGCATTAACCAATGAGAGTAATACATATTCATAATATGAAAAAGGATTGTTTTACAGCATAGAAATGATAGGAAAAAGGGTAGATTATTGAATATACTTTAATCCAAAAAACAACTATTAATCTACATATTTTACATTGGTATGGATTTTAGTTTTTTGATACAAATTTAAAGTTATTTTAATTATATGTATATTTCTACTCTTGTTTGAGATACTGTGTTTATGCAGCTCAATTAAAAATGTAATACATAATTTAAAAATACAGATTAATTGTCATCTATAATAGTCAAACTTATAGTCATCTTAATTAGGTTTTCTAGGTATACAAAGATATACTTCCATTAGATAGGTAATCTTCAAACACTTCAAAGACCTACAGAATATGGTATTTAAAATGTTTTAAGAACACAGACTTTTCTAGACAGTGAGACACATCTGCTCCTGGCAGTACCAATTACTTCAAAGAGGATGATGGGCATTGAAGAAACTCCATATGGAGTTTGTTTTCTTTATGACAAAAGCTAGCCATGTGGGCAAAGAAAATGCCCTTGCCTCTACTAATGACAGCATGCTGTCCAAATGGACAAGCAGGACACAAAAGAAAGTGACTGCAGAACTTTGCCCAGACAAGGTGGGATAGTCTTTGAAAAATTCTGCTTCACAGGAAAGTCTGTCAGACATCCTAGGACTGTAGGCCAAAGATGGATGCCCCATTGTTGCAGAGGAAATTTGGGTGACTGTCCAGGTAACCTGAAGTCCCTATCATTAGGTAACATTTTACCCTTCTGGGATCTTTGATGGAGTTGAAAGCTAGATAGTCATAATTATAGTTTTCCTTAGTTATGATAAAAGGTAAAGTAGATATAAAACTTTAGACTCATCAAGAAAAGATAGATAACTGAAAGTTTTCTCCAATTTTGTCAGACACAAATAGACTAGATACTGTAACTGTAATTCTTGCTTGATCACTGTTTTGCTCTATGTAATTTTACTGGGTTAAAGTTAAAACCTTCCTTTTTGATTAGACAAAAAGGAGAAATGCTGTGGGAGGATCCTTCTGTATGTTGTGAATGTGTGTTGTTCTCATTGGTTGATAATAAAAGATGATTTGGCCTACAGCCAGGCTGGATAAGGCTGGGTGGGAAAGACAAATGGAGATATAGGAAGAAGGAAGATAGAGTCAGAGAGACTCCAGCCAGCCACTGAAAGAACAAGATACCAGAGTACCAGTAAGCCACTGGCCTTTTGGTAATGCATAGATTAATACAATGGGTTAATTTAGTTGTAAGAGTTATCTAGTAATAAGCCTGAGCTAATAGGTCAAACATTTTGTAATTAGTATTAAGCCTCTGAGTGATTATTTAGAAGTGGCTCTGGGATGGGGTAGGACAGAGACACCTCTGTTTACACATCAGGAGGAGATACTCTCTTGTAAGGTGATTTCTGTCCTGTGGTGGCCTCAGGAAGAGGCCTCACTGTCAGTCAGGAATTTGACAGTCCTAACTGTAAGAATGAGATACTAGGAACATGCACAATCTGGAAGTTCTCATTGAGGTTGGGTTATTGGTTTCCTTGGTCAGCATCTGTGTTCAGAGACAAGTCTTCATAAGCGTGGAATAGGATGGCCAGTGGGAGTAACAGACAGGAAAGCTGCTGTCTGGCGTTGTTTCTAAATTTCCAAGCATGAGGCAGTGCTGAGGGAAGGGTTAGGGCTTCCTTGAGTGATAGAGACTTTCAAGGAAGAATTTGAGGGCACTTTGGTTCCTTTACAAGTCTGAAATTTTGAGAACTGTCCCGTTAGGTGCAGTAACTGAGCTCTGGCTGTGCAGGCTGTGGGCTGTGGAAGAGACCGTCCTTCTGGGAGAGCTGGGCTGCTGCAGCAGAATGGACAGACACCACTTTCCTGACCATGCTCATTCTATTGAATTACCAGATCTGGGGGTAATGAGGTGCCTAAGAATCTGGTGTTCCTTCTTGAACCACTTCACAGATAAGCAAGGCCAGACCATGAACGCTACCCAGTCATGTGATGTTCTTTCTCATCCCAGTGGCCAGCTTTAGTCGAACCCACATATTTGCCTGACACAAAAATGTTGTTCTCATCCAGCAGCCCCACCTCAACGCTGCCAGCGGTTGGCCCTGGATTCCCCTGCACATCTTGGGCTCTGTGTAAGTTAGAGTTCTCCAAAGGGACAGAACTGATAGAATGGACATGTGTGTATGGGGGGGGGGGAGACTTATTAGACAGGCTTACAGGATGTGGTCTGGGTAGTCCAACAAGGGCTTTCATGTTTGGAAGGCCAAGAATACAGCAGGTGTTCAGTCCATGAAAATGGAGATCTCAGCAGTCACAATCCAGCACTAGAATGCTGGGGAGTTCCTGGAGAGCTACTGGTCTCCACTTACATTGAAATCCTGAAAAGGTTGGATTTAATATTGACCAGAGCAATAGGCTGGATGAACTTGCCAGCGACAGTGAGGATGAGCAAGCAAAACACAAAAGATTCCTCCTCCCGTGCCTGCTATGAGGGCTGACATCAGGTGTAGCCCAGATTTAGGGTGGGTCTTCCCCCTCAAATAATCCAATCAAGGAAATCCCTCAAAAGAGTGTGCAGCAGGTTGGTTTTTAGTTGACACCATATGCAGTCAAGTTGACAACCAAGATTAGCCATGGCAGGCTCTCTCCTCTGCTGCACAATGTTCCTCAGGTCTGATTATCAGCAGACAGTTAATTTCCATTTTAGGGTGATGGTCTCTAAAGGGCAGTCTATAAGATTGTCTTGGAGACTTTCTCACTTTTTTCTATATTTATGTCATCGTCTTGCAGAATATCATGGTGTTCCACAACATTTTTGTAGAAAAATTTCTACAAAAATTAAAATATTTCTTCAGATTTACCTTTTTTCAAGACTTGCTGGCAGTGTTTCCTATGAGGTTGGCCCTAGACTAGCTGCAGGGAGCCTGAACTTGCCCTGGAATTTCCCATTTTGTCATTGAGAAATTCGTGAGTCAGCTACCTCATAGTTTAGGTTTGGGGTTTTTTTCCAAACAAAACCTGGGTGTGGTAGGACAATATAAAATCCTAGCACTTGTAAGGTATGGGAAAGAGGATCATGAGATCAAGGTCATCTTACTTAGTTTGAGGCCATCTTGGGCTACATGAGAGTCTGTCTAATAAAACAAATTTATAAGCAATAAAGCTAACAAAAATTCCTCTCAAGCTAGAACCTCAAATCAAATCATATAGTAACTGAATTTAGGCTCACAGCCTGCACCCTAGCAGACCAGGCTCAGCCCCCTGTCCCAATAAGCCAATTAGAGCCAAATTAATATTAAAACACGAGAAAGGGAGGTTAATTCAGTGTGGCCACATTGGGAAGAGGGACAAAGAGATTCAGTGACACCCTCGGCCCTCTCTGGGGTCTTAACACAAGGTTTAGGGGACACAGCGGGCTGTAGTTAGTCACAGCTAAACAGGTCTGGTCAAGGTGTGGCACCACTTACCACTGTCTCTGTGCCAACCTCTCCTGCAAGATGGCCTGGCAGGTCACCCACACTTTGTGAAACACCTTTCCAGGAGACAAGGTCCTCCTCTACCTTATGCCAGGCTTGAGGCTCCCAGTATGAGATTCCTGAAGGAAATTCTAGCTCTCTGGGATGCCTTGTTTCACAGTCTGATAGTATGAGGAAGAATACAAGTGTCATTTTAGAATATCTTCATCCCTGCCAGGCCAGCTATAATACCAAGTGCTCAGCTAGATGGTCGACCATTTAATAGAGTCTGTGTCTGAATGCAAAGGGACATCATGCACCAAAATTGGAAACTTTAAGGAACTGTAAGCATGTGACAGTTTGCAGCTCAGAGAAGTTTTCCTGGTGCCTCAGAAGTTATATTAAAGAGCCAAATGATATTTCTAATGTTTCCTACCTCCCCATTTTAATAACTTGGAATTGGCAAATGGGGATTAAAACAACAATGACTACTGATTCATTAAGTGATTCAGTTCCAGGTTATAGACATTATAAGTCCTCCCTTAGAGAATAAAGAATGAGAAATTTCAATGCCATATTATCTAAGCATCAAATCTTTCCTTGTGGGAAAAATATATTTATAGAGGAAATGAGAGTGGGCTTTCCTTCTGTTCTTATTCTGCTCTCTGAAGTGTCCCCAGTAAGCTGAACCTCATAAGAATTCAGCAACTGTAATAGTTATATACTTTAATTGATATTTATATCAGAATACTACCAACAATGGGTTCTCAGTCAGCTTTGTGTTTGTCTCAAAGGTGAGTTAGCACACATCACCTGAAGCTGGACATGATGGCACATACACAGAATCCCAGCACTCAGAAGGTGGAGGCAAGAAGATCAGGAGTTCAAGGCCAGACTCACCTAAATCAGTGAGCTTGAGACCAGCTTGGGCTATGATTGATGCTGTCCCAGGAAACCAGAAGGAAACAACAAAAACCAGGGCCTACAGAAATGGCTCAATCAGTAACGCACCTCCTGGGCAGGCACAAGGGTCTGAGTTCAGATCCCCAGCCTCTGTGTGAAAAGTCAGGGTCGAGACACCCACTTGTGACTCCGGTGTTTGGGCTGTGGTGGAAACAGATCCTTGAAGTTCATTGGCCAGCTGGCTTAACCCAATCAATGAGCTTCAGGTGGAATGAGAGACCTGACCCTGTCTCAAAAATAAAGATAAAAGGGGGCTGGAATGTTGGCTCATCCTTTAAGAGCACTTGTTGCTCTTGTAGAGGATCCAGGTTCAGTTCCCAGTACCCATGTGGTGACTCACACATCTGCTTTTGAAATCTGTAGGGATCCAGCAAGCATGTGGTGTACATACATACATACATACATACATACATACATACATACATACATGCAGACAAAATGCTCATACACATAAATAATACAATATATCTATAAAAAAGAATAAAACAAATATGGATGAAAGATAAAGGGTGGGAAAAAAGAGAAGAGAAGTGCATGCACCCACATGGACACATGCACACCCATGCTGACAAGTAAATACAATCATATACACACATACTACACACGCACACAACCCATACTAATAAGCAGATATATACACACACATCAACACATGTATCACACACATAGACATACAACTTACACACCCACATAAATCATGCATAACACATATAATACAATACACACACAAACACCACAAACACAGCACATACATGTATACATACCCAAATACCACACACGCAGACACTGTAAGCATTACAGCTTGGATGGAAAGGTATCCTGGCAGTCGGGAGCCAAGGAAAACCACAAAGTCACACCACACAACAAACCTCACACAAGAGATTTACTGGGAGGGAAGAAACCAGGAGGGTGGCTGCTCTTGGGAGAAATATCATGGAACTGATCAGGGTACATGGCTTACACAGAGCTCCTTGGGAAGGGGGTGGAGCTTTCCAGGGTGGGGATTGGTGGGATTTCATGTCCAGAGCTCCGGCTTTTCACTCTGTAGGGAGGGGCAGGATCCGGCACTTGGGGCAGTTAGAGTGTTCTGTGGGTGGAACCTGACAGTTAGAGGTCCTCACAGGAGAGGCCTGGCTGCTCTTGTGGTTCGAGGGGCTTACAGATACACCATACCCACATGCACATACACACATGCCATACACACACCACACACACATACACACATATATATAGATGCACACAGACCATGCACAGCACACACAGAGACCACACACACACACACACACACACACACACACACACACACACACACACACACATACTTCACATACACACTGGTTGGAACCAAATCCAATTTTGTATAGATACTTACTAGAATGTTTTAGAAAATAGATATTCACCAATTTTTACCTAGACTAGCCTAAAACTCAGCACTTTTTAATTCAACTTGATGTACTCACGACCGGTCAGCCACAGTCTTCTCTAGTTCTCTTCCCAAGTTGTCTGGCATCAGCAGTTTTTCCCAGTTTCTTATTTTTAGCAACAACATTCCTTTTTTTCTTGCTGTTCGGGAAATGTTAGTGATGACAGCCTATCAATACATATTTATGCCTTGAGCTCTAGTGCTATTCTTGGATTTTATAAGTCTCCAGGCTCATTGCTGATTTTATCACACACATATCCACGCAATAGCAAGAGGGATAAGAATGATGCCTGTTTCAAAGATGTAGGCTGCATAAGCTGCTCCTCCCGACACACAGTGTCCGAGGAGGTGGAGAGTGAGGCACAGGTAGAGAGGGGTCTAAAATTTGCCCCTCCCCACTTCAGAGATTTCTAAAATTTAGCTTCTTCCTTATCAACCAAATACCCACGTGCTTTTTGAGGTGAATGTGACTTAAAATTTTAAAATATTTTAAAGCTTACTTTAGAATTTTAAAAAATTACATTTACTTGTTTCCTATGTAGGAGTAGCATGGCATGCTTTGTGAGGTCAGGGGACACCTTACTGGAGTTATCCCTCTCCTTCCACTGTGTGGGTTGGGAAAACGAGTCAGGGGATTAAACTTGGCAGCAAGCAACTTTGTCAGCCGAGCCATTCAACCGACCCCTTGAATGTGAATTTTGAAGAAAGTGCTTAAGCGACAAAAATAAATAACAAATAAAAGGCAGTGACAAAGATGAAGATGTGATCACGCCAGAACCTCCCCAACTGCCCTTGACTTCTTGTCAAATCTTGGGAGCGCCCCAGGCTGTGGCTGTAGACTCGAGATGTCCATTCCCTCCCTGTTTCCAGTGTTTGGAGGTGGGTCAATTACATACGATTATATATCCCCAGAAAAGTCCACCTACCAGGAAAAATTAGAAAGCCCAGAGCATTTCAAAGTTGCTTAGGAATGGGTGACATAGACTTCCATATTGTGCCTGTAAATTAGATCAAAAATGGACTTAATGGAACATAGTCAGGTTCATATATGGTTACAATCTTCACAAAATCCTATCAGAGTATGTTGCCTGAAGGGACCATTCATCCCTTGCTGTGGGGCACCTTGACAAACAAACTTGTATGCAAATTGTATGCAAAGTGCAGCTCCCATGAGACTGAAGTTTGCTAGGATTGGGGTCACAACTAACGAGGTTTTCACCTCACACAGTAATCCCACTCACTCCTGAAATCTGATCATAAGGAATAATTTATAGAGGCTGGATGTAACTAAAAGAGACACATAAATTAGTTAGAATTAATAGAACTATGCAAATTACAGCATCTTATCAAGTATGTTACAATTGAACATTGTGAGTTCTAAACAACATAGGCAAATGGTGATAAAATGCAAACAAGAGAACACAAAGTTATACATGCTCCATATTGAAGTCTGTGTGAGACTGTCACACCAGAAGCTGCTGTTTTGCTCAGATCCTCCCCAACCTCGGACTCTTACAATCTTCCCACCTGCTCTTCCAAGACGATCCTTGAGTTTGGGGAGAGGGTGTGATATAGGTGTTCCTCTTGTGGTTGAGCCCTGTACAGTCGCCTCTTCTCTGCCCTTGGACTAGTTGTGAGTTGACTGTTGTCATGAACTCACAGCAGCTGTGGTTGCCTGCCTAAGACCTGCACGAGATCACAGCAGTCGGTATTCTAGCATGGAGTGGTGAGAGGTTCATGAGGCCCAACGCTTAACAGCTGAGCTTTGGGCAATTCATAGCTCCTGGAGGAGGGAGAATCAGTCTTTTAAGGTGTGGCTCCTGCTTGGTTGACCTCACTCCAGTGTATGGTCACAAACCTAGACACATATGAACAGCACAAACTGGAGTGGGTGGGTTATTATTCTTTTTAAAGGACATGAAGTTGAGATGTGTGTTTGGAAGGAGTTAAGGGGAGGAGTTGGGGGTGAATGTGCTCAAAATACATTGTATGAAATTAAAACCCACTACTATCCAGAGAACAGATCTGGAAGGAAACAGAAAATCAGGACAAAGTCATCTAAACGCTGGAGTTGAGGACTGGGGAAGTGTTCTTCCAAAAACATCCCTCCAATGTTCTTTAAAGCAGTCTCTGTTTCTTCTTTTCTTTTCTTTTTTTTCCTGATACAGTCTCATGTAGCTCTGGCTGGTTCTGAACTGACTCATCATGTAGCTAAGGATGACCTTGAACTTCTGATCCTCCTGCCTCCGACTCTTGAGTGCTGGGATTACAGTTGGGAACCATTGTTTATTTGGTCCTGAGGATCAAACCTAGGGCTTTGTGACACAAAGTTAGCGCTCTACCTACTGAGCTCCATCCCAAATTGAGACACTATAATAAGTGAAAATGAAATGCAACACTGGTACTACCAGGGACAGTCCAAACGGGGCGACAGACCGTCAGTCTGGGGCGTTTAGGGCTGTACTCACTTTTACGACATGAGTGACAGTGATGTGCCATTGGTTACTCTGGTTCCACAAATCACTAGAGTGAGTAGAGGAAGTGGTGGTTTAGTGTGGAAAGAACCCTCAGCCGCCGATGGCTTTAATAGAGGTGTGCCATGTGTTCTTTCCTCTCGTCACATGGTCACATGTGCCAACGATTTGTACCACCTTAGGATCAGTCACAGTACAGCCCTACACCACATGACAAGGTTCAGTCAACACACGCTGCATAGAGAATGGTGCTCCTGTAAGGTTGTAGTGTTAGAACACCCTGCTGCCTGGTGACATCCCAGCAGGAAGCATTACTTGAGTATTTTTGGTGCTACTGGTGCAAATTAACCAGCTGTGCTGTCAGCCACAGGGAAGCACAGCCCATTCAATCGTGGGCAGCATACACTTGCAGTGACACTGGATGGCCATATTAGTGGTTTATGTGTTACTGTGATCTGCCTTTTTTTCATTCTTTTAGGCTGTTATTTAACTTTAAAGATTTTTTTAAACTTTTATATATAATATAAAAAATAATATATTTATTATTTTAAAGTAACACGGTGTGTTACATAGGCAGCAGCCCCACACACTGGCCTCCTAGCACAGCACAGGTTGGCAATGCCCTACCGCCTGTGTTTATGTAAGTGCCCACAAGAGTGTTTGCACAAGGACATGGTGTGTCTCTTAGAACGTGTATTTGGTAAGTTATGGAAACTGTACTGTTGTACCTTTTTACTCCTCCAGCTACAAATCAATTCTAGAGGAAGTACAGCATGTGGTTAATATCATATTAAGCCCAGGGCCCACCCATGATCATGAAGCAGATCCATGGGCCTGGAGAGAGGGCTTTGCAGTTAAGAACACATACTGTTCTTTCAGAGGACCAGAGCTCAGTTCCCAGCATCTACACCAGTTCACAGCCTTCTGTGACTCCAGCCCTAGGGGCCCCAACATTCTTCTGGCATCTGTAGGCCCTGCTCTCAGGTATAGACATACACTCAGATACATACATATACATGTTAATAGTAATGATAATAATAAAGAGAATCAGACTGGAGCTGGGACTGGTGACATGTGCCTTTAATTATAGTACTTGAGAGGCAGGGGCAGGAGGGTCATGAGTTTAAAGTCAACCTGGCACTGGCAAATTCTAGGCCCACCTGAGCTATAAAGTGAGATCCCATCTCAAAAGCCAAGGTCTGGGGATACAGTCCAATAGTGGAGTACTTGCTTAGCATGTGCAAGGTCTAAGTTTGATCTGCAGTTGGAAGGGAAGAAAGCAGATCCAATACTCTCAAATAATACGAAGTGTGGATACCTCCAGTGTATTTTATGTTAAAGGGGACAATCATGGGCAATGGAAAGCAGAGATAGACAGCAAGACTGTAAGACTGTGTGATGCGGGGAAATGAGATTTCACCAGCAATACAGAGAGCCTCCCTGGGTGCTACAGAAGCCCGTGAAAGCTCCAACTCCACAGGAGAACCCAGGGCACCTCCAAGGCCTGGCTCATTCATGGGTGAGAGGTAATCATATTAATGATTTAAAGGACAAAGATGGCTAGGGATGTGGCTCGCTGGGTCAAGACTTGTCACACAAGCATGAAGACCTGAGTCTGGTTCCCTAGTACTGTAGAAAAGCCAGGCAAAGTGGCACATGGTGATAGCCCAAGTCTTGACAGTACAGAAATAGAAAGATCCCAGGGACCTGCTGACCAGACAGTCTAGCCAAATCGCTGAGCTCCAGGTTCAGTGTGAGACTCTGTCTCAAAATATAAGACAGAGAGAATTGAGAAAGCCATCTGATGGTGACTGGTGGCCCTCCCTCCCCCGTACCCCAAATGCTAAATAAATGAAAGATGTTTGTTTGTTCCCTACTCTGCTTGCCACGAACTAACCCAGTGAACTTTCCGTGACTGATGCTGAGTGAGGCGCTGTCCAGGGGACAGGGGCAGGGGAAGCAGCAAGGACCCGAACTCAGGCAGTGCTGGGAGCAGTAAGAGATGGAAGGAAGTGAAAGTGGGCCTGAGAGGGGGTTTTAAGATTGAAACCTGAGAAACCAGGACATTATAGCTGTGACTATAATCACCTACAAAGCACCTATCAGTGTCTAGGCCAGTGGAAAAGAGATCCTCCCAATCCTGTCCCAAAAGGCAGGTGGTCCTTTTCACAGGGTAAGGAACGGCCATGTTTTGTTTGCTGCTAGAATAAAACACTCACCATAGTATCTTTTTCTGTCTCTTTAAGTTGGAACTCAGTGGAAGCTGTGTGAACTGTGTGTGCCATAGGCATATCAGAGAGCCCTGACCTCTCTCTGGAGTGGGCTAGCTCAGTAAGTTGTCAGGGTGTGGTCACTGATGGCAGCCTCAGTCCTATAGGTGAATGTGCCAGAAATATAGGTGAATATAGAAATGTGCTAGAAATACAGGTGAATGTGCTAGATTCACAAGCCCACTTCAGGCCTGTTGAATCAAGACCTCTGCAGCCAGGCTCAAGGATACCATGCTTTAACAACAGGCGGCCTCTGACACAGGCTCCAGCTTGAGAACCACCAGACCTCAATGTGGGTAACTAAGCCTGTTTCAGACTCAGCCTCATACAAATCTTTTCATGCATGTGATACTGTGCCTTGAACTATTTGTTGGGATGCTTGTCATGTGTCACCCACTCATCACCATTCATCATCTCTCTCTGGGGCAATGAAAAAAAAGACTCATGGCTCCCAGTTAAAATAAAAATGCCAGTGGGACTCAAATCCCAAAGAGGCAATGAAAATAATTTCCAGTACAAATATGTCCTAAATAGTATTATAAATAATATATCAAATACAATAATGACCACTGTATTTAAAAACAGAGGTCATAGCCGGGCGGTGGTGGTGCACGCCTTTAATCCCAGCACTTGGGAGGCAGAGGCAGGCGGATCTCTGTGAGTTCGAGGCCAGCCTGGTCTCCAAAGCGAGTTCCAGGAAAGGTGCAAAGCTACAGAGAAACCCTGTCTCGAAAAACCAAAAAAAAAAAAAAAAAAAAAAAAAAAAACAGAGGTCATTAAAAGGGCAGATTGAGCGCAGATCAGGATCCTATCATGAGTTGGTAGGAAAAAAAAAAGAGTAAGAGAGTAACAATGATAAGTAGAGGTACCTGTTCTAAATAACTCGTCAGGGAAGTTTTACTGAGACTATTGAGAATGGTAGACTGACAGTTGGGTGAGAATTTATCACAAAGAGAAAAAATGTTTAAGGAATGGAAAGTTCTGGGACACGTTTTATGTTGATGAAAGAAAGAAGTTTGAGGTGGGGATGCAGTTCGGTTGGTAGAGTGCTGTGAAATAATCCTTCTGTATACTATGAAAATGTGTTGCTCTCATTATTAATAAAAAGCTGATTGGAAAATAGCTAGATAGGATTTTGGGGTCAGAGAGAATGCTGGGAAAAGATAGGGTGGAGTCTGGGGAGTCACAAACAGATGTAGAGGAAACAAGATGAATGTGCCATGTTGAAAGAAGGTACTGCCACATAGCAGAGAGTAAATAAGAAATAGGGGTTAATTTAAAACGTAAGAGTTAGCTAGTAACAAGCCTGAGCATTTATAATTAACTCTCCATGTAGGTTATTTGAAAACTGATGGGTGGAAAGGAAAACTCTGCCTATAGTAGAGTGTTTAACTGGTGTGCATGAATCCCTGGTTTTGATTTCCATTACCATATAAGCCAGGTGTGATGACACACAGGTACTCCAAGAACATGGAAATTCAAGGTGATCCTTGGTTGCATGTTGAGTTCAAGGACAGCCTGTAATACATGAGACCCAGAGAGGAGGAAAGCAAGGGTGAGAGGAAAGACAGTGAATGAGAGTGAGAGCAAGACAAGAAGAGACTTGCAGAAGTGAAGTCCTTGAGAATCAAGACGGGATAGGCACCAGGGGCTATGGGAGGCCCTTTCTCCTCTGTAGTGAGGAGGAAAACATCGTCTATGGGAACAGCTCAGATGGACCTAGGTCAAGGCATGATAAAGACGTTCCAGGCAAAAATACTTCCATTCACTATCAGCTTCATCATAAATTTATGTGTGTAAAATACTGCATTTCTGCAGTTTGATCTGTATACACACATTTACAGATTATTTCAACTAATATTTCTATTTAAGGACTATTAGCTTGATTGGGTACAAATTATGTGTATGCCACTGAACAGACCTGAAGATATTCTGCCCCATTTGAATAAAATTCTGGTTAAAAAAACTAAACAAACAAACATAAAAAAGCAGAGGCAGAAGGATTATGTGTTAAATTCCAGCCTTAGGTACACAGTAAGTTCAAGACCGCCCTAAGCTACATGACACCCCCACCCCACCCCACCAACCACATATGTAAACTAAAGTCTCACAACCAGTTTTAAGCATCACATTCAGTATTGATAACTAAACACACACTACTGTCCAGTAAATATCTAACATTTTTGTATTCTGTGACTGTCAACTCTTTGTAGCATTGCCTCATTTTTTTGCCTTCTCCCAGTCTGAAGTAAGTGCCATTTTATTTTCTACTTCTATGAGTCTGACTGACTTAGATATCCCACTTTAGTGGAATCATGCAGTCTTTCTGAGTCTGGCTGAGTTCACTCAGCATGTCTTCAAGGCTCGTCCATGTGGAAGTGTATTGCATATGTCTGTTGTCCGCTGCTGTCTGCTTTGGAGAAATGTTTATTGGACGGTTTCGTCAAATTTTTACTTGCTGACTTAGTTTCTGGGTTGGGGAGCATATGAGTCCCATGGCGCACATGGTGGCAAGAGAACAGCATTCAGGAGCTCTCCTCTAAATGGAAATTTATCGAATTTTTTGTAATATTTATGCTCATGTTGTATTGTGTATTTTGCCCACTGTATAATTCAGTTACTTATTTGATTATTTATTGTATTAAATCATAGGAGTTATTATTTATTTAGTGTGTGTATGTGAGAGACAGACAGACAGACAGACAGATGGGGGCACATATGTCATGGACTATATGTGGAGGTCAGAGGTCAACTCTGTGGAGGCGGTTCTCTCTTTCAGCCTCTGCATGAGATTCAGGAATCCAGCTCAGATCATCGGTCTTTACCCCCTGAGCCATCTCGCTGGCCCCATAGACGTCCGTACAGACTTTGGACATTTATGATACTTTAGGAATACATTTTGCAAATATTTCCTCCCACTCTGCTCTGTCTTTTCACTCTTGTTTCTCTTCAGCAGCTTCTGTGTTTGACATCTCTCTTTTTGTCTATTTTTACTTTCATTAGCCATGTGGAAATCATCAAGACATCCCTGCCAAGACCATTTGGGTTCCGAACAGTATCAAGAGTGTGTGATTTCTCCCACAGTTTAACACTCCTCAAAAAATCATATTTAAATTACTTCTGTGAAATGTTTTATTTTTAACAGTATGTGGAAACTGAATCAACAACAGAACTAGCAATAATGTCAGATATTTCATCATTGACAGAATGCACTTGTTTATACTGATTCCATAGATTATATGAAGACGAAGAGCCATTATTGGGCAGAGTTGTGTTTCTTTCTGAAATATCTGATGACATTGTTAACCACCATTATTGACCATTTGAAAATGTCTGCTGCTCATAGTAGAGCTAACATGGGTATTGTATAGTTTTCATCTTTGCAATAAAACTAGAAATGAAAAGGCAAAATTAATTTAGAAATGTTTGTATGTGGTTTTTTTTTTTTTTTTTTTTTGAGATAGGGTTTTATTATACAGCCCACACACTGGCCTTGAACTCACAATCCTCCTGCTGCAGCCTCCCAAGTGCTGGGTGTAGAGGTGTGTACCACCACTTGTGGCAAGAACAGCCAGCAGAAACAGACAGATACCCACATCACAGAATGAAACAGGTGTAAATTATCGGCACATGCCAGATTATTGTCTTTGGGAGTAGCCACTTAGAGCATCTTCCTAAATAAACATTGACAGCACGTTTCATGCACGTATGTAACACGTGTGTTCAGTCATATTTGTAACCCTTTACTGTCTCCTGACACCTCCCTCTTGCTGCTCATTTTCTCTCCCCTTAAATCAGTCCCCTTCCAGTTCCTCTTTTGTTTTTTTTAATTGTCGGAGACAGTGTCTCCTTACAGAGCCCTGACTGTCCTTGAACTCACAGAGATCCACCTGCCTTTGCCTCCCAAGTGCTGGGATTAAAGGTGTGTGCCAACATGTCTGGCCCCTTCTATTTTCATGTCTTTTTTTTTTGTCAGTCTAGATTCTGCATCTCAGAGAAAACACACAATACATGTCTTATGAATTAGCTTACTCACTGAGTGTGATTTCCAGTTCTGTTTTCCTGAAAATTACATGATTTCATTTTCTTTAGTGTTGAATAATATTCCAGTATGTGTGTGTGTGTGTGTGTGTGTGTGTGTGTGTGTGTGTGTGTGTGTCCTATTTACGGTTCCTTCACTGATGGGCACCTATGCTGGTTCCATGACTTGGCTGTTGAGAGTACTGGAACAGTGAGCATATGTGTGAGAGTTTCTGCTGTATGTTGACATAGGTGCCTTCACATACATGTCTAAGAATGCTAAGAATTAGCAGGTCTGTTCATTACTGTTAAGAATGTAGCCGATGATAGGCAGAAGCAGGCAGATCTCTGGTCTACAGAGCGAGTTCCAGGACAGCCAGAACTGTTACACAAAGAAACCCTATCTCAATAACAACAAAACAAAACAAACAAACAAAAAAGCTGAACCATTTAGTTTGGTTCACAGTTTGAGGGAAAGCCCCCCATAGCAGGGAAGTTACAGCAGAAGGCACTTCATCACACCGGTTCTTGGTCAGGAAGCAGAGAGATGAACGCTGGTGCTCAGCCCACTTCTCCTTTCCATCCAGTCTGGGGCCCCACCCCATGGAATGATGCTGCCCACCTTTAGAGTGGATCTTCCCACCATAACTAACCTCATTCAGAAAATCCCTCACAGTAATACCCAGAGGTGTTTCCATGTAGAGTCTAAATCTAATCAGGTTGTCGCTCTGGCTTGAGCATCACAGTAGAGTCACGGCAGCTCTAGGTTTAGGTTTGCTTTTTTTTTTTTTAAATTTCAGTGTGCTTGCCATGGTGGCTGAACAAATTCACACCCCATCAGTGTACAGCTCTCCTCAACCCAAATACTCATTTTTCTGACACAGTCATTTTATTTTTTAATTTATTTATTTAAAAATGTTTTTTTCATTTTATATACCAATCCCAGTTTCCCCTTCCTCCCCTTCTCCTGCCTCCCCCACCCCCAATCCCACCCCCCATCCACTCCTCAGAGAGGGTAAGGCCTCCCTTGGGGAGTCAACAAAGTCGACCACATTTTGCTAGGATGAGATGAGATCTCGATATGGCTTTTGTTTGCTTACTTTAATCCCTTATGCAGGGAATCCAGGGCCCTGTGCTTACTAGATGTCCAGCTTAGCTTTAATTGTCAACGTCACATAGCCTAGAGTCATCAGAAAAAGTGTTGATTGAGGAGTTGTCTAGACAGACTTGCCTTTGGTATGTGTGGGATTGTCTTGATTATTAATTTATGTAGGAGAGCCCAGCCCACTGTGGGAGGCACCATCCCTTAGCAGTTAGTCCTGAGCTAGTTGAGGATGGTGCAAGCCAGCAAGCAGCCTTCTTAAATGGTTTCTACTTCAAATTTCTGTTTGAAATCTTGCCCTGACTTCTGTCAGTGATGGACTGTGACCTGGAAGTATAAACCAAATAGGCATTTCCCCCCCTTTGTTGCTTTTGGTCAATGTTTTTTCAAAGAATAGAAGGAAAACTAAAACACTAGCTAAATGTTCTACTGCTGAACTAAATTCCCCAACTCAGTGTAGTTTTGATTTTCATTTCCCTTATGGCTAAGGATTTGAGCTTTTACAAAAAAAAAAAAGGATTGTCCATTTGAACATGTTTGAAAAGCTGTGTAATGCATTTGTTCATTCATTGATTTGGTTCTTCTTTTGCTATGTTAATTTTGGGTTCTTTATATGTTCTCGGTGTCAGTCCCTTGTTGGATGATTGACCAGCTGAGGCCCCACCCACTCTGTTGGCTGTCTCCTCACTCTGCTTCCTTCCTACGTGACGCGTTGACCTCATGCACTCTGAGCCTGCTGCATTCTGCTGTGAGAGTCCTGTTGAGAAAGTGTTTGCTGTGTCAAGCCTTAGAGTGTTCTCCTTCATCAGTTTAACGTCTGACTTTAACCGTTTTGATCTATTTTGAGTTAGTTTTTTTACTAGTGAGAAGTAAAGATCTTGTTTCATTCTACATGTGATATTACCTTCTACATCTACACGTGGATATTAAGGTTTCTCAGTGACCTTTGGGAAGACTGCCTTCTCCAACATGTGTTGTCAGTCCCTCTGCCAAACATCAGGTGGGGGTGCCTGCAAGGCCTTTATGCCCTTTATTCTATTTCACTGGTCTAGGGTCTGTTTTTGTGACAGTACCATGTTATTTTTGTTATTATGTGTCTGTAGTGAATACTAACTTTGGGGGATTTATTTGTTTTGTTTTCTTAAGTAGGTCATGAACAGGTCTGTAGCTTGTGGTTTTCATGTAGTTATGATCAGAACAAAAGCTCCCGTGGTAGACAGAACATGACAGCAAACATCTCGCCCAAGCTATACATCCATAAACAACTTCCACAACACAGAGAATTTCTGTTCTTGATTTCTCATGCGACATACATTCATTTTAATCATTTTATCTTACTGCTGATGAAAGCTTATTGCAATATGAGAAAACAACCTCAAGCCAAAATGAAGCCGTATACTTTATGCATGTATTGCAGGGTGAATAAAGTTGAACAACACTTTTCCCACTGACCTCTTATACTCCCTGGCTGGCCCCTGCGTACAGTGTCGGCAGGTATGACAGCAGGTTGGACTAACACATGCAGGGCCTCGGGGTGGGTTCTCACCTGCCTGTCCCCTGAAGCTAGAAGAAAGAGGCTGTCCTGACCTATGTGTATCTAACGTCATTTTATTACCATGTGTTTTTCCTGGTTTGAGGAACTGGAATGGGTTGGGAGGGAAACAAAACTGATTATCATCATCAATCAACTTTAGATTTAGCCACATGTTAAAGCAAGAACTCTGTTCTCTACATGTCATCCACTGTCTGGCTAGGAGACAGTTCTCTTCTACCATGTGGGTCCCAGGGATTGAACTCAGGCTGGCCGGCATGGCAACAGATGCCTTTACCTACTGAGCCACCTCACTGACCCCACAGTCAAGCTTTTTTTTTCGAGTTATTCATATTTTCAGATAACATACAAAGAACTGGATTTAGTTGTGGCATATCTGTATGTGTGTGTGTGTGTGTGTGTGTGTGTGTGTGTATATATATATATATATATATATATATATATATATATATATATATATATATATCATTATACTTTGTTTTGATCCACCCATTTGTTTCTAGTGGTTTGAATCTGGGCTGGGTATTTCCAGATTTTCAGGTTCTTAGTTTAGAAAAAAAAAAAAAGAATGTAAAAGTAGCAAAGAAACTTTACTTAAAGTAAAACCACAGACCAGGACAGACACACTGACAAGAAGGACAGGAGGCCTCATGACTAAAATGGCACTCCAGGGCCCTGGCTTTTTATCAGTTTCTTTTTATGCTGCCCAAGAGGAATTTGGTTGCTAATGGGTGTAGTGTGAGTGATTCTCTATGCTTATTAATAGGCTTGGATTAGGTAGGCCTTTTCTCACTTCACATGCCCCTTCCCATGATGCATCTGATTATATTCATATGCATTCCCAATTATGCCTAGAATATACATATTCTCTTTAAAAGGTCCCCATACCCTTAGGTATCACTCTCAAATTTCCTTCTTCTTCTCAACCCCAAACAATCACTGATTTACTTTTTCTTTATAGATTTGCCTATTGTGAATATGTCACATGAAAGGAACCATGCAGTATGTGTTCTTTATGTCTGCCCTTGTCCACTGAACATATTGTCAAGGACCCTCATGTTATAGCACAGAATAGCACTTTATTTTTAGCTGAATATTATTCTATTGTGTGAATAAAACTACATCCTAGTCTCAATTTCCAAAAATTCTTTTACGGTCCCTGAATTTAGTCTCTTGTATATAGGATACTATATACATGTCATGAGTATATTGTTCCTTTTACCTTTCTGAGGGTAGTAATGATCATTTTCCTGAAATCATCTTGTTTATTCCCTGTGGGCTTCATTCAGTCTCTGACTTCCAGCCTTCATATTAAAGGCCTTCCTCAAGTGCCTGGTGAACTTTGGTTGTGCTGATCGATGTATATGCTCAGTGCGTGCTGGGCTTGTTGGTGGGGACCTTTACCGCAGGACGATGGCGGAGCACATGGCTTTCTCTTGAGCACCCCGGATCCCCAAGGGAACACCATTCATGCTGAAGTTTGTGGACTGGTATTTCCCCGGAGCTCTGCAAGGCAGCCATCTGGCACAAAAGCAGCATGCCAGGACATTGTCTCAGGATATGGCCTGTGCCTGTGACTTCTAGTAGTCTTACTGGGCTCTTGTGCCACATACCTGGACCAGAGCATTTCTGTTTCACCCTCTTCATAGGCAATCTCTGGCACCTGCTCTTCCAGTCTTTGGAGTACCTGCTCCAAGACCGCACCCAGGGTTTGCCAAAACTCCACAATGTCAGTGAGAACTAAACTTTTTCTATCTGAGGGGTAGGAAAGGAGCACACATTTTTACTGCATCTTGAAATCCCTTCTTCTTTCCCTTTTGTCTTTACATAGTTCTGTATATATATTCCCAACAGAAAGCTCTGGACAATTTATGAGGGTAACATTACATTTCTTGAGTAAACAGTAAGCAAAGCCTTTCTGATAACACATGTGAAATCACACTGGTTCTCTTGGCCATAACCATGGCAACACTTGGCTGTCAGCCAAGCTCCCTGGTGAGCAGGTGGGAGGCACATGGATCTTGAGGGCTTTGCACTTTCTTGAGGGACAGTGACCTTAAAAGTATTCCAGGACCTAAACATAAACAGTTAATTAGCTGAACCTTGAGTCTTGCCTCATAAAATTAAGATTAGGAATTCATGAAGAGAGTTAGAATTTGTGCAGGGAGTTATGTCTTTAATGTGATCAGCCAGAGTTTTGCAAGTGAAGAACTAGCACTAAAGTTGCTTTATGCCTGACCTTGGTTCAACAAACAGGCACCTGGGAATCTGTTCTTGTGTATTCATTAGCAGGGGCAATTAGTCTACTTTAAATTTGCTCTGAGGTCTTAAGTCAGCTAATTGTGTGAAAAGCTGTCTTTGTAGCTGAGAATACTGTTATTTTCCTATGTCAGCCTGAGCTATGAAAAATATCCTAATATTATTTATATTTATCGAAATTATACAACTTAAGAAGAAATCATCTTTAGACAGTCCACAGAATAAATGCCCATAAGATTTAAATGTAATCATGAGATTAAATGTACATATTACATGAAAATGCACAGGACTGGGAAGATTCCACAGCTGTTTTTGTACATGTGAAATTACAGACAGAAGCCACCAGTTTTTAGAGTCTGTGGCTCTGTAAGCCTTGCTTGAAATGGGGTTCCTCCATCAGAGAATTATTCATCTCATGGGTGGACATATGAATTATTAATTGCCCTCTGTTGTAATATACCAGGGACCATGACAACCTGTCAATGGTAAAGTAGGAGTAGTCCGTGGTGTGCGAGTCGAGGGATCAGATCTGCTCCGTCTTCTGTGGACTGCAAATGAATCCTTGTTTCTATCATCCCTCTACCCTCTTTCATTCAGACATTCCTGGAGCTTCCAGTTCCTAAGACTTTTGAGGATCCACACTAGACTCAATCTGCTTTTTGTTGCCAATCCCAAGGATGGACACTTAGCAGAACAGAAAAGGCTGATATGAAATGTGAAGTCCTTGATACAAACACTGAGCTGCTTCCAAAATCATGCTGTCATCCTCTGGACCACCTCAGCTTCCACATCATCTAGTTTCATTCCTTTCTGGCTGGATAGCACAGTAGGCTTACAAGGGGAGTAGGAATGTTGGGATACGTTCAACTACAATGTGAATGGCAGGGTTTCAGTTCCAGGTGGGAAGTCAAGCCTAGGTGAGTCGTCCATCATAGAGTGCTGGGAGCCGTACCAGCATGTTGGTTTGATGAGTCAAGTGCTTTCTGTGCAAGGTTAAGGCCCTGAGTTCAGATCCCCAGCACCAGGCTGGGCGTAAGGAGCACAAGCAGGCAGACGTTGGAGGTCCATGGTCAGTCTAGGCAAAATGAGAGACCCTGCCTTAAATAACAGGGTGGAGGGGCTCATGAGGTGCCTCAGTGGGTAAAAGAGCTCCCCTTTACCTGATGACCCCACTTAGATCCCCAAGACCCACATGCTACAAGGAGAGAATCAGCTCCCAAAATTGTCCTCTTACCTCCTCAGTGCACATGTGTGCATAAATAAATCCATGTAATTTAAAGAATTATAAAGCATAACTTCCACATGGATGAGCACACTGGCACACATGCATACACACACAGACAAACTCACTGGCACATATGCACATGTTTGCACACACATATACACACACAACACAGAAAAAGGAAAAGAGTATTAAGTCTTAAAACTATCAAGCCACTTCCTGATTTTATCCAGAGATGTCTAAGCAAACAAATATCTAAAATAGCTATGTTACCAAGCTTCCTCCTCAGAGCTCCACATGCAGCTGTATATAAGTATACTAAGAAGCATCCATTCTATGCAGAACCATCTCTTTCTTACAACTATACATTCTGGTTCTGGCCATTTTGCTTCTCCCAGATGCTGCTGATGCTAATGATGACAATGAAGCTGCCTACTACATAGAATATAGTGTTCTAGTTAGGGTTTCTATTGCTACAACCAAACACCCAGATCAAAAAGCAAGGTTGTGGAGGAAAGAGTTTATTCAGTTTATACTTCCTCATTGCTGTTCATTATCAAAGGAAGTCAGGACAGGAACTTAAGCAGGGCAGGATCCTAGAGGCAGGAGCTGATGCAGAGGCTATGAGGGGTGCTGCTTACCTGGAGATGAATTTCTAAATGGTCTTAGTAAATAAAAAACATGGAGCCAGAAATTTGGGTTAAAGCCTTAGAGAGATCAAGGAAACATGGAAAGCCACCAGCCAACCTTACCTCACCAGCTATGCAGCTTCCAAATGGGGTGACTTCCTGTCTACCCAGGCCTTACACGCCTTGCTTTTCTGCCCTCTCTTTGGCTCTCTCAGCCCAGCTACCTCACTTCCTCTTCCTACACAGCTCTGTCACTTTCTGTCTGTCTGTACAGCTCTCCAGGTCTTTCTGGTTGGTACTGGGATTAAAGGCATGTTCACCACGCTTGGCTCTGTTCCCTAGTGTGGCCTTGAACACACAGAGATCCTGACTGCTAAGGGATTAAGAACATGTGCTGCCTGACTTCTTTGTTTACTTGAAATGGCTGGCCTTTCCCCCTTGATCCCTAGGCAAGCTTTATTTATTAACACACAAATAAAATATCACCACATTTCAGCACAAATAAAAGATCACCACACTTACTGGCTTGCTTCCCATGGCTTGTTCAGCTTGCTTTCTTATAGCACCCAGGACCACCAGGCCAGGGATGGCACTGTCCACCATGGACTGGGCCCTCCCCCATTGATCACTAATTGAGAAAATGCCTTACAGCTGGATCCCATGGAGGTATTTCCTCAACTGAGGCTCTTTCCTCTCTGATGACTCTTTGACAAACAAAACCAGCCAGTACACATAGTTTGTCCAAGTACTTTACACTGAATTTCATCCTCACACATAGTATTGCAAGTACTTTACATTGACATCTAATCCTCAAAACTGCCATTTCCTAAAGTTACTATCATTTCCCAAGGAGGATAATATGGTGCAGAGCAATGAAGTGACCTGCACAGGTTTATCCAACCAGAATCGTTCAAATGAGTGAACATTCAATGCAAAATAGGATGGATGGCATGGATGGCTCAGGGCCTGCAGAGGTGACTCAGGCTGGGGAGTGCCTGCTGTGAAAAGATGAGGACCTGAGTTCCATCCTCCAGAACCCAGATGAAAAAGCCAGGCATAGTGATGCACATTCGTATCCCAGCACTGCAGGATACAGATGGGAGGCAGAGACAAGCAGATCCCTAGGACTTTCTGGCCAGCCCGTCTAGCCCACTTGGAGAGTTTCAGGCCAATGAGAGACCCTGTCTCAAAACACAAGTTGGATGACTCCTAAGGAATGACACCCAAAGTGGACTTCTGGCCTCCATATGCACACCACACACACACACACACACACACACACACACACACACACACACACACAAAGGAAGAAAGATTAAAAGTCAGAATCTGAACTGATGAAACCTTTCTCTAGAGCCTCTGTTCATACAAATGCACTGTACACAACAATATTTGAATTTATATACCACTCTATAATTTATTTTCGTCATTGTAGCCACAATTACTTGGTTGTACAGTGTTACATGAGCCATTTTCACACATATATAGGATGCACTTGGAGCATGCTCTCCCACACCCAGCTACCTTCCCCTTTCTCCTCTCCCTTCCCATTAGTCTCCTTCATTCCTTAGACAGTTTTGCTTCTGGTTTCATGTCACGTCCACATGCTCTACTGCGCTTTTCTGTTGCTATGATAAAATACTTTGACCAAAAGCAACTTTGGGCAGGAAAGGACTTGTTTAGCTTACACTTTCAGGTCGCAGTACTCCATTGAGGGAAGTCACAGCAGCAGTTTGAGCAGGAACTGAAGCAGAAACCATGGAGGGATGCTGCTCACTGACTGCCCTCAACGACTCTGAGCAGTCAGCTTCCTCACATAGCCCAGGACCACTGGCAACGCACTGTTCCTCCCACATCAACCAGCAGGCAAGCCAGTTCCCCACAGAGAAGGCCAAAGGCCAGTGTAACCTGGGCAATCCCTCAATTGAGAGTCCTTCTTCAACACTTAAGTGCAAATTCTAAATTGTTCATGAAAAACAGAAACTATTTTCCCACAGAAAAAAACCCATAAATCTAGGGAGTAGCTGCATAAATGAGCCCAGAGATGCCAGAACATCACTGTTAAACACAGTGACTGCGGCTCTCTAGAGCTTGCTGTGGACAGGAGCCGGACAAGAGGCAGAGGTTCAGTGGCTGCGGCAGTACACATGCCCCGCCCCCTTCGAGGGACAGGCACAGGGATGAAAGGGCCTCTGAGCGTCTGAGGCCTTGAAACACGGGCACTGACTAGCTATGGTTCATGCACACATAGCTCTGCACAACACCTGCTACTTACACACAAGGGAATTAAATTTGCCAACTAATCAAAGAAATTTTCTGGAACAACAGATGTTTTACATCTGAGGGACACAGGATCCCTAGATCCTGCTTAACAAGGGTGGGGAGTGTGTAATGACAGGCCCAAAGCCAGCTGAGAGTCATTTACAGAGAGAACACATGTCCAAATAAGAATGATTTCCCCAGAGGAAAGGGCCTCATCATTAGGCCTTAGTATCACTGCTAACCTCCAGACCTTGTGACTTACAGACTGGCTTTGTCCTGAGGTGACATAGAAAGAGTCTGCTATTCTGAGATAAGGCAGCCCATTTTAATGATGCCTTCAGTTTTACATGCTTCCAAAATAGGGATCTATTGAAATAAAGCACTTTCCAACTTGATGTAGAATAAGAGCTGGGCACAATCCTGTTTTAGTTGGTTAATTATAATAATTACAACCATATTAATCATCCCGTTATTCATTGATCGTCTTTGCTCATTCTAAAAATTACATAAGGGGACCAAATGTGGGTTTGTTTGGGTTATCTTTTTGTCCATGAAATTCCTGGATGTCCTGAAACTTGTAAGAAAGCAAAAGTTCCTATGCAGAGGGCTGGTGTTTCTTGTTATGTTCAAATTTTTATTATTTTTAATTATTAAGAAATTTTCTATTCATTTTACATACCAACCACAGATCCCCCCATCTCCCTCTTCTCACCCCCCCAGCTTCCTCCCCAACCTAACCCCCATTCCCACCTTCTCGAAGTCAAGGTCTCCCATGGGGAGTCAGCAGAGCCTTGACACATTCAGTTGAGGTATGTCCAAGCCCCTCCCCACTGCACCAAGGCTGCACAAGGTGTCACACCTTAGGCACTGGGCTCCAAAAAGACTACTAGCAATAGTCAAGAGGGTGCCTGAACTGGTCTACTCCGGTAACCAGATTAGTGAACACCCTGATTGTCATCATGGAGCCTTCATCCAATTACTGATAGAAGCAGATGCAGAGATCCACATCTGGGCACCAGGCCAAGCTCCAGGAATCCAACCGATGAGAGAGAGGAGGCATTCTATAAGCAAGGGACATGGAGATCATGATGGGAAAACATACAGACATGGCCAGCCAAACTAGTGGAAACCCAAAAACTGAGGACCAATAGCTGTGGAGCCCCCATGGGATTGGACTAGGCCTTCTGGAGATGAGAGACAGTTGTTTAGCTTGAACTGTTTGGGGGGCTCCCAGGCAGGGGGATCGGGATCATTTCCCAATTTTTTTTAAAAATTTTTTTCTGACAAACTTTCCAGCTATCTCCTGAACAAAAAGCCTCCCCTTATTAATTATCAGAAGATATATGTGTGTGTGTGTGTGTGTGTGTGTGTGTGTGTGTGTGTGTGTGTGTATGTGTGTATGGAGAAAGAGATTAGATAGAATGAATAGATTGATAGATAGATAGATAGATAGATAGATAGATAGATAGATAGATAGATAGATAGAGGTTCATGATGGCTTGACAAGATGCTGGTACAGACTTGAGTCTCTACACCAGTGGTTCTTAACCTTCCTAATGCTGTGACCCTTTAGTACAGTTTCTCATGTTCTGGTGACCACCCCAACCATATGTTAGTTTGTTGCTATTTCATAACTGTAATTTTGCTATTGTTATGAACCGTAATGTAAAATATCTGATATGGACCCCTGCGAAAGGGTCAACGACCCTCCAAAGGGGTTGGGACCCACAGGTTGAGAACTGCTGCTCTACAATCTGCCAGGCTGTGGAGAAGGACTGCTGGGAGCTGGGATGCCTTCTTCTGTGGCCTTTAACCAAACAAGACTCACTTGTAACAGCTGCTTTTCTCATTGCGGTGACAACACACCTGACAGAGCTTAAGCAGGAGCATCCTGGCTCACAGTCCTTGGGTACAGTGCACCCTGGGGGAATGGCATTGCAGCACAGGCATGAGGCAGATGGTTACGTTATATCTGTAGTCAGGAAGCAGAGAGATGCATTCCGGGTGCTCCACTAATTTTCTCCTCTCTCCGGAACCTCAAAGAATGGTGCCACCCACAGTTAAGATGGGTCTTCCCACCTCAATCAGCCCAGTCCAGAAACTCTCTCACAGATATGTCTAGTAGTTTGTCTTGTAGGCGATTCTAGATCCTATCGAGTCGATAGTCAGTTATTAACTGTTAGACCACTTAAAGGGTTTTCCTTCATTTGAATTTAAAACCAACCATAGGAAAACAGTTGTCCTTAGGGTCCCATGCTTCTCGCTTCAGAGCTAGTTAACTGTGAGTTCTGTGAAGGGCTAAAGGAGCCCCTGAGGTTACCTGTGTTCTGTCAGTACTGTGGTCCACGACCCACCAGTCCTCACAACACCAACATTCATCACAGTTGTATGACTGCCTACTGGGAGACAGTTCTCAGGGTCAGACACCATCTTGCAGGGAGTAGGAAGTTGAGGAATGCAGTGTTAGAAAGGCCAGAACACCTGAAGTGTGATCCTAATTAGTCTTATCAATGAAAACCAGGAGTCAGATACCAGGGTGAGAGGTGAAAGATCAGAGAAGCAGAGCAGTAGCCACTAGAGACTTCTTGCCTCTATGAATCCTCTGACCAAAAAGGGCTGAGCCCTGTCTCTGCCCCACTTTATCACTTCCTCTCTCTGGCCCTCCTTGTCATTTCCTGTCTCCTGTCTGTACAGACCTCCAGACCTCTGTGGTTAACTAGTGGCTTGCTCCATCCTCTGATCTCCAGGGAGGCTTTGTCAGAACACAAACAAAATATCACACAACATTTAGCCCTTTTTGTCTAAATAAAAAGCAAACATTTTAACTAACATAGAAAAACTATATACAATAAACACAATAACAATATATAAATATATACAGGCAATAAGTACATTAACAATGTCTAGTCCATTAGCATTTGACAAATTCAGAGAAAATACTCCATCATCTATCACATCTTGTTGAGTGCAAAGTGGTATACCTAACTTGCTTTCTATCCTAACTTGCATTACCAATCCAAAACTATCATTTTATGTCTCTCAGTGATACACACTTTAAACCTCTTTATTGAATTTATTTTCTGAGTCTGGTGACAAGGAAAACTATAACTATAACTATCTAATCTTCAACTCCATCAGAGACCTGAGAGGCATATAATATTACCTGAGTAAACAGGAAGTGCAGAGCAAACAACTTGCAAAATGTGTTCTGTCAGTACTGTGTGGGGAGTTTCTATGATGGCCATCCTCTTCTCTGAAGTAGATTGGTGATACCAGGAGCAGACATGTCTTGTCATGAAAAAAAAAACCCAAAACTTGTGTTTTTAAAACATCTTAAATGCCATATTTGATAGATCTCTGAAGTATTTGAAGACCACCTGTCTACCTAAAGAAATGACAGAAATAGCTGGCTGACTGGACAGTCATCCAGGGTTCCACTGCAATGTTAAGGCATTCATCTTTTGCCTGTAGGCCTAGAATATCTGACAGACTTTTCTGTGAAGCAGGATTTTTGAAAGACTATCCCACCTTGTCTTGGCAAAATTCAGCAGTCACTTTCTTTTGGGTCCTGCTTGTCCAATTTGGGCAGCATACTGTCAGCAGTCAAGGCAAGGGCAGTTTCTTGCCCAGTGGATAACTTTTGCCACAGTGAAAGTAAACTCCATATGGAGTTTCTATGATGGCCATCCTCTTCTCTGAAGTAGATTGGTGATACCAGGAGCAGACATGTCCTGTCATGAAAAAAAAAAAACAAAATTTGTGTTTTTAAAACATCTTAAATGCCATATTTGATAGATCTCTGAAGTATTTGAAGACCACCTGTCTACCTAAAATATATCTATTTGACCTTGAAAACATACATAATATGACTACAACTTTTATTGTAATAGGTGACTAACTACTGATCTATATTTCTTTATTATCATAAATAGTTTTCTATAATAACTTTCAAGGACTAGAAATTTACATTACATTATTAAATGAGCTGTATAAGTATAATACCTTGAACAAGAGTAGAAACATATGAACAATATATACTAACCAAAATAACCTTAAATTTGTACCAATATACAAAAATCCATATCAATGTAAAACATTTAAAACTAGTAGTTGCTCTTTTGGTTTTAAAGTAGATTCAATAATTTACCTTTTTATCTTATCATTTCTATAACATATATACAGTATAACAAAAATAAACTCAATTTTTTATCAATATACAAAAATCCAAGTCAACATAAAATATTTAAAACTAGAAATTGCTTTTTTGGCTTAAAAGTTAAAGGTCATACTGGTTGATGAACTATTACCTCTTCTAATCAAAAGGTCTCTCTTGTTGAAATCTAATCTTTATCAATTTTCATGGTATCCATAGCTTTCCTTCTCCTGTGGAAACAAAAGCAAAACCCCTTCCCCAACATAGTGCATCCTGGTTTCCATTCTGAGGTCAGCACATCTTTACAGTACACAGGCTGATTTGATTCTGTAGTTTTTTCTATTATTCAACGTCTCTCCACAGCTGTCATTCCTTTCTCATTAGCATTTAGAAAACTCAAAGTTAACAAAGCATTATGAAATCTATTTCTGGAGGTCTTTATTACCCCTTTCTGTTTATTAAGTGTATCTTTTAGAGTTGGATTAGATCTTCCTATAAATGCTTGCCCTATAGCATTGTGTGGTATACCTGTAATATGCTTATGTTGTAATATGCAAAAAACATTTTACTAGAGACATATGCTGGAGCATTGTCAGTCTTAATTTGTACAGGTATTCCCATGATAGCCATGACTTCTAATAAATGTGTGATTACAGAATCAGCCTTTTCAGAACTCAAAGCAGTTGACCATTGAAACCCTAAATATATGTCTATGGTACAGTATACATATTTTAATTTTCCAAATTCTGAAAATGAAACACAGCTATTTGCTGAATTTCATTTCTTTGAGTACCCTTTGGGTTACCTTCTTCAGATAGTGGAGTTTGATTATGTGCAGAACAAGTGGGACATTTTCTTATAATTTCTTTGACTTGTTGCCAAGTGATGGAAAAAAATGTTTTTCAAACCCTTGCTATTGACATGATGTTTTTTATGAAATTCTGAGGCCTCCAACACATTTCCTATTTAATAACTGATCAGTTTCATCATTACCTTGTGCTATAGGGCCTGGCAGATCCGTATGGAATCTGATATGTGTTATATTGATATGTGTTTTATATATATGGAATGATTCCTATTCCTGACTAATTCCTATAATTGTATAAATAATGAAGTTAATTATAACTCATCAGGAATAAGTTCAGTGGTTTCAATGTGTAAAACAACTCTTTCTGCATATTGAGAGTCAGTAACTATATCAAGAGGTTCTATAAAATCCATATACCTTGAGAATAGCATATAATTCTGACTTTTGGACAGAATCATAAGGGCTTTGAGCCACTTTACTTAAATTTCCTGATTTACAACCTGCCTTTCCTTGTTTGTTTGCATCAGTATAGAATGTAGGGGCTCCAGAGATTGATGTTCCCTGTACAATATGAGGAAGGATCCAGTTAGTTCTCTTTATGAATTAAAGTCTTTGCTTTTGGGATATCTGTTTTTTAATCTCTCCCAAAAAATTACTGCAAGTTCTTTGTCAATGTTCATTTTCTGCCCATAAAGAGGAAATTTCAGCATTAGTAAAAGGTGCTCCAATTTCTGTTGGGTCTACTGTCAACTGATGAAGTCTTAATTTTTTTTTTTTTTAGAATCAGCTCAGAAACTTTTTCCACATATGTCTTTAATTTTTTACTCTGTTTGTGTGGTACAAATATCCATTCTAAGATAACATCTTTCCTCAACATTAATATCCCTGTAGGGGAATATGTAGAGGGTAAAATAACCAGGTTGCAATCAAGCTCTGTATCCAAATGATCCACAGGAGCATCCTGTAATTTCTTTTCCACCAAAGTGAATTCTCTCTCAGCTTCAGATGATAATTCTCTTGGACTATTTAAGTCCTTGTCACCTTGTCAGATTTGAAACAAAGTACTCAGTTCTTGAGTTGTTACTCCAATAGTGGGCTGTAGATCAGTAATGTCTCCTAGTAATTTTTGAAAGTTATTAATAGTCCACAATTGATTTCCCCTGGCCTGTACCTTTGGGGGTTAAATTTTTGTAAATCTTTTTTATATCCTAGATAATTAATAGAATCTCCTCTTTGTATTTTTTCAAGAGCAATTTGTAATCCCCAACAAGGCAAAATTTTCTTTGCATCTTTAAACATTTTCTCTAAAGTATCTACATTTGAATCAGCTAGTAAGATATCATCCATAAAATGTAAATTATAAATTGAGGAAACTGTACATGAATCATTTTCAACAGCTGTCATACAAAATATTGGCACAGGGTAGGTCTGTTTAATATCCCTTGTAGGAGAACCTTCCACTGATATTTCTTAACAGGCTGAGAATTGTTATTATTATTATAAATAGGCACCATGAAGGCAAGTTTTTCTCTATCCATTTCTCATAAAAGTATAGTGGAGAAACAGTTTTTTAAATCAAAAACTATAATAATAGAGAAGGCAGGGGAATTCAAGACTTTTAAGAGACCGTTAACTGAATCATCTTATTAATAGCTCCTAGATCTGTTATTCTCCATTTTCCAGATTTCTTTTTAATAACAAACACATGAGAATTCCAAGAACTGGTCGATTCTTCAATATGTAGAGCATTTAGCTGCTCCTGTATCAGCTGTTCCATGGCCTGCAATTTTTCTGTCAAAGGCCATTGTTCTATCCAGAAAGGTTTGTCAGTTAACCATTTCAAAGGCAGGGCTGTTGGTACCTTTGAAAGATCAGCAGCTGGTGTGCCTTGTTTTTATACAGCCTGAATGGTCAGTGATTGTTCTTTATAATACCTTTTAATATTTTTCCCAGAAACGTACATTAGTTTATGGTTTGTTCTTGAGATTTGAGGATTTTTAATCTGAGTATTCCATTGCTGTAACAAATCACATCCCCATAAGTTCATTGCTATTGAACTATATGAATATGCTATTCATATTGGCTACGTATGTCTTTAATTTTCCTCTCTGTTCTTTGGGCCCTATACATTCAACCCATCTTACACTTTGTTTTACCTGAGATAAACTTCCAATCCCTAAAAGCTGAACATTTATCTCCTGAAGAGGCCAATTTGGATGTCAAAATTTGGGTGCAATTATTGTTACATCTACCCTGGAATCTACAAGACCTTCAATTACAATGTCATTCATACTTTTAGCTTTGGTCTTTGATCATTTACAGAAGTCTGCCAAAATATTCACTTTATGATTTCTCCTGAAATTTTTGTTTTATTTTCTAAAGCTCTTCTGTTATCCAGAGCAGTATGGTTTGCTTTTCTTTCTTTCTTTCTTTTTTTTTTTTTACAGTAAGCATTAGATCCTTTAATTGCTCTGGGGAGGAGGCTCCCCCACAGTGACTGGGAATTACTGAACCAAATTTGACATGGGGCCTGCAAGAGGCCTCCTTGTAGAAGTAACCATCTTATTCAATAAGAAAATAGAACCAATGCAAAGAAGAAAGCCAAGAGGTCAGAACTAAGAGCTAAAAACCTTACCCTTCCTCTCGAGGTGGTCCTACCTCTCTGAAAGGGACCTACTTCCTATGTCTGTCTTTTTTTTATAGAGTTTCTGTTCTGCCTTCTCATTGGTTGTAAACCCAACCACATGACCTCCTAGTCACTGCCTGTCTGTACAGACCTCCGGGTCTTCTATGGTTGGTATTGAGATTAAAGGCATGTGTCTCCAATGCTGGCTGTAGCCTTGAACACACAGAGATCTACCTAGCTCTGCCTACCAAGTGCTGGGATTAAAGGTGTTTACCACCACTGCCCAGCTTTCCTATGGCTTGCTAATAGCTCTGACCCCCAGGCAACTTTATTTATTAACATACAAATAACATTTTAGTACAAATAAAATATCACCATACCTCCTGATGGCAAAAGGTTACCCTTTCTTTCCCTTGTTGATCTGCATTCCTTGGTCCAATGTCTGACCTTGCCACACCTTTTGCATACTCCAGAAGGCAGAGGCTTTCTGTTTGGATTATTTCTAGAAAAAGCACTGTTTCTAGGAACACTTTGTATATAATCCTTTTTTAGGTGACCTTGTTTGCCACATTTAAAACATCATACATTTTGATTATTCTTCAAGCCTCTGGAAATCACCTCTTCTATCCAAGCATCATCATAGTTATGAGATTCAATAGTGACTGTATCTTGGTTCCATTTCTCTATGGGTGCTGATCTTGCCTTTAAAGGCCTAATTACCATTCTACAATGTGTAATAGCATTTTCAAAAGCCAGAGATTCAATTATTATTTGTCTAGCTTCTCAATTTGGTATCATTCTGTTTATATCTGAAGTCAATCTTTGTCAAAAATCAGTGAAGGTTTCTTTTGGGCCCTATGTAACTTTGATAAATGACTCAGTTCTCTTTCCAACTTCTTCAGTTCTGTCTTAAGCGTTCAAAGCTGCTCCATGGCATAGAGCCAGGGTGTGGTCAGCATATAGAGACTGTCTTTGTACATCACCATAATTGCCCTCTCCAAGAAGTTGGTCTTGGGAGATTTCAATATCTCTAGGCCTACTTTGTTCTTCAATAATCCTTGCCTCATCTTTCCACCAGGTCCTCCACTATAATTGAGGACCAGTTCCAATACTGCTGTAACCAAGTCTTTCTAGTCTTGTGGGACAATTGTGTTACTGATTGACCATGAATTTAACATCTGTTTCACAAAAGATGAATACATACCATATGAGACTATTTCTTCCTTAAATTTCTTCAATCTAACATTTCCACAAGATTCCAGTCAGCTCTTACATGGTCTTGGGGAATATCTGTCATTTGGCAGTTGTTCCCATAAGAAAACTGGATAAATTAAGGTTTGTTGTTTGATAGCCTTGGGCTATTCCTCTCTAATTTTATAATGTAATGGTGATATTGCTTCTCCGTTAAATTCTTCTGTCTGTGTCTGAATATCTCTATTATCTGTTTTAATAAGTTTTTCTAAGTTTTGTGATTTTTGAATAGTAAGTTTTTCTGAGGTTTGCATATTATCAGTCATCTTTTTGCTCTCTTCAGCAGTAAATATTTCCAGAGCTTTTATCTTATCAGTCAAAATTGTATTACTCTCCTTAGTAATTAAGGCATGCATATTATTAGAGTAGCCTTTTCTAAGGGCTGCATCTTGGTACTCATATCAATCAACTTTTTTAGGGATAAAATAAGAATTATCAAACCAATAATGATTATAATCGACATTATGTAAGTTCTAGCTAAGTGAATTATCCCATTATTTAATTATTCCATTTTTAAACCATCCATTGTGTAATCATACAGAGACCTAACTCCTTCCATCATAATATTGTTTCCCATCTTTTAACATGGGAAAAAACTTTTTTTTAAATCTAATTTCCCCTTTAAGAATTTCCAGTCGTCTCACCAAATCTGCTAATGATGATGGTGAAGATGATGGCGAAGTGTGAGGCTGACTGCTGCTGTGTAGAACAGTAGAAGCCCGAGCAGGTGTCAAGGCAGCTACCTAATGTGGCAGCAGCCCAAAGAGGGTGTCCAGGGAAAGCCCACAACCCACAGGGAGAGAGAACAAGCTCTCTGAAAAATGCATACAGGGAATCATGGGCAAGAAGCACGTGTGGCATGAGCTGCCTAAAGGCAGAGCTGGCCGGTGGTGAGCAGCTAACTCCAGCAGTGTTTGGAACCCAAGTGCCTGTGGAGTTTGCTGCAGAGAGGCTGCAATAGAAAAATCCCAAACTCACTCAAAGCTCCGGCATGTGCCAGAGGCTGCAAAGCCATGGGCAAGTTGCCTTTTCATGAATTCATGCCCCAAAAGTTGGGTACCAGATGAAGTGTGATCCTAATTAGTCTTATCAATAAAAACCAGAAATCAGATATAGGTGTGAAAGCTGAAAGACCAGAGAAGCAGAGCAGCAGCCACTAGAGACTCTTACCTCTATGAATCCTCCAACCAAAAAGGGCTGAGCCCTGTCTCTGCCCTAATTTATTACTTCCTCTCTGCCCAGCCTTGTCATTTCCTGTCTCCTGTCTCTATGAGCTCTATGGTTAACTAGCGGCTAGCTCTACCCTCTGATCTCCAGGCAGGCTTTTTTTTTTTTATTTGTCAGAACACAAACAAAATATCACACAAGAAGCACTTGCTATATACTTCCCAGAATGTGAATTAAGCAGGCATACCAGAAAGCCACCTTCCTGGCACCCAGGGCTGAAAGTGGGGTTCTTCCTGCAGTGCCCTCCTCTTGTGTGTACTCAGGGCAGATGAGAGTGTACATCAGCTGCTGCTGGGACAAATTACCACACACTTAGTTCTTTAACTTGGAGTTCTTGAAGTCAGAAATCTGAACGGGATATTAAGGGGGTACAATTAGAGTTGAGGTGGCTGTAGAGCTGTGTTCCTTCTACAGGCTACAGGCTCTCCTAGAGATGTCTGTTCCTGCCTTTCCAGCCTCTGAGACCACATGCATTCCTTGGCTCAAGGTGTGTTCAATCTTCAAAGCCAGTGATCACATGATACACAAGGCTGCTTCTGACCTGTAGCCTTCCCTGTCTATCATCCCACTCTCTCTCTTCTAAGGGCTCTCATGGTTCTATTTAGGATATACCTGGAAAGTCATCTCAAAATCTTCACTGAGTCACACCTTCAAAGTCCCTTGTGTTGCACAAGGTAATACATTCTTGTGTTGGGGATTGGGACATGGACATTATGAGTGGCCTTTATTCTGCCCACATGGCTTTTATTTTCCTCAAACTTCTATACTTTATCAAGGTAACAGTATGATTTTACCCAAACATTTATATATCTTTTACTCTTCTCCAAAATATTTTTTCAGGATTTTGAAATAACAATCTTTTCCTCTGCTCACAATTCCTTACTACCGCCATTATTTTTCATCAACTTACCTAACCCTGATTCTATGAGGATTATGTGATGCCATAACTAAGAATGTAAAAAGAACTTTAACCTAGGATTGGCCTTGGAGAAAGTATCCTCATACCCTTCATACCTTTTGAAAGCTCAAACTGTACAAAAAAAAAAAAAAAAAAAGGATTCCCTCTTACTGATTGAGCAAAGAAAGGCCTGTTTGGAACGCAGCTTGCCTCCTACCATGAACAGAGCTCTGGGTTTGTTCCCTAGAACCACTTACACATAAAACAATAAGAACAGCAATATGCACAAAAGAAAACTCATGCAACTAAAGTTGTCTTCTCCTCCATAAAAGAGAAGAAATAGGGACTGGAGAGATGGTTCATGACTCAGCAATTATGAGCAGCTGCTGCTCTGCCAGGAGACCAGAGTTGGGTCCTGGCACTCAGGGCAGACAGTTTACAACAGCCTATGAGTCCAGTGCCAGGGTAGCTGATGCCCTCTTGTGGCCTCCTTAGGTACCTGCACACAAATGGCACACAAATAAAAATAAAGCAATTCCTCACATTTACTTAGTTAGTGATGGTTCAAGGCAGAAGGAGGACCCATGCATGCCTGGGTGCCACAATGTGAAGACGGGGGTCCAAGGACAACTTTCAGGAATGAGTTCTCTCCTTCCACCATGTGGGCCCCAGGGATGGAAATCAGGTCATCAGACTCAAGGCAAGCATCTATAACTACTGGGCCATCTTACAGGCTCTTCCACTTTTGATGTACAACTGACCAAATATGAAAATAGAAGATGACATTGGTGACAACATGGATAAACATTTTTCATGGAAATGTGGTAGAATATTTGCATGGTAGACATCTTAGTAATTTAGGCAAAGACAGTCTCAACAGCATCCTCTTCCCTCTAAAAATCCAGGACCAACTTAAGGATTTCATGCTGATGTCCTGTTTCTTGTACAAATGAACCATATGTGTGTTTCCCTAGCAGTGTTGGCTATTATTCTTGCTGGAGGGTTCTAAGTTTAAAGAAAACATGTATTTCTTAAATTACTGGGACAATTTAACAGTCACCCACATTTGTCCTCAAGAGGTACTTCCCAGGGTCCACAGTGGATGTCTGAAATTGAGGTTTGCATCAAGTCCTACACCCAAGTCCTGCAAGGCTACACATTCTGGTGAAGGACTAACAGGCAGGTGGCACAGGGCAGGCATCCTGGACAAATCGATGACTCACTTCCCACAAGGGATGTGGCTGGATGGCTACCCAGAATGGGGTGCAGTTTAAAACATAGGAAGTACTGACTTCCGGAAGTTTCCATTTACTATTTTTGTAGCATGGTTGTTCACACAAGTGAGGTAATTAAAGTGGTGGAAACAAAACTATAGGGGAGCAGAGACTCATGGACCATGAACTGGGTCGCTTAAAATAACAGGATTGTATCATTCTTAGCTTTATGAGGCTAAGGGTCTGAAATCAGGGTGTGCATAGAGCCTTTCCCTTTGAAGGCCATGAGAGAAACTCAGCTCTCTCCTTTTTCTAGTTCTTGAAGCTCCGAGGCTTATGGGACCAGCATCTTAGTCTCCTCTCCACTATCACTAGGCCTTCTCCTGTGTCAGAATGTTGCAAATATCTGTCACCTCTTTCCTATGGGGACACCAGTCATTGGATTTGGGCCCACTTTAGAACCAGGATGACCCCCTATTTTTTATATTCTTGACAAGATTATACCAACAAAGCTCTTATTTACAAATAAGTTTCCTATTCACAGATGTTGGGGGTGAGGACTTGACCATAGTTCTTTTTTAAAATATTTTTTGGAGATTGAAATATAGTTAAATCATTTTCCTCTTTCTCTTTTCTCCATCCAGGCCCTACCATGGACCTTCTCTCCTTGTTTTCTCTCAAATCCATGGCCTCTGGCCTCTTTCTTCAATCGTTGTTACATATCTACATACTATATATGTGCGTATATATATTCCTGTGGGGTGTGTGTGTGTGTGTGTGTGTGTGTGTGTGTGTGTGTGTGTGTGATTTCAGGACTGACCACTTGGCATTGATTAACCAACAGGGAGGCCCTTCCCTGGGGAAGACTGTCTCTTCCACTCTCAGCATTCTCCAGTTGCCTGTGTTCTTTGTCTAGGGTGGAGGCCCATGAGCTTTCTCCCTCCTAAGTCATCAGATACATTGGTGGAGTCCTTGTTTGTATCTTGCTTATACTTTTTGAAAATCACCATTCAACCTGCTCTGGAAACATGACAGTATCTAGCCTTTCCCTGTTCTGCACTGATTGTGTGTGTGTGTGTGTGCGGGCACGTGTATGTGCGCTTATATGTCTTCACATAGAGATCAATGCTGAGGTGTCTTTCTCAGGTACTCTCCACCTGGTATTGTTGAGACAGGGTCTCTCAGTGAATCTGGAGCTCACCATGTTGGCTACACTGACCGGCTAGCACTCTCTTGGTATCCACCTGTCACCACTTTGCCAAGACTGGGGCGCCTCACCACGGTATCTCACCACGATGCCCCACCACGGCGCCTGGCATTTTTGTGGATGCCAGGGATCTAATCTCAGCTCCTCCTGCTGGTGCACCAAGCACGTAGCCCATTGGTCATCTCTGCAGTCACCACAGTATTTGTTTTTTTGAGACAAGATCTCACACTGCAGTACAGGCTGGCCTGGGACTGAGCACAATCCTCCTGTGTGCACCTCTCAAGTGCTGAGCCCTTGTTCTTCATGCCGTGCAATCATCACATCCTTTCAGCCTGCACGGACATCCCCCAGAGAGTTCTAACCGTTTTGGCCTGATTTCTCACAGAAATCACTCAGGAACAATATTCTAAGCCGTGAAACTATCTCACTTGCCAGTTGTCTTCCCTGGATTAAAGGGCAGCTTTTCTCAAGAAGGGAGCTCTGCAGATGAGCACATGGTGCTTCACAGCCCTTAGAAATAAATTGGAGAGGCTGTTCATAAGTTTCCACTTTAAGAAAGGTCCTGTAAATACAGTGGACCACGTGAGGACCAGGCTGTAGGAAGCCAGAGTTTCCTCAGAGAATTGAAGTTGTGAAGCAGAACAGAGAGCATCTGCTCTGCTCAGGCCCCAGCCAGGGCTATTCAGCTTGAGCACTTTCCGCCTGAAGAAAGCGAAGCGGACTCTTCTCTGATGTTAATAGATAGGCATTAAGTCTGATAGAAGGGAGGATGGAATCCTGGCTGTCACTTATAACCTGAAATGCTCCTTAATCTCACCAGCTTCTCTTTTCTTTATCTGTAAATTGAATCTAATAATGGAATTGTTACCTAGCGGGGCTGGGGATATAGCTCAGCTGGGAAAGTAGTTCAGCTGGGAAGGTACTTGCTTCATATGCACAAGGTCCTGGATTCGATCCCCAGGACTAGGAGGTGAGGAGGAGGGTCAGAAGTTCAAGGTCATCCTTGTCTATATCTGTAGTGAGATGGTGACGCATCAAATAGACTGGTTTTTATCCATACTTTTTACCAGAACTGGGAAATAAGCTAAGTGGCATTATTTTGGTCCCAAATGCCTGTATGTCACCATCATTTACAAGAGCCTTTTCTTCTTTTTGAATTACACCATGTAGCTGACCTATCTCTGCCTGAAGTGATAACCTGGGACTCCACAACAGTCACTGAAGACTGTGTTACCTGGTCCCACCAAGTCCTGCCCTTATGCAGGACCTTGCCAATGATTATAGGATGCACAGCCTGGTGTGTGGGCACAGGACCTGGGTCTTTGCTGACCCCAGAAGTCCCTCTCTTTTCTTATATCCACTTACTGCTGTGGCCAGTCTGTAGCATAATCCCCCAGGAATGTGCTGGTCTAAACTCAGTCACACACATGAGCATGCAGGTCTCTGGCCAGAGTCTTCTCTCTTTTCTGACTTCTCTTGCAGTTGCTCCTTCTGTGCCTGCTCTCAACCTTATGGAGACTACAGTCCAGTCTGTGTTCCCTTCTGGCCTCCATCAGATTCTTTATACTCCTGTTCTCTGCTTTCCCTGCTTCATAGAATGACCACAAGTTAGTAAATCTGATGGGTTTCTTCTGGAGGAAGCCACTAGCCAGGTAGGAGAAGCCACACACATGTTCCTCCATAGGCTCAGGAGTGACACCTCACTGATAAATATCGGAACCATCAGAGATGTCTTTCCCTCTCCTCCCTTTCTCCTTCTCCTTTCTCCCTTCCTCTCTCCTCTCTCTTCTTCTCTTCTTTTTTCCTGTTCCTGAGACAAGGTCCTATAATATAACCTATGCTGGAACTAAACTCATGGCAATCCCCCTGCCTCAGCATCTTCAGTGCCTGGATTACAAGCATAAACCACCATGGCCTGCTTCAGATTTTTATTTGTTTGTTTGTTTTGTGTTTCTTATTTGTTTGTAAAATTTGTGTAACACTGAACTGGTCATTTTAAAGTCAATAATTTGGTAGCATTTAGGACATTAACAACATAAGCAACAGTTACCTTGAACTGGTTCAAATATTTTCATCACTCTAAGATGAAAACATATACTCTTTAAAAAAAAGTCATTCTTTGATGATATAATGGCTCACAACTGTAATCTCAGTACTCAGAAGGCCTAAAAAGGAGGATCACCAAGCCAGTCTGGGTTACAGAACAAGACCTGGTCTCAAAAAGCCAAAAAAGAAAAAAAAGGTATGGTGATATTTTATTTGTACTGAAATGTGATTTTATTTGTATGTTAATAAATAAAGTTGCCTGAGGGTCAGAGCTAATAGCAAGCCATAGCAGAGCTGGGCATTCGTGGCACACTCCTTTAATCCTAGCACTTGGTAGGCAGAGCTAGGTAGATCTCTGTGTGGTCAAGGATACAGCCAGCATTGGAAACACATGCCTTTAATCTCAATACCAACCATAGAAGACCCGGAGGTCTGTACAGACAGGCAGTGACTAGGAGGTCATGTGGTTGGGTTTACAACCAATGAGAAGGCAGAACAGAAAGTCTATATAAAGACAAACACACAGGAAGTAGGTCTCTCTTGGCTGAAGCAGGAAGGGTAAGGCTCCTAGCTCTGACCTCTTGGGCTTTTATCTTTACATTGGCTCTGTGTTTCTTATTTAATAAGACTGTTACTTCTACAAAAAGGTACCTGCCACCAAGCCTGACAAGCAGAGTTTAGACCCTAGTACCCATATAGTATAAGAGAGAGCCACTCCTTCAAACTGTGCTCTGACCTCCCCTTGTGAGCCACGGCGCAACCATGCCCATGCACAGCCACACACACACAAAATAAAAATGTTTTATGTTTTCTAAAAGTTTATTTTATTTTTAATTGTGGTGTGTGTGTGTGTGTGTGTGTGTGTGTGTGTGTGTGTGTGTGTGTGTGTGTTACATGCATGCAATGCCTTCAGAAGCCAGGAGAGGATGTTGGATTTTCTGGAGTTGGAGTCACAGATGGCTGTAAGCTGCCCAGTGTGGGTGCCAGGAACCAAAGCTGGGTCCTCTGGAAGAGCAGCAGCTGCTTCCAGCAGCTGAGCCATCTCTCTAGTCTCTGTTCTGTTTTGAAAATGACATTCTTCGTTTCCTTCTTTGGAGCCCCTGGCAAATACCAGTCTCCTTTTTGTGCTTACGGATTTACCCATTCCAGATATTTTATATTCATGGAATCATTTGTGGACTTTTGTATCTGGCTCCTTGCTGCACCCATGTTATAACATAGACCAATCTACCACTGTTTGCATGACTTAAGTGATATTCCATTGCAGGATTACATCAGAATTTGTCCATTCACAGGCGGATGGGCACTATGGCTGTGAATATTTGTGCATGGTTTTAAAGCATTTGGTTCAGTTCTTCAGGAGATACACCTGGGAGTAGAATACTGCTTATGTGATGATTATCACTGAGAACTTGCAGTGGCCAAATTGTCCAACAGACACCCATGAGCAATGTCTGAGGGCACTGATCTCCCTGTACCGTCACCCATGCTGGGTGGCTGGCATTGCTGTGTTCAGTTTCATTTCTGGTTTTAGCTATTTGTGTCTTCTGGCTTTTCACTGAGTTGTTGTAAGGTTTGCTGGTTTTGTTGATCTTTTTAAAGAAATATCTTTTGGGTTCACGGATTCTAGTGGTTTTCGTTGTCTGTTTTGAGATCACTTGCTATAATCTTTTCACTTCCTTCTGCAAGTTTGGGCTTAGCTGCTCTATTGTCTCTGCTTTTTGATATGAAGCTGGGTTGTTGACAATAGCCAGCACCTCCTCTGCTGTAGACACGAAGTAATACCATTTCCTCTGAATACTTACTGGCATGTTGTGATTTGTTTTCAACTCATTTTCAAGTATTGTAATTTCCTTTGTGATCTCCTCTTTGCTTCTTTTGTTTTGAAAGGTGTTTTGTTAGCTGGGCATGGTGACTTATGCCTATAAACCCAGCACTTAAGAGGCTGAGGCAGGAGAATTGTCACAAGTCTGAGGCCAGACTGAGCTACAGGGTGAATACACATATACACATGTATCTGAGACATGTGTGTGCTATAAATTTCTACATATTGTGATGTTTGCAGTTTCCCTTCTATTCTTTTTTTTGGGGGGGGGGTTTCAAAACAGGGTTTCTCTGTGTAGCTTTGGCGCCTTTCCTGGGACTCACTTGGTAGCCCAGGCTGGCCTCGAACTCACAGAGATCCGCCTGCCTCTGTCTCCCGAGTGCTGGGATTAAAGGCGTGTGCCACCACCGCTTGGCTCCCTTCTATTCTTGATACCGTCCCGCCTGTGGTCGCTCAGGAACTACCTTTATTATTTTAATATTTAAGATCTGCAGAGATTGTTTTGTGTTCTGCCCTGCAGCTTGTTTTGTGTGCACTGGGAAGCACGGATATTCTGCTAGACTTAGTGTCATTATTTGTAGTGATATGTAGTTGTAGTCCTGTATTTCCTCACAGCTCTTGGTAGGAAAATCTACCCCATTATTGAAAGTGGGGAGCTTTGAAGTCATTTAATTACTGCAAACTTGTTTATTTCTCTCTTTGATTCTGACAATATTTTCTTCTTGTATTTTAGGGCTTGGTCATTAGGCAAGCACATTTTAGTCATCATATCTTCTTGATGGCTGGCCCTTTGTGTGGAAGGGTGCTCATACCTATGCATGCACCTGTGGAGGCCAGAGACCAACCTCGGGTGTCTCTGTCTTTCACCTTCCATGTTAATTTTTGGCAGCCAGATCTCTCACTGGACCCAGCGCTCACCTTGTCTACAAGGCTGGGTGGCCAGCAAGCACTGGGGATTTGCCTGTCTACCCCACCCTCAGCACCTGGGCTACAGATGCGCAGCCCACACCTGGGTGTTGTGTGGATGCTGGGGATCCAAACTCTGGTCCTTATGCTTACATGACAAGCACGCAACCCACTGAGCCATCTCTCCAGCACCTTTTGTGTTTATATATTGACTTTGTCTTTTAAAACAGTTTTGACCGGAAAGTGCACTTTGTAGACACCCAGCCCTTCTGTGGCTTCTTCTTCTTTTTTTTTTTAACTTTCAACATATTTGTGTTTGTAGATCAAAAGATGGTTTCATATAGATTTCAAATACCTGCATTTTTTAATTGACAGGTTTGTTTGTGAAGAAGTACAGTGGAAAGCACAGGAGTAACTAACCCACTCTGCTCCCCTCTCCCCTTTGCATGGTTTTTGCTGTCTCTTTAATTTTCAGAAAAATATGTCATGTTGGTATAGTGCACAAAGACATTCTCTTTGAGTTGCACATCCTGTGGGTTTAACATGTGAGTGGTGTCTGTATCTACCATTACAGCATCATACAGAACAGCCACTGTGCTTTTTAATTAGCTCACAACAATTCAAGGGAAGAAGGCTTTATTTTGACTCACAGAAAGAAGGGACAGTCTATCATGGTGAAGAAAGCATGGCAGCTGAACACTCTTGGTCCCCTAGGGAAGGAGCATATGGCTGCTGCTTGTTACATGGTGCCACCAGGAAGAAGCGATCTCTCTAACATTCAGGCCTGTCCTCACAGTCACCCACTTCTTCCAGCTGGGCTTCACCTCCTAAATGTTCCACAGCCTTCCATCCTCCAGGGACCAAGGGTTCAAACATTTGGGGACATTGCACATTCCCACATTGCAGTGAGTGTATTAGTTACTTTCTGCTGTTGGATAAAGCACCATGTCCAAAAGCAACTGAAGGAAGAGTTTCTTTTGGTTTACAGCTCTAGAGAGCTGGAGTTCATAGTGGCAGGTAAGGTATGGTGGCAGGAGCAGGAAGCTGAGAAATCACACCTCAGCTGCATACACCGAGAAATCACACCTCAGCTGCACACACCAAGAAATCACACCTCAGCTGCACACACTAAGAAATCACACCTCAGCTGCACACACCAGGAAATCATACCTCAGCTGCACACATTGAGAAATCACACCTCAGCTGCACACACCAGGAAATCATACCTCAGCTGCACACATTGAGAAATCACACCTCAGCTGCACACACCAGGAAATCACACTTCAGCTGCGCACACTGAGAAATCACACCTCAGCTGTGCACACTGAGAAATCACACCTCAGCTGTGCACACTGAGAAATCACACCTCAGCTGTGCACACTGAGAAATTACACCTCAGCTGCGCACATTGAGAAATCACACCTCAGCTGCACACACCAGGAAATCACACCTCAGCTGTGCACACTGAGAAATCACACCTCAGCTGCACACACTGAGAAATCACACCTCAGCTGCACACATTGAGAAATCACACCTCAGCTGCACACACCAGGAAATCACACCTCAGCTGCACACATTGAGAAATTACACCTCAACTGTGCACACTGAGAAATCACACCTCAGCTGCACACACTGAGAAATCACACCTCAGCTGCACACATTGAGAAATCACACCTCAGCTGCACACACTGAGAAATCACACCTCAGCTGCACACATTGAGAAATCACACCTCAGCTGCACACATTGAGAAATCACACCTCAGCTGTACACACCCAGAAATCACACCTCAGCTGTGCACATGGAAAGCAGAGACAGTGAACTGGAAGCTGAGCGAGGCTGTAAATCCCCAAAGCCACCCACCTCTGGTGACACAATTCCTCCAGCAAGGCTCCCCCACTAAGGGGTATAACCTCCCCAGCTGGGGACACGAGCCTGTGGGGAGATTTTGCATTTGTACCACCACAGTCATTTGAACTTCTTTAGATTTAAGTAGTGTTATTTAATGCATGTACATGAATATGTGCCATAAACACTGTGTGTTGGATGGTAATGTATTTACACCATCTCTGAGATTCTAGTTCCACTTTGCTAGTTGTGTTCTATGTAACTTCTTTCACCTGCGATTCCTTTAATGCCACTTTCTTTTGTGTTTGACTGAGTTTTCTTGTACTCTACCATTTTATGTTGCTCTTCTCCTTGATTCCTGCTCTGTAATTTTGGTGGTTATTTTCTAGGTGGTTGCCTTGTGTGGGGAAGGACAGACAAGAGAAAGGTTAGAGAGACAACTGGAAATGATTGTGAGAAACACTTCAAATAGAAAGTTTCACACTGTTGTTACCATGGTCTTTTCAAAGGTGAGAGTCTGTGTGTGTTTAGTTGTCTTATTGAAGTAGGTTTCAAAGCTGACCATGAATGCTGTTCTCCTGACCCCTTCCACCTCTTAAATGCTGGGATTACAGGGTGTGCTCCCACACCCGGGGAAGGTGCTGGTGTTTAAAGCACATTTTAAGGGTAACGTTTAAATTTTATGTAAAATTTAAACTGAAAGGGATAGCAAAGGTCCTCTGTCTCTACCTTTAAAGTACGATGACTGCAAAGGAGGGGAGGGTACTCTTTTACATAATAAAACATTGTTTCACATGATAAGAACTTTTTTTAAAGAGTAAACTGCACTAATATAAAGGGGAAAAGCCACTGATGGTCATTTTTCAAGAAACCTTTTAAAAAGAAAAAAGTGGGAGAGATTATAAGCCAGCTGTGGTGGCACACACCTGTAACCCCAGCGCTTAGGAGGTAGAGAGAGGATGGTCTGAAGTTCAAGGTCATTCTCAGGCTGGAACACAGGAAACCATGAATAAACAAGCAAGAAAACAACACCAGTAGCAACAACAACAAAAAAAAAGATTTTCATACACAGTATCACGGAACATCGCTGATGATCTTCCAATATCTGGAAATGCTGCCCTGGAATTATCCTGCTCAATACTGAACGGAGCTCAGAAGAAAGCACTAAGTAGGAAGCTGGGCCTTTGAAGACGGGGCGTGGGGGGGTTGAGTTGCCTAGTAACCCAAGGTGATACCCACTATGTCTCCCTAATGGCATCCTGGATGGCCAGGAACAGGGGCCTGTTCACTTTAAGGTACCTAGATATCTGTGACCAAGCAAATGCCAAGTTTACTTGACTTCACCAAAGCTGCTTAACAGGTTAGTTAACCAAGATTTTAAATTGTTACAGGTTGTGGAGATAATCTTGGTTTTGTTAAGTGAGGTCCATTTACTCAGAGAGGTTGTAATTACTATGGAATGTCCAACAGATTAGAAGGGCTTCTACAACAAAAGGGAACAGCACCCATTATTGCTTCTTTAAAGCTGGGGGCAGAGAAGAGGAGATTACAGGCTTGTAGCCACTGCATTCCTTAATCTGAAGAAGAGGAAGACAGAGTGGCTTCCGCGACTCCAGACGTGGCTAAGAAGAAGGAAGAGGGACACTAGAGCAGGTAGAAAGAGAAACTGGCTTTCTGATTGCTGGGAATGAAGTCCTAAGATACGTGAATGGCATCCCTAGGTAAGGTACTCCTGTCAAAACCACATAATGCACACGTGTACACACACACACACACATACACACACACACACACACACACACACACACACACACACACACACACAGAGGGAGAGAGAGAGGGGGAGGAGGGAGGGAGGGAGAGAGAGAGAGAGAGAGAGAGAGAGAGAGAGAGAGAGAGAGAGAGAGAGAGATAAACTCCTAGCCCTTGATCCTTCTGTTTGTAGCCAGTCATTTCTCAACCGAAGAGACCAAAACGATCACCTGGAGGGCTTGGTAAGTCATAGATTGTTGCGTCTCATCTCCAGAGTCTCTGACTCAGCAGGTCAGAGATGGGGCCAAGAACGTGCATTTCTCTCAAGCACTGCAAGTGATGTTGGTGCTGCTGCTCCCAGGGGCAGAGTGTGAGCAACACTGTTTTGTGCTGTCCTTGGGAATGGCCAGGTTGGACGACTGCACTCAGGATGCAACTATGTGGTAGGAAGGATGCTTCCGTGTCTCTCCATGGCCTGTCTTAACTGCAGCGCTGCAAGATGCAGACTGTCACCTTACACAGGGTGCTGCCTCTGTTTCTGCTTTTATTTTGTAGTTGTGTTTCTTGTCTTGGATCCTTTGAAGATGGATCATGGAATCCGTGTGCACTACGGTTGAAATGTCCACTTGCCACAACCCAGAATCATATGGGAAGCAGGTCTCAGTTGAGGAACTGACTAGATCAGGTTGGCCTGTGGGCATATCTGTGGACATACTCTAAATGGCTGCCTAAGCTCTGGCTACTAAGATCCCCACCACGACGGACTGAATGCTTGAGTTATGAGCCAAAATAAATACTTCCTTCCTTACTCTGCCTTTGTCACGATATTGTATCACAGGAAAAGTAGCTGAGACAGCAGAGTTCAGGGGAAGTAACTCAAGGATGAGGACATAGTACTGACCTTCTGTCCCACATGCAGTGTCCTAAGATGACCTTTAAGATCATTCTGCAATGACCTTCTCCTTGGATACTTTCCTGGCCTGTGATTTTTGTCCAATAGAATACAGCAGACATGACAGGACACCACTCCTAGGATCAAGTCACACTAAGGACTTGAGCGACAGAGTCTCCCATGAAGCTTGAGGAAGTCAGCCACTGTCTTGTGAGAGTCTCACGCAGCAGAGAAGTATAGATGACACTTCTAAGAACTGGGAGTGCCCCTCAGCTGACAGCCAGAAAGAAAGTAGAGCTCTTCATACATTCACAAGAATTCTGCAATAATCTTAAAAGCTCAGAAGAGAACCCCATGCTCCAGGAAGGAATGCAGTCTGACCAACTCCTGTACAGAGACCTTGAGTAGAAGAATCTGCTAAACCACACCCAGCCTCCTGACCCGGTGAGAGAACCAGGTTATATCACTTGTCTAAAGTTACTGAGGTAAATGGTTATGTGGTAAAGGACAGGCATTATATACCTTCAGGTCCCAAGTCTCCCAAGCAAAGGGAAAGAGCCCTTACCTGAACCAGAACAAGGGCAGCAGGCCAGAATGTGCACTCCGTCTGGGAAAGCCAACCTGTGCAGCCTGAGAAGAGGCTGGAGAGGGGAGATACTGACCTGCCACTTGCCCTGTCTCCTACCAGCTGCCACAAGGGACACACTAGTGAGCCCTGCCAGAAGCTGTAAGGAGGGACCAGCTCATATGACCCATGCATGAACATCTGCACAGAGGAGGGCACAGAATAGATAGCAGATTTGGAGAGAGCAGTGGAATACACATCTGGTGCTTGTATATCCATAGACAAACTGTACGAGAATCAAGCATTTGTCTCCCTGCTGTTAGTTACAGAAATGGACAGTGAAAGGCAAAAACAAAGTGATATCTGAGGCTTTGGTTTCCATGGTAGACCTGAGTAAAAATACCCTAACATGCAAATGACTTAAAATGACTTTCTGCTTTGATAATTGGGCTGATTAAAGCCTGTTTTCCCGTATTTCCTCCATAAGCCCCTGTAGTACAATCACCTTTGGCTCCCTGCAGTGTTTTGAGGTCTGGAAAGAGACAATTCAAGCATCAAGACTGGCCATAATCCAGACAGCTCTGCAGTTAATGGGAGGTGAGACTGTCTCTAGAGATAGTCTTGCTATGATGTTTTCCTAGTTATTCCTTAAAAGAGACAATTTATTCACTGCTCAGATGAAAATGGATTTGTTTAAATATGCTGTATCTTACTTTATGGCCCCAGGGTTGAGGATTTTGTATTAGGTTGCTAGGGCACATTAACAAAGTGCCAGTAACTGGGTTAAACAACAGAAATTTATTGTCTCATAGTTCTGGAGGCCAGAAGTCCACATGCAAGGCATTGCCAGTTGTTTTTTTTTAAGGCACAGTTATATTGGATAGGCGCCCACTCCAATGACGCTATTTTAACTGGGTTGTCAACAAAGATTATTTCCAAATAAGGTCTGTTGCAAAGATATTGGGAGTTAGAACTTGAAATATTTCTGTAAGGGACACAATTCAACCTATACCTACGGCAAAGCCTATGTTGAGTAGCCAAGTTTAATATTCTTGGTGAATCCTTGATTATCACTGGTGGAAACTGGTGCATGTGCTTTGGGAAAGAGTTTGGCAGTCTTATTAAAAAATGTACAGATGTAGGGGCTAGGAAGATTGTGCAGTGGGTACAACACTTGCTGTGTAAGCCTGAGGACCTGAGCTCAGATCCCTCATCCTCACAGAGGGAGGGCTGCATCCAGCTGTGTGCATCTGTAACACTGGCACTATGGTAGCGGATACATTCTGCTCATTGTAACCAGGCTGGAGGAATGTAGCTCCAGGTTCAGTGAAAGCTTGTCTCAGGAAATAGGGTAGAAAGGCATGGAGGAAGACACACACAAATATTCATGTGGTATATGGTCCAGTTCACACATAATGGTCACAGTATCATAATGGTCCCAGATTAGAAACAGTCCAAATAACTGTTACTTTGACTAGAGAGACAACATGTGTATCAAATAAAATAGTATTTACCCCTAAACAAGAAAAGGTGGCAGACACATAGTGTAACACGGATGTCTCAACACACTAAGTGGAAGAAGCCAGTTAGGAAATACCACACATTGTATGCTTCCATGTCTATGAAATGTCCAGGGAAAGCAAACCTATGAACACAGAAGGCAGATGAGTGACTGCTAAGAGTTCAAGTAGGGGTGGAAGTTGTGAACAGATTCCCTCAGGGAATCTCTTGAATGCTGGAGCAGTTCAAAAGCTGGGCTGTGGGGATAGCAGCCCAAGCCCCAGGAGGTGGTGGCCCTGTCCTGCAATCCAAGCCCTTAGGAGGCTGAGGTTCACTACCAAGGCCAGCCTGGGCTAGAGAGTGAAACCTTAATTCAAAAAATAAACACACTCAGGAGCTGTACACTCAAACCAGACAAAATCCTCACACTGAGAAGGGAGTAGACACAAAGTCTCATACCCTAACCGAGAAGAGATTTGGGGTGAGGCTATTTGCTGTTGATACCTGGGAAAGGGAAAATCAGTTTTCTCCAATGGAGTGTCACTGGGTATGTGCACCACACTCCAGGGCAAGATCCATGCCCAGGGGGAGTTGGCTAACACAAAATGGACTCTTTTTTTTTTCTTTTTTGGTGTTTTTTTGTTTTGTTTTGGTATTTTTTGTCTTATTAGGTTTTTTGTTTTGCTTTTGTTTGAGAGAGAGAGAGAGAGATCAGGAAGTTAATTGAACAAGGAGGTGGGGAGGATCTAGGAGAAGTTGTGGGGGCAATGAATATGATAAAAATATATTGCATGAAAAAAATTTAAATCAAAACCAAAAATCTGTTCTTCAAAGTTATTTGATTGTACATTCAAAATAAAAAAAAAACTATATGTATGGGTGTTTTGGCTACGTTTATGTCTGTGCACCACGTGTGTGCCTGGTGCCCAGAAGAGGGTGTTAGATCCCCTGGAACTGGAGTTACAGACAATTGTGAGCTACCATGTTCTGGGAATGGAACCTGAGTTAATCAATGAACCATCCCTCTAGCCCCCCAGATGAGTAAATTTTATGGTTTATAAAGTATTTGGCAATAGTTTTAGAAGCAGTGTTGTTAAGGTAAAAATCAAGCCATTTTGTGTGTCGAGGAGGGTCCTACCGTCAGTCTGTTAAATAGACTGAAGCCCATTGTCTGTGTAAGTGTGGAGCTGTGGCCAAGCATCAGGAGTAAACGAAAGGAAGCCGGCACGACTTGGACCACTGTGCATGGAAATCTCTGTGAATAAAACAAAAGAAACCAACCACAGGCTTTCCCTGGAGAGAGAAGACAGGCTTTTCCCTATAACTCCTCTAGCATTTTTTATGAATTCCATGTGTATGCATCACCTCTTCCAAAACATGGTAATTACACGTTTTTAAAGCGTCAGGATACACAAGCCAAAGTAGACATTCAGTTCTGGAGATCGGTTTTCAGAAAATGAAGAGTGATTTTTCCCTCCCATGGGTGAGGTCATCCGCTAACAAAGGAGCGGCCAGATCTCGTATCTGCCCTCAAGTGCTAATGACAGTTCAGTGCCCTCCAGCAATGAGCCAGAGCCCTCAAGGGTGCATTTCTATTACATGGCTCTGTTTGAAATCAGAGGCTTCCTGCTCTTCTGCTCTGCCTTACCCCTTTACGTGGGGGTTGGGGGAAGAGTCTTCCATGTCATTGTTCCAGGGAAAAGGAACTGTGTAAACATTAAAGCAATAAATGTTATCAGGAGCTGGGCAACGAGGCCCTATTTATGTATTTGTACTGATTTCGAGCACTTGCTGGGCTGTGGTTAAAAAGGAAATGTGTGACGCCATTTGCTTTCCCTTTCACAGCACTGGCCATCACACAGAGGAGCATCGTACTGCGGCCTGATCTTTCTGTCCATTCACTTGTTCTAATTTCATGCAGACTGAGGGTGAGGTGATTCCTTTTCTAATAAAATAAAATATTCCAATTTTATTTTATTAAATAAAGTAGCAATCATGGAAGAGATTTCTATGATGGAGGAGTTGGCATCTAAAAAAACGGGCAGCCAGGCACAGTGGTACACACCTGTAATCCCAGTGCTGGTGAGTTGGAGGACAGCCTCAGCTACATAAGATAATTCAAGGCAAGCCTCAGCTACACGAGCGCACACACACACACACACACACACACACACATACACACACACACACACACACAGACACACACACACATACACACACGGGGTGGTGGTTAACACAACTAATGTTTTCTTTCCTAGATTACTTCAGAGATTTAAAATCTGTCAGCCATCAGCTCTTCCTGTCTGTCCTTCCTACTGGGTGGGTGTGTCCTGGTTGTTGAGATCCTTCTACAAAGATAAGCTGAGTGTGGGTGGTCTTCTCCTCAGACATTCTGTTACACTTATGAATGTGGCTGTGTGAGTGTGTGCTTGTGAGTACGAGGAGGACAGAGGACCACTTGCAGGATTCCATTATCTCCTACATTGTGGGTCCCCCCGGGAATTGAACTCAAGTTGTCAGACTTGACAGCAAGTACCTCTACAGCTGAATCATCTTGCTGTGCCATGGAAATTCTGTTCTGTGACAGGGTAGTCCTCGCAAGCCTAAGAAGCTCTCATAGACTTCATATCCAGGCCCTCAGCATTCTGGTAGGTCCATGAGGCAGGCAGCAGAAGGTATGTGTAGCCACTGTCATATCAACAGACCTCTCTCTCTCTCTCTCTCTCTGTTTCTCTCTTTCTTTTTTGGTTGGCTTAGAACTATGGTTGTGAAAGCAGTCTATGATGTCTTCAAAAATACATTTCTTGGGCCTGGGGAGGTGGTTCAGCAGTTAGGCCCTTGCCTGACAAGTCTAAGGACGGGGATTTGGATCCCCAGAAATCCACATAGATGCCAAGTATGTGTGATGGTACACCAGTGATTCCAGATCCAGGAGGAAGTGACAGGGGTCCCCAGAGCAAGCTGGCTAACACAGCTAGTGTATCAGGGAGTTCTTGACAGAGACCTCGCCTCAATGACTAAGGCAGAACAATTGAGATTATTCCTAACATCAGTCTCAGATCTCCACATGGACACATGTCTAATCACACACATACATGCTACATGCACACTCACATATACACATACTTGAAAGTGGAAAAAGAAAAAAATTACTTGTTTAATTCAATGACTTCAAAATGAGGTTGTTATTTGAATTGGTTGTAGCCAAGAGAAGTTGAAAGAAAATACTCATTCATGCCAAGGTTTCTTGCAGCTACCAAACAGAGCTGCTTGCAAAGTGTATAGAAGTCCGTTTCTTCTCATGGTATTCCACCACATGGATAGGGCATTCCGGATCCAGATGCATAGCTCCTCTGCCCAAGCAAAGGTGCTGTTCATTCATAACTGTGTCCTCAGCTTTATTCCAGGGAGGTGGGAAGAGTGGGCACCATCAGATAAGCCTCTGATCCAAGCATGTCTTCATTCCTTTGAATTCCTGCTAAAATTAAATGTCCCTTGGGATAAGTTGAGGTATCTAAATAGGTGAGTGTGAGTACGTGTGGATTGGGTCATCTGTTTTTCCATAAACTGAAGCACATTAGCCTCGCTGAGCTGAGATAACTTGGCAGATTGTGTCAAGGTAAAGTGCTTGCATCAGCACATGTAGGTTTGCGCATTTGTACAGAGAGATATCTGAGTGTGAGTGTGTTTTGTCCTCATCTCAGCATGTGTATAAAATAGAGGAATGGGGTGTGGGGGAGGGCCAGAGTTACTGGAGGCACAACTGTGGTTTTTATTTATGTGTGTGCACATGTTATGAGCGCTGAGTAGACACATGTTATGAGTGCTGAGTGTGCACATGTTATGAGTGGGTGAGTGTGCACGTTATGAATGGGTGAGTGTGTACATGTTTTGAGTGGGTGAGTGTGCACAAGTTATGAGTGGGTGAGTGTGCACATGTGTGGATGTAGAGGTCAGAAGGCAGCCCTGGGTGTCATTCCTCAGGAGTTGTTCAACCCTTTGTTGACACAGGGGGCCTCAGTGGCCTTGGGTTTGCTGAGTGTGACAGGCAGGCAGGCCAGGCAGCCCTGGGGTCCTCCTGTGGTTATGAACCTGTGTCACTATGACTGGCTTTTTTTTTTTTTCTGAGTTCTGGGGCTCAAATTCAAATCCTCATGCTTGTAATGCAAGTCCTTCACTGACTGAGCCGTCTCCACAGCCGAGAACTGTGATCTTTTTCTGCTTCTTTTTTCTGGTAATGTTGGGGAGTGAACCCAGGGCCTTCCTTGTGAAGACTGGATAAGGCTGCTCCCACAGAGCCCACTGCCAGTCAGCAATTGTGCCTTTCTTGTTCTCAAATCACCACCTTCCCATTTTTCACTCTAATGTTTCTTTCTTTAGTAGAATCTGGAATTACACTAACATGGAGAAAAATAATCACTAGATCTTACTGACACTTATAAGAGAAAATTGTATTTGATATGATAATAAAAATTATAAATGTTATTGTACATAACAGCAAATTAAGGGTTTAGACTGTATCAGCATAGAAATTGAGAAAATTCTTTAAGCTCTGAAGTAATATTACTTGGAACCTTTACAGTTCTGCATGGCTGACAAAGCATGGGCATATGTTCTCTGCTTTGATTCACTTACCAACCCTTTAAAATGCTCTCCTCTCAGGTTGCCTGAGGAAAACGGGGCTTAGAAACATTCCACAAGCTATCCAGAATCAAGGCATGGCCTTGCTTGAATCACTTCCAAAGCCAAACATTTCTTAACTCCTTTCTTGATTCTGCCCAAGACCTCAGTGCCTTTACATTCCTGTTTCATCTCAGAAAGAATTCCCACTCAGGTGGAAGGAATTCTCATCTGAGTTTGTGGCCTTTACTAGGTGTCTTAGTTAGGGTTCCTATTGCTGTGAAGAGACACCATGACCACAGCAAGGCTTATAAAGGAAAACATTTAATTGGGTGGCTTACAATTTCAGAGGTTCAGTCCATTATCATCATGGTGGGGCACAGCAGCATGCAGGCAGACATGGTGCTGGAGAAGAAGCTGAGAGTTTTACATCCTGATCCACAGGCAGCAGGAAGAGAACTGTGTCTCACTGAGGAAAGCTTGAGCATAGGAGACCTCAAAGCTCCCCCCCCCCACACACACAGTGACACACTTCCTCCAACAAGGCCACACCTACTCCAATAATGCCACACTTCCTAATAGTGCCACTTCCTATGGGGGCCATTTTCTTTCAAATCATCACATCAGGATATTATCATTTTGAGTTAATAATCTCAGTAAATATTTTCAGGAACCAGATCAAGTAGTGACTAAAACATCTCAAAAGTTGTTAGCTGCTATTTCTGGAGCATGTGCACCCTCATGCTGTGGGGTGTGTGTGTGTGTGTGTGTGTGTGTGTGTGTGTGTGTGTGTGTGTGTGTGTGTGTTTGTTTTTCCTTTGCAGTTAGGGGAGATATAACATAAAGAACATAGGCTTGAAATCAGGAGCCTCAGATAAGAGCCCCAGTGTCCTGCTCATTTGATGTCCCCAAAGAGCTTCTCTCTTTCCACATCAACAACTGATGGGACCACAGGGGCCCATCTTTAAAAATCAAAAGTACTATCGGAAACTAACTTCTCATTCTTTTTATTGATTTCTTTGGCTAGTATACTGAATTTTTCTTTTATATCCTGCCCCCTCCTTCCTTCAGGAGACCTATGCAAGGATATTGTTAACCCTTTCTATGTGGAGGGAAAAAGTATCTCAGTCTGTGATCTGGCTTTAAGTTTCATCATTAAAAGTTACTTTATTTTCAAGAGCTTCAGAGAACAGTGAGTTCTGTCGCTGCAAATTTGTTGCCACTAATCTGGGCAAGGTGGCACCTACCTGGAATCCCAGGACAGAGGAGATGGAGGCAGGAGGATCCAAAGTTCAAGACCAGCTTGGGCTACACCGTAAATTTGTGACTGGCTTGGCTGCGTGACACCTTGTCTCAAAACAAAACAAAGCAAAGCAAAGCAAAACAAAGCAGATCAAATATAAAGAAGGAAAGAAAAGAAAAAAACTAAGGGCTGGCAAGGCGGCTCAGCAGGTCAAGGTTCCTGCCACCAAGCCTGATAACTTGAGTTTGATCTGAGGGACCCACATGGTAGGAGGACTGACTCCCAAAATTTGTCCTCTGACATCTACATTCACACTATGATATGTGTGCTTGTGCCCAGGCACTTTTAGTCCCCACCCCCCCTACACACACACAGCCACCACGCACAAAACAAATAAATATATAATAAATTTTTTGCAAAGGAATTTGTTGGTACTTTGCTCCTAAACCGATGCAGAGATGTTACTGTTAATAATATTTTTCTTCACTGCCTGTCACAGACACTATGTGCAGCCACAGGTCCGGCGGTGAGAGGCATGTGTTGTGTGTAACTGACCTTTTACTTGGCCACTGTTATGGGAAAGGCGGTCAGGGCTGAGAAAGAGTCCATAACACATTGCATCCTGGGTTCCTTTGGCTGCTACAATGAAGGACTACGAATGTAGAGGCTTCAGACACAAATGTATCATCCTGCAGTTTGGGAGGTCCAAGCTTTAACAGCAAGGTGTTGGCAGGATTGCCTTTTCTGGAGGCTCCTGGGGAAAGCTCCTTCCCAGCCTTTTCCAGCTCTAGAGAACTGCCCAGCTGCCTCGGCCCCAGCTTCCTCCCATTTCCAAAACATTGCTTGTAGCCCATAAACTCTAGCAACCATCCTTAGCAAGGACTCTTGCCAAAGGACCCATAGACCAAATGTAGCTGCCTAGGCCAGACACAAACCACTTCCACAGTCTGTCCTTAGCTAATTGACCTTGGAGAAGTGTCTGTCCTGACTGCTAGCTCCAAAGCAAAGCTCTTATTGACCTATCTATGGACTTTAAATAAACATTTGCAAATTTCTAATTAATTTGTCTGTTTCAGTGGCCCCTTCATCCATCTTCAACAGCACTTGGGCTGTCTACTTGCTTTGTGGTTGGTCCTGTGCAGTTATGTGGCCCGAGGACTGGGGATTGTGCTGCTGTGCTCAGCCTCTCTGATGTGGGACTCAGGAACTGCCTCTCTGCCCCTTGAAGACTACTCGTTTTGTTTATATTTGCTTCAGAGGGAAGCTGCTAGACGTACTGGCACAAGTATATCTGCCAATCAAGCTCTTTGGGGTGCTGTTAACAGACTCAGGTGGACTCTGCTTTCCAAATGAATACCCCTCTTCTAAGCGCACTTATGAGGATTGTCTGGAAGGCAGCAGGAAGTTACAGGGGCAGATGGGAAAATCAGCACTAAAATGTGATGGTAAGCTTTAAAAAAAATAAGAACTAGACTGTTCTGTTCATCTTGCATCTGTTTGGAGGGTGTGAGAGAGAGTAGCACAAGCCATGTTAGGAAGCAAAACAGAAAAGAGTGTGTGGGGAAAGGAGGCAACATTTGCTACCAATTATGCTTTTAGTCTTGAAGCCAAGTCCTGGATTCGAATCAGCAAAACGAATAAGGAGTCTTCCAGGAAGTTCACTTTCATCTCAAGATGAAATTTAATGTAACATTTGGTGGTTTGAATGTGGCCTTTGACTCGTCAGCAGGAAAAAGCAGCTTGCTTGCGTGGTCTGTTTTCCTGTGCTTGTGTCTTGTTTGGGGTGTCAACAGTGCAGAGCCTGTGACAGGCAGCTGATCCTAGGGAAAGGCAGCCAAAGGGAAGGTCCCAGCCAAGCCAGGAACCTCAGCTCAAACACCATCTCAGACAGACAATGCCACCCCTTGTGTGGCTAAAGAACAGGGCCAGGGCTTTGTACCAGGGTAGGAATGACAATATGCCCTAAGATTCACTTTCTTATTAATGCGGGGTTTGTGCTACTGTTCCATGAAAGACAACTGTGTATCTACTGAAAACAGGATCATATTCTTGTGTGGTGTCCTGGAAAAATACACAATCATTCTAAAACACCAAATCTTTGAAAGTGTGTGTGTGTGTGTGTGTGTGTGTGTGTGTGTGTGTGTGTGTACAAGGCTCATTAAAGGATATGAACTTAATTCTCGTCTTCTGACACTCTGCTTAGAAATGTTTGCAATAAGTGTTCTGGTGATCTGTGCCTCTTTGCTGACCCCTCCCATCATTTGACCTTGATTGCCAGCTCAGTCCAATTACTGAACCGTTTTTATTCTTGACTGCTCTTTTAATGCTTGCCTCTCTGGACACTCCAGATGACACTTGGGAAATGTTTGTTTCCAAGCCTACTTTCATGATGTCTCAATGCCATTTTTTCTGTAGAGCTAATGACCTTCCAGCTTCAGTAATTATAATATCTTCTCCACCGACCTTGCTCCCTCCTGCTTGAGAGCAGTTTCACTGGTTTGATCACCTCAATATCCTGCTTCTGCAAATGAAATTTGGCTTGACACACTGCCTACAGCTCTTTCCCCCTATCAACCATAAAAAAAAAAGTCCTTCCGATTTTAAAATTGTAACTTTGTAGCTGGTGGCACATGCTTGTAATCCCAGAATTTAGGAGGCAGAGGCAGGGGGATGATGCAATCCGAGGCCAGCCTGGGTCACAGTAAATTCCAGGCCAGTCAGTATTACACAGTGAGACCCTGACTCCCAGTGACAGAAATAGACAAGAAACTTTCATTTTTGTGAACCTGCACATCTGCTTTGAAGATGTACAGGTTGACGTAATCATCAGTACACGCGTTAAACAGTGGGTGCAGCAGCGTCGTTCCTAACGGCAGCTGCCTGCCTCCCTGTTGCCTTCTCCCTGAAGTCTAAAGCTTTCACCTTTGAGCTGTTGGGTGTTTCCTCCGCAGCACAAGGACCCTATCCACCACAGGCACCCCCTCTCTCCCCACCCAGGCTCTTAGGGGCTCTGTGTTCACTCGTCTTCTGAATTAATGACATGACAAACTTGGTTAGATCATTTTTCCTGCCATCATTTTGATCGTGTTCTTCCATACCGCTGGGTCATACAGTATTTTTAACTAACTTTCCTTTCTTGTAAAACTTTGGTTTTCTCCTGCAGTTCATGGCTGCTTTGTGTTTTCATTTGGTTGTTTCTTTTCCATGTTGCTGAGGAGGCCCCAAACTCTTCACTGGAGTGGCAGTGTGTTCGGAATACAGGGATCCCAGGCATTTTCACCGAATGTCTGTGGAGTCTCTCCATCCCTCTGGGCCCACCTTCATATGAGGGTCTCTCTTCACTGTTGACTTGGGGATTCTTCTCCCTGTCCCTGAGCTGGAATCTGCTTCCTGGATCCCTTACCTTCCTCCTTCTTGGCATATCCTTCACCTCTCTGAAGTCTTCTGTAGCAGCATCCTGAGATACTGAGTTCATTCAATAGCAAGGCTTGGGAGTTTATACATCCAAAAAAGGTATCTTTAATCCATCCAAACTCTTTCCAACTTGTTTTCACTTACTCATTTCTTCCCTAATGAATGACTAGTGTTTTGAGCAAGTGTCTAATTCCACTGCATTGAGAGTCCTTTTCTTCAGCAATGTGAGGACAAGCACCATTATCTGTGGGGCTTGCAAACTCTGAAGAAATTCTGAGTCCTCAAAATTTGGATAGAACTCATTTTGTTTTCTTCATAGACACTTTGTGATTTTCCCCTGATGTCATTCCACATTTTGTGATGGTATGCCTTGATTTACATTGTTTTTAAATCTCCTATTCTGGCTACTTGATATATTAATTTCCCAACAACCTAGATATGCATCACACCCTTTAATTTGTGAAAATAATCTTTCATGATTTCTGTTTCCGTTATTTGAGATGTCCACCATTTTCTAATTTTGTCTCTATATTTTTCCCATTTCCTCAAGTTTCTAAAAGCTCTCTCTCAATCTTTCTTTCCTTCCATGTTTCACGTCTTCTCTTCCTAGAACACTGACTGGTAACTTCCACAGCTGTTGTCTGCCCGTGCTGGGTGCTGTGGTTTCTGTGGCAGAGTCATCCAGCTGTGCTGCTGTGGATTCTGTCAGGGAGGCTTGTTGGAGACCTCTGATAAGAGTCTTCCATGCAGATTCTGAGTTTGGCTGTCAGAGCTCCAGGCAGAGAGCGGCAAGCCCTATGCCAGCCCTTTGTGAACCCCAGGAACAGGCTTCAATCTAGAGGGGCACCCTGCAGGGGCGGGGTTGGTGATTTCTTGGTTCCTCCTGGACAAGGAGGTAAAAGCGTCTCTTCCTCTGGTCACTGCCTGTGCCAGTACTTGAGCCCAGCACAGGAACTGGATTTCAGCCCCACCTGCCCTTCAGTCCATGCTCTGTTCAGGCCCAATGCTATTGCTGAGCAGGTGCTTTGTGTGTGGAGCTGGGTGGAGGAGTCCTGCAGAGTGGGCTCCACCATTTTAGCACAGGACCCTCAGCTCGATGTCCCTGTCCTAGAACTTTCTCTTTTTCTGTGTACTGAAGAGGGCAATCACTTTCCCACAGGTGAAGGACATTTGAGACCCAGCGGTGTGTGTGCTTCCCAAATACACTGTATATCCTCTTCCTGATTTCCATCCCCAGCCCTGTATCTTCAAACCGATTTTTATTGTGTGTGTGTGCGTGTGTGTGTGTGTGTGTGTGTGTGTGTGTGTGTGTGTGTGTATGTGCGTGCACGCACGCGTGTGTATGTGTGCACCTGTGAAGGTCACAGGACTGTTTTGGGAGGTGGTTCTCACCACCACACGAATCCTGGGAATCTGACCCAGGATGGAGTGAGTCATTTTGTCAGCCCCAGCTCCATGTCCTTAGGAAGTTCTGCATTGTAACCAGCTGTTCCCATTGTCGCCCCATGGTTGGCTGACAACTTCGTTGTCACAATTCCAGTAACTTAGTCTCCCCTCATCCTCTGATTATTACCAGCCCCACTACAGCTATCTATCTGTCATCTATATGCCTGTTCTTCCATCAGTCATCAACCCATCATTTGTGTATTTTATCTTTTGTATGGTTATGTGGTAGTTTGAATGAGAATGGCTCCTCCCATAAGCTCATATACTTGAATGTTTGGTCCGTAGTTGGTGGAACTATTTTGGGAAGGATTGGAAGGTATGGCCTTGTTGGAGGAGGTGTAGCATTTGAGGTGATCTTTGAGGTTTCAAAAGCCCACACCAGGCCCATGCTCTCTCTGCCTTCTGCTTGTGGATCAGATGTCAGCTTTCAGCTAGTGCTCCAGCACCATGCCTGCCAACCGCCACACTCCCTGCCATGATGATCATGAACTTACCCCTGGAAACTGTGAGCAAACCTCCAATTAAATGCTTTCTTCTGTAAGTTGCCTTGGTCATGGTGCCTCTTCACAGCATTAGAACAATGACTAAGATAGGTTGACACAGATATCTATATTTAATGTACACAGCATGGTAAGTTTGGGAATAAGCATGTATCTGTGAAACCATCACCACTGTCAAGGTTATAGATGTCCATCATGTCCCAAAGTTTCCCCCACCCTAGTTATTATGCGTATGTGTATTTAATTTTTGTGATAAAAATACAAAAAGTAAGATCTACCATCTTGTACTAGAGAGTTGGCTTAGGAGTTAAAATAGTGTACTGCTCATGCAGTGTCAAGACCCACAGAGGTTTCCTAGTGAGAACTTAACTTAGGGTCCAAGAATCTGAGCTTGCTTTACCCAGCAGGGCTGCATAAGGGGTGATTTGACCATGGGCATGGTTACCAGGTGTTTAGAAGGATCTACACTTGGCTGTGTGGTATGCTTTGATCTAGCAAGGGGGAGGTCTTTTGCCTCACCCCTTGGCATTGTTATAAAAAGCCCCTTTGAATAAATAGAAAAGGCTGTTGGGTATTGAACCAGGTCCTCCTGAAGCTTTCCTGTGTTTCTGTCTTTCTCCTCTTCTCTGTCTTTCTAATATTTTCTTGTCCCTTTCTCCTCCTTATAGGAACCCTTGAAAAAGTGGGAGCTAGCCTCCCACAATGCAGGGGACCTGAGTTCAATTCCCAGCACCCACATGGGTGCCTCACAGCTGCCTGTAACTCTCTCTCCAGAGGATCTGACACCCCAGGGCTCCAAAGGCACAATATACAGACACATATACATGATTTTAAAAACTAGATCTACCATCTTAGAAAATTTCAAGTGTGCAATGCAGTGTCGTTAACTCATTGGTGTTGTGTGACTGAACTGTGTACCCTCTGACCATTGCCTCCCCTCTAACTTTTCCCCTGGCCCTGGGTGTGTCTCTGAGTCCTCTGCTTCTGTTTGACTAGTTTTGACTTCACACACAGATATCTATTTGGCTTATTTCATTTTGCAACTTGTCCTCTAGGTCCATCTATGTTCTTGTAAGAAGCAAGATTTCCTTCTTTTTTTCCCTCTTTTCTCATGTATATGTGTGTAGGGTGCATATGTGTGTGTGTCGTGAACATGAACATACATGCATGTGCTTGTGGGTGCCCACGTTTGACAATGAGTGTCTTCTGCGACTCACTGATGTGGGGTTTCTCCACTGAACCTTTGCACACAGGGACTAGAGGTATGTGTGAACTGAGCTCTGCTGAAGGAAGGAGAAGTAGGGCTGTTATGAGGAAGCAGCCAAGCACCAGGAATGTTAGGCCATCTGTGTTAACCGACATCATCCAAGAGGAAAACGAGCTCCCAGATCTTGAAGATGGGAGTAATTTTGCGGCTCGGAACAGAACAGCCACTGCAGTGAGGCCCCTGTGCTCCTGTGGAACTGGGTTTAGAGAGGCTATCTTCAACCACATTTCAGAGGTGTGGTTCCCTGACTGGGTCCGGTCAGAGCCTTACAGAAAGTTGTATGTCCAACCCAAGGCAGTGGATGGTGAATTCACAAGGACATGTTTTGTTTTGAAATAAATGTTTCAAGAACAGATGAGGTTAAGGGCTGCCAGCAGGAGGAAGCTTTCTAAAGTTAGTCACACCAAGGGGAGTGGTAGTCATGTTGGTTTCCCTCTTTTCTGACAGGAAGTGAAGATGTCATCCGTAACTCATATTTGAGTCACTGACCTCCAGGCCAGTGGCTGGGTGAGCAGGAGTCTGCTCCTGTGGGGCAGGAAAGGAGATCAGTGAGGGAAGCAGAGGAGCCAGTTCTGCTGGCGGGGTGGTGGTGGTGGTGGGGATGGGGTGGGGATGGGGTGGGGGCCGGGGCGGCTCCTGCCTCCCCAGGCTAGGAGAGGATGTGTTATAGAACATGGGTCAGGTGCTCTCCCTTACCTCAGAGGAACCCTTTCTGGGGGATTCACCGCTTATAGTATTTATTTATTTAAAATAAAAACGAGCAACATTCAACCATTCATTTTCCTAGAGGATTTTGGGAACATTTGAAGTAAAATGGTCTCATTAGAAAGAATAGTGGGTCTCATGGTTTCTGAAGGGTCAGAGGTTGTGTTGTAGCTAACGCCCTCTCCCCTGGGCCTGCCACACCCCACCATGTGTGTGTGTGTGAGGGTGTGGGTGTGTCTATCTGACTGTCTGTCTGTCTGTTTGGGGGGATGCATTGTGTGTGAGGGGGTATGCATGTGTGCAGATGCCAGAGGATGGCCTTCAATAATTGATGTGTCTCATGAGAGGCCACTTTGCTCTCTGTCATAGGGCCTCTCAGCCACTTACCTGCGGCTTACTGACTTGGCCAGGCTGGGTGGCCAGTGAGCCCCAGGGATCCACTTGTCTTGGCTGACCTAGTGCTGGAGTTACAAGCACGCTCCGTCACACCCAGCTGTTTGCAGGGGCCTCACGAATGCACAGCATCACACCCAGCTGTTTGCAGGGGTCCTCATGTGTGCACAGCATCACACCCAGCTGTTTGCAGGGTCCTCATGCTCGCACAGCATCACACCCAGCTGTTTGCAGGGTCCTTACGTGTGCACAGCAAGCGTTTTACAAACTGAGCCATCTTTCTGGTGCTCTGGACCTCATTTTTGGAGTCAGGTTCAGTAGCTAGGTTCTGTCACCTGGACCTAGCGCTCCTCCATTCCTCAGGACTTATTTTTCACATAGCAGTACAAATGAGTGATGGACAGTTTTTTTAAAGAGACAATAACAACAAATGGAAACCCTAAATGTGCAATTCCCCAGGCAGATGGGCCCATATTAGGCAAGCATGATGGGGGATGTGTTAAAGGACACACTTTGGAGCTCTAATGTTGGTCTCAGAAAGCTTGTGTCTGGAGCGGTGACCAGTGGGTAAGAGCACTTGCACTACAATGAGCTGAGTTTGAATCCCCACAACCCAAACAAAGAGCTAGGCATGGCCCCAAGTTCCTTTAACTCCAGAACTGGAGGGCTGAAGCAGGAGGATCCCAGGAACTCACTGGCCAGCCAGCCTAAATGTCTCACACTGTCGCAAGGCAATAAGGCAGAGAATGATGGAGAAGACAACTGATATCCTGCTCTGGCCTCTACATGGGTGTGCATGGGCATACACACCTGCATATTCGCATGCATGCACCACACACACACACACACACACACACACACACAGAGAGAGAGAGAGAGAGAGAGAGAGAGAGAGAGAGAGAGAGAGAGAGAGAGAGAGAGAGAGCGCTTCGGTTTCTACCTTGGCTTAGTTCCTTTCTAGCTCTATGACCTTTAAAAAGACACAACCTTTCTGAGCTCTCTTCCCAATGGGAATACCTTGACATTCAGAGGGGTCAAAGATATTAGATGAGAAAATATGAGTGTTCAGCTGCCCATGGAGAGCAGACCCATCTGCTGGTGCTGGAGTTCTAGGTGGCTGTCAGCTTCCCGGGTGGGTACTAGAAACCAAATTCGGATCCTTGGTGAGAACAGAATGAACTCTTAAGCATGGAGCAGGCCCATGTCCTCCATGTCTATCAGCCAAATCGAGCCACCCTACCCTGGCACGTCGTGGTCCGCGACCAGTGTTTCCTCCTTTCACTTCCTCACGAAGTCATCTAAAGAGCTCCAGACAGGGCCTTGCTTAACTGTGGTTGAATGGTGGGAGATATGTAGGTGCATTGTATGCTAATTATTATTTCTACAGCTAGAACTGCATAGAATGCTAAAAGAAAAGCCCAGCAACGCGGTGCACACCTTTAATCCCAGCACTCAGGAGGCAGAGGCAGATGGATCTGAGTTTGAGGCCAGCCTGGTCTACGAAGTGAGATCCAGGACAGCCAAGGCTACACAGAGAAACTCTGTCTCAAACAAACAAACAAAAAGGCATTTTTATCTAGAAATTTAAGATTTAAGATTGAGCACTTGGCATGTAGTGCTCAGTGGTAGAACACTCCATTGGGCTGGAGAGATGGCTCAGAGGTTAAGAGCACTGACTGTTCTTCCAGAGGTCCTGAGTTCAATTCCCAGCAACCACATGGTGGCTCACAACCATCTGTAATCAAACCTGGTGCCCTCTTCTGGCTTGCAGGAACACATGCAGGCAGAACACTGTAAACATAATAAATAAATAAATAATAAATAAATAAATTAAAAAAAAAAATAGAAATTTAAGATTGAGCACTTGGCATGTAGTGCTCAGTGGTAGAACACTCCATTGACATGTGACGCACGGTGTTTGAGTCCCACCACCAATACAAAATACAAAACCAACAACCAACTAAGCAACAGGATTACATTGTGGACAGTTAATAGCAGCATTGAAAAGTCTTTTTAGCAGGCTAGGAAAACGCAGCTACACCATGACTTCTCCTGCCTTAGAACACAGGAGGCGCTGTACGAGCACTATGTACACTGGGATCTTTGTTTATATCTTCCTGTGATGAAATCCTTGGTCTTGGAAGTAAAGTGATTTTTAAAGTTCAATTGTGTGATATTTATAATCCATCAGCCATTTTAAATATCTGTTAAAATTATCTGAATTTAGAAATTTGGGGTACTGCACAACTTTTCCTGGGAGACGTGAACAAGTGTCTGGTTCCCAGACAACGGACCAAAAATCACAAGGGTCCATGTTTCTCTCACTGAGCAAGGGATTTACGGGGGTTTCTCACCAGAGTGGGAGGGACTCAAGGCCGTCGCATCACGGAAGAGTGCACAGAGCAGAGCGATAACCTAAGAAGGGGGCCTTGCCACAGCTCCCTGAACACTTTGAGGCAGTTCCACTGAGGAGTTGCCCCTCTCTCAGCAACTACATCTCGGTTATATCACCTTGAGGAGGGAGGGGCTTCACGAGTCTTGCAAATTCCCTTAGTTTTCTGAATCTTCTGAGCTCTTTCCTCCAGGAGAGAACATCTCAATGTGGAAGAATTGTGACGTGGGACAACATAACTTTTAAACTCTTAGACAAAATACAGAAATTCAAGTAGATCACCGTACAGTTGATCTTTAAAATACACATCTGGAAAATACATAAGACATGAATGCCTGGCTGAACACACTCTGTGAAACAAAGACTCAAGTACACTGAAGTCAAGAAACGATTACTGGCCATGGCCCTGGGGCCGCACCAGGGCCGCAGGCTCCTTTCCCACCCACGAGCTTGACCCCTGCTCCGTTCTACTTCTCGTGCTGTCACTTCAGCTCCGCTCTCCCCACTGACCATAAGGATGAGTTTGGTTTGTTCTTGAACTTGACATAGAGCTGTGGGATGTCTTGGTTCTACGGTTGTGAAGAGACACCATGACCCCAACAACTCTGATAAAGAAAAGTGCTTGCTTACAGTTTCAAAGGTTTAGTCCATTGTCATCATGGTGGGGAGAATGGTGTGGCATGCAGGCAGGCATGGGGTTGGAGAAGCCGAACTTTCTACACTGGGATCCACAGGCAGTCAGAAGAGAGCCACTGAGCCTGGCTTGGCCTTTTGAAACCTCAAATCCCACTCCCTTACACGTTCTCTAACAAGGTCACACACCTAATCCTTTCAAATAGTGCCACTCCCTAAGCATTCAAAATACATGAATCTGTAAGGGCCATCCTTAGTCAAACCACCACATGACATAAATACACATGCTCCTTAGCAGATGACGTAATCCCATCCTGAGGAACCCACTGTAACCTGAAAATCTGTTTAATATACTTCACCACCCTTTGGCTTTGGGAACATAGTACACTGTAGAGCAGTGGCTCTCAACCTTCCTAATGTTACAACCCTTTAATAGTTTTTCATGTTATGGTGACCCTTAACCATAACATTATTTTCATTGCTACTTCGTTGCTACTGTTATGAACTGTAATGTAAATGTTTTTCGAGCTGGAGGTTTGTCAAAGGGTCAAGACCCAGGGTTTGAGAACCTCTGCTGTAGAGTGTTGGCTGTGGACCCTGGAGACCACATGACTGGGAGGTGTGGCTTACTGCCTCTGCTGACATCTCAGGATGTATCACACATAAATCACTAGCCTGGGAGAAGACCCAAGTCCAAGATTAAAGGCAGGGCTTCTCCTGGGCATGCACATCACTGCCCACCACAGCAAAGTAAAGCAGTCAAAACAGGGGCTGTCATCCGTGTTCCCTTGCCTGCCTTCTTCTGTGGACTTGTTTGTCAGCTCCATCACCTTGTTGGACACTGTTAAGCTTTGCTGTTCATCAGTGTCCCCACTGGGACTGTGCCACCATTTCCTTACCAGTATTTCAGGTTAGGGTTATGTTGCATTTTTTTTATCCAAATGCTGGGCCTTTAGATTATTTCCAGATTTTGGTATTAGGATCAACAGCTGTTCTCACTCTCCTGTCCAGGACCCTGAGGCCCATATCCTCCCAAGAGCAGAGGATTTTGCTTTTGTGATCTGACTGGACTGTGTGAATGAGATCTCTACCTATCAGGATCATAAAGCATTAACTGATGAATACCCTAGAGTTGGGGATCAAGAGCTGTGGAACTTCTCCCACCTTGGTTCTTGCTCATAACAAATCCATATTTAAAAGGACTGAACACCCAGAAGTTGTCTTAAATGTCAAATAAACCCGCTGTTACTCTCAATGCATTAAAAAATCTTTTAAATGGCAAGTATTAACATTCTTTTTTGTTTCAAATTAATAGCATCTAAATGTGAAGATCTCTGATTTGTGACTCACAAAAACATTTGCCAATGTTTCAAATTAGACAATTTTGCTTAAGACAGAATCAGAAATTTATTGTTTGTGGTATAAGACATTTTAGAGACACTGCTCAGTTGAGTTGATTCATAACACAAACCAGTGACAAACTGCCCCAGTGTCCATCTTCTTGAGGTCAGACATCTCCCCAAGGTTGTACTTTACTACTATAGAACAGAACTTCTGGTTCCCAAATTTAAACCCAAAATATTGCTTGGGTTTCAAATTATAGCTTGTGTAGGCTATGGAGAATGTCAATTCTGTTGTGTTCAGCATTGATCTGTTGCTTTATTAATAGGTCCTTGGGTCACACCCCTTTATGGGTCTCTTGGCATCTCATTTTTACAACAGAGACATGGCAAGATCACATGGTATAGCACTAGTGAGTGCAGTGGCCATATTTTATTAACAAGGTGATGCCCATGGCAACAGAGGGCTGGAAATCATTGAGTTTTTGAAGCTACACTCTTATTTTACTATAACTGTCTTCCTGGCTATAGAATGGCTAAAGACAGCCTGGGAGCTGAGGGGTTTTGATCCCCAGGGGCCAGTTTGAGATCTGGTACTAACCTGTTGTAATGTCAGGGGGAAGAGTTTATTATGAAGTTAGCCAAGTTTGATATTAAAGGACCACCCCTTTATGCTGAGATATGTCTTTCTTTTGTGTGTGTTTGCCAAAGTGCTTAAGAAAAACAACAACAACAACAACAAAACCCATGATATGTGTTCATTTGTAAATATTTGGAAGGATAACAGTTGGATCTTGTTTATCCTCATATACCCAGTTCCTTATATCATCCCTGGCTTGTGACAGAGAAACTACTTAAATGAACAGTAATCCTAGTTTAGTTATGGAGGGTACCTTCATTCTCAAAGTCAGAGGGCTGGAAAGATGGCTTCACAGGTAAAGGCACTTGCTCCAAGCCTAGTGATTTGAGTTCAGTCCCCAAAACCATATGGTAGGAGAGAACTGAATCCTCCAAGTTGTATCATGTGCACACCCACTGCCCACACCCACTCCTGGGACTTGCTACACAGCTCAGGGACTAATCTAACTGGGGTGAGGGGAGTCAAGAGTGAACGTACACCACCAGCAGTCTGGAAACTTAGCATATTTTATACATCTGAGTGGATATAGTCAAAGGAGGAGGGGGGTAGCTGATTTTTTTTTTTTAAGATTTATGTGTTTATTATGTATATAGTGTTCTGTCTGCATGTGTCCCTGTAGGCCAGAAGGGGGCACAAGATCTCATTATAGATAGTTGTGAGTTACCACGTGGTTGCTGGGAATTGAACTAAGGTCCTTTGGAAGAGCAGCCAGTGCTCTTAACCTCTGAGCCATCTCTCCAGCCACCGGGGTAGCTGATCTTGGTAGGAGGTCTCTATAGGGGAGCAGTCTCCAACTGTAAACACCTGGAAGGAAGGAGCTGTGGATGATACTTTCAGTACACATTGTCAACATCCCAAAAAGGATCAGGAAAGCCTTTGCTATTCCCCATAGATCTGAGGCACTAGTGTCCTTGATGACCATGCTCATGTCAACAGTACACATCCACTTAGAACTGCTCCCACAATGAACATAATAAAAATATTGAAGCTTTTTTTCAGACTGATGTTCCTGAGGAGTGGCCCAAAGCCTCTATTACGCTAGGCTCAATGTGTCTCCCCAATTTATATGCACACAGAGCCTCAGGAGCAATCCAGTTAGCATGAAGTCAGAAAGGATTAGGGTGGGCCTGGATACAGTGACTACTGTCTTGCAAGACTCTGTGTGTCTCCCTGGAACAGAATCAAGGAGAAGGCTTCATGATGGGGCTACAAACCAAGCAATGCTGACAACCTCCAGAAGCTAACAGAGCAAGCAAGAGTCCTCCGCCTGCGTCTTGGGACTTTTGATCTCCTCATGAAGGAATGCACTGTTGTCACCTTGAGCCTCTCAGCTCATGGCACTTCACTGACAGAAAGAGGCTGGGCTACTGGGTATGTCAGGAGGCAGAGGGAAAGGGTAAGATTTCCAGGGACTAGTGGCATCTCCTAATCTCTGCACCATGGAGCGAAGAGGAGAACACCTAGCAGCTTCCTCAAGATCAAACTGAAGACTCTAAGGAATCATTGTCTAGAGAACACTTTTCTATTGTAGTCATGGACAAGTTAAAAAATGTTTTGGTATGGTGTAGGAAGGGTACTTCTCAGGAATCTCTCTCTCTCCCTCCCTCCCTCGCTTTCACCCATGCATGCATGCACACACACACACACACACACACACACACACACACACACACACACACACACACTAAAAAAAGATAGAGATAATTATGGTGTTAAAAGGATTCACTAAATCTGGAAGGTTATCAAGCCATATCTATAAAATGGACTATGAAGCAAGATGGTGGTAATCTCAGATCCTGACAGAATTCACACTGGAAGTTTATGAGGGAGGGTATGACTTCAGAGAGACCACACGGTCTCATCCTGCCACTGAACACAGAACATATTAATTCAGTTTGGCCACCTGGGGCCCATTTAGTGCACTAGAGCAGTAATTTGCTAAATGGGTCCCTCATAGTAAAACAGAATGAGTAAACACTGAGCAATTTAGGATGGTAAACCACTAGTAGCTCAAGGGATACACAAATGTGAAGCTATAATTAGATCTCGTGTTCATAATGTACAAGCTAAATTTATTACATGGTATATTGTATTTCTGAGTTTATTTCTGGACACAGCTGAGCCCTAATAGTTCAGATAGGAACTACCCCAGCTATTAATTCATGTTTCCATTAAAATTCCAGCTGCTTATATTACAAAATAATTTCAAAGGTGGTTTCTTTTATCTTAGATGTAAGGATGCACCAGGATTAACCTAGAGCAGCACGTCAGTTATAAACCACGCAGCAGAAAGTAATAGAATATTATGTTCTCCCTAAATTTAGCTGTGGAAATATTTTAGCAAGTTGATATCAGGGTTTCCAGCCTCTACATCTGATGTTTCTTTTCAGGATTATCTTTTAGCATTTTAAGTTCTGATTCTTTGAAGCTGGAGACACGGCTCAGCAGGTAAAGGCACTTGCCACCAAGTCTGACAAGCAGAGTTCAACTCCTGGGACCCACATGGTGGATGCTTGCTACACTACGGTTGGTCCTCTGTCTTCTGTATGTGCACCAGGGCACAGATGCGCGCGCGCACACACACACACACACACACACACACACACACACACACACACACACACAGAGGGTTAAAAGAAAGATACCATTCATTGTGCTTGCTCAGCATGCAGCAGGACTTGGGTTCAAGCTCCAAAACAAAGTGATTGCTTGGAAAGTGTGGCTAGGCAGAAACAGCAGAGGAGTGCATGCCTGGAATGCTTCACAGGGTAGGGCATAGAGAGATGTGCTATGGGGTAAGGATGATGCCTTCTCCACTCCCAACTATTCAAAGCTGCCTGGAAGACATTAAAAACAGCAACAACAACAACAACAACAACAACAACAACAACAACAACAATTCTTCTTTTATTAACAGCCATTATATAGTGTGGGCTGGAAAGACTGTCTGAGTGATGTTCTATGGTACTAGAAACCTCCATGCTTAAGTTTCATTGCTCTTTATCAATTTGCTATCTCAACTGCAGAGCTCTGTTTTATCTGGTTTACAACGACGGTCGACTCTTTCAGAAATTCTCATTTTTCTTTATTTCCTATCACTATTTAGTAACTTCATATTGTCAGCCTTTCTTGCCATTCTGCTATCCCTGCCAGTGGGATTCTTGAGTAGTATTGGGGTAGGCCATTTTTCAGATTACAGATTCTATGTCTGAAATCTGGCAAAATTGCTAGATTTTTTTTTACATCTGCTTAAAAAAATATTTTCTTGAAAATTTTTATTATGCATGTGGGTGTTTTGCCTGCATGTATGTCTGTACACCACATGCATATGATGCCTATCGAGGCTAGACTAAGCATTGGATTAGATCCCTGGAACTAGAGTTACACATGGTTGTGAAACACTATGTGGGTGCTGGAACTCGAACTCAAGTCTTCTGGTAGAGTAGCCAGTGCTCATAACTGCTGGGTCTTTCTCCAGCTCCAACACTTGCTGTTCTGTGTGGTGGGGATATATCCACTTTTTCTTCATTTTTGAGGTACTTTTCTCATTGCTGTTATAAACACCTAACAAAAGGTTGTCAAATACTTCAGTAAGGAAGGATGTACTTTGGCTCACAGCTGGAGGGCAGAGAACATCATGGCAGAGAAGGCATTGTGGCCACAGCATGAGACAGCCAGAGACATTTAGTCAGTGCTCAGGCTGCTTTCCTTTTTTACTCAGTACATGGTACTGCTCACTTCCAGCTTAGGTGTTTTTTTAGTTAAACCTTTCTGAAATCACCCTCACTGACACACCCAGAGCTGTTTCCATGGTGATTCTAAATCCAATCAAGTTGGATTTAGTAAAGTGTCTGAGTTAATCCATTGCGCTAATAGTGTCTGGTAACTATTACTACAACTTCTTCTTTGAGACAGGTTGTCATTGTGTAGACCAGGCTAGCTTCAGACTCACAGATACCTGCTATTCTCTGCCTTTTGAGTGCTAGGATTAAAGGCACTGCCACTCCTGCTTACTTAACTACACACACACACACACACACACACACTTATATATGTATCCATATACCTATATATACACATATATATTTATATGTATGTACATACACACATATGTATATATACTATATTACTATAATAAATACTAGTGTTTTTAAACAAAGTTGTATGATATAGGACCCTTTATTATTATTTTTATTGGTTCTTTTGAACCAGGGTCTTGCTGTGTAGTCTTGGTTGGCCTTGAACTCATAAGGTTCTGCCTGTCTCAGCCTCCCTAGTGCCAGGAAGGAGTTAATCTTTTAAAAAGATTTATTTTTTTTGTAAATGAGTGATTTGTCTGTAGTGTGTCTATGTATCACATGGGTGTACTGCTTCAGAGGGAGCTATCATATGGGCCTCTGCAAGAGTACCCCATGCTCTTAGCTGCTGAGCCATCTCTCTAGCCCCAGAAATAGGACTTTAAAAGAATACAGGAAATAACTTTTAGGAATTCCAAGAATTAGTGAAAAATTAGTTGGTTTTTTTTTGGTCCTGGTTGCTTTTTCCATCCATCTTCAATGAAACTGTGTAGATAACTTAAAAACAAGGTGCCTTGATAGGCATTTCAGTTCTCTCTCTCTCCAGTCCAAGTTTCTTGAAATGAAGGCAGATCGTTGATAGTACAAAATTAAAACTCTCAAATGTGAGTATCTAGATTTATAAAGCAACTACAAGAGTGGCCACTCCATGAACAAAGTTTACTAAATTATTTCAAATAGTAAATTGCCCTAGACCTGCTTGTTTCAACCAATACAAGTTAAGTTTCCAGATCATACATTGTAACAAAGGTGGAGCTTCTGTGGTGAGCCCAGCACTGGGGAGACTGAGGTAGGAAGTATGGAGTTGGAGAGCACGCCATACTGGGAATCCTAGTTTCAGCCACCCCCACCCCCGCCCTGCCCTCAGAGAGGACTAAGAGAAAAAACCGTCCATCTCCTATCTCATTGTGTCTCTATTATAACATTTCTTTCTTCGTCCATTGCTTTCTGTGTCATTAAGCTCCTTTTAAACTTAAAACTATCGGGGTCAAGACCCCAACCAAGTCCTTAGCTATTTTTGTCCTAATAGGGAAGGGATAAGATAGGTTTAATTTGAGCAGTTTCCACGAAGCATGTTCAACTCCCTTCTAAAGGAGACTTTCCTAACGCGGCTAGTCTTCATGGGCCTTGAAAAAAAGTCAGCAAAGCCCGGGTCAGCGATCCTGAGGACTGTGTATTTGCGACTCACACAAAGCCTGGCCTACAGTTTGGAGTCCCTGAAAGCTCTCACTTTCAATGAGCTGGGAAAATAAAACTCATCTGTAAAGCGGGTGAGGAGCAAGTTAATGAAAATCGTTCACCGGGCACAGAGTTCAACAGCAGAGGGCACAATACCCACTGGCTAGGGCCAGAGGCTGGGGGTGAGGGTGGGCAGAACCTGACGATCGCTGGGTCTTGTAGTTCGCTATTGGTCTCTCTCGCAACCTCTCCCAGGAGGTAAACTACAACCCCCACAGTGCACTGCTTGCCCCTCTCGCCACCTCGCCTCCGGTCCGCAGAGAAACCTCCTGGGAACCAGCCCCGCCCCGCCCCCGTACGCACGCGTCACGTTTGTTTACACTGAGGCCCCGCCTGCAGACTCCCGCTCTCCCCGCTCCGCCCAGGAGTGTCGTCATGCTACAATGCATATTCATGAGCAGCTCCGCCCCGCCCGCCTTCCCGCGCTTCATTAATATTCATGAGCCGAGCTCGGGCCGCAGCTCCGGGGCGCTGAGGCTGTCCGGCAGCGGGCGGGCGGGGCCTGGCGCTGGGGAGCCCGCGACCGACCCGCGGGGAGGGCGTGTGGGGGGGGCGGTGGCGGCGAAGCGGGCGGGCGGGCCGGGCGCGCGGGATGGAACACCGAGGCACCGACGGAATGCTCCGGATCGCCACATAATCCTCTGGAACGGCCGCGCCGAACGCCATCGGCGTCTCCCTCTCCGCGCGCCGCTGCCGCCGCCGCCGCCGCCGCCGCCGCCGTCTCCCACCTTCGCCTCACCTCCTCCTCCTCCGCTGCTGCTGCCTCCGGAGCTGGGGGGGCGACGCGAAGCCCCGCTGCGATGGAGCCCGCCGCCGCAGCCCCGGCCCAGAGACTCGCGGACCCCGCGGGTGAGGACCGAGCCCCGGCGGCGGCGGCGGCGGCGGCGGCCGCGGGCGGTCGGAGTCCGGATCCCGCGCTGAGCGCGGCGGCCGCGAGCGGCGGGAACGGCGGCGCGGCGCGAGAGCAGGCCCCCCGCGAGGCGCCGCCGCCGGGGCCGATGCCCGGCCGCGCGGGAGGCACCGGGCGCAGGCGGCGGCGCGGGGCGCCTCAGCCCGCGGCCGGCGGGGCCGTCCTGGGGCCCGCAGGCGGCGGCGGCGGCGGCGCCAACCCGCTGCTGCTGAGGAGAGGGCGGCTGAAGAGGAATCTGTCGGCCGCCGCCGCCGCCGCCGCCTCGTCGTCCTCGTCGCCTTCCTCGGCCGCCGCCGGCCTCCCGGCCTCCTGCTCGGCCTCGGCGTCGCTGTGCACCCGGAGCCTGGACAGGAAGACGCTGCTGCTGAAGCACCGGCAGCTGCTGCAGCTGCAGCCGTCGGACAGGGACTGGGTGAGGCACCAGCTCCAGCGCGGCTGTGTGCACGTCTTTGACCGCCACATGGCCTCGTCCTACCTGCGCCCGGTGCTCTGCACGCTGGACACTACGGCCGCCGAGGTGGCCGCACGGCTTCTGCAGCTGGGCCACAAAGGCGGCGGGGTGGTGAAGGTGCTGGGCCAGGGGCCGCCTCCCGCCGCAGCCCCTGCCGGCAGCGAGCAGACCCCGGACGCCGAGCTCCGGAGGGACGTGGAGCCACCGCCCTCGAGCTGCACTCCGGGTGCTGTCGGGGGCCCTGCGCGCGCGCCTCCCGCCGACCTGCCGCTTCCCGGGGGCGCCTGGACACGCTGCGCGCCCCGCGCCAGCCCCGCGCCCTCGGACTCCAGCCCCGGAGAGCTGTTCGCGGGTGGCCCCGGTTCCCCGCCCCGCGCCCCGCACCCGGCCTCCGACACCGAGAGCTTCAGCCTGAGCCCCAGCGCCGAGAGCGTGTCGGACCGGCTGGACCCCTACAGCAGCGGCGGCGGCTCCTCGTCGTCGGAGGAGCTGGAGGCTGACCCGGCACTGGGCTCGACCGGGGCTCCTGGGCCGCCGCCCCTCCGCCCTGGCCGCCCCGCGCAGCCTCGACCGCCGACCCCGAAGACCTCGCCTCCACTGCAGCCGAAAACCCCGAGGGGTGTCGATGGCACAGGCGGCATGGCCGGCCAGGGTCCCCGAGAGGGTAAGGTGGCGGCTGCAGCGCCGGGCGGTCTTCCGTCGACTCCCGGGAGGATCCGGGAGACCGCGCAAAAGACTTCACCGCCTTCCCTGTATGTACAGTTCCACGGAGAGACTACCCGGCGCCTAGAGGCGGACGAGAAGCCATTGCAGATCCAAAATGACTACCTCTTCCAACTGGGATTTGGGGAGCTGTGGAGGGTGCAGGAGGAAGGCATGGACTCGGAGATTGGCTGCCTCATCAGATTCTATGCAGGTAAGAAGTTGCCTGCATGTTGATGTGTGGTTTCCAACCCTGGCAGGGACCGATAAATGATTCAAGGGGCCTGATGAGTCTCTCTGATACCCTTTTCTAGCTTGTTCACATGCGGTCTGTGCAAGTACTCAATTGAGCATTCTTTAAATCTGCAAGTTGTAGTCGAGTATCCAGGGCTGAGGTTGGAAAACCAGGTGGATGAGGTGACAAAGTCACCTGGAAGTACAGGAAACAGGTTAACAACACCTGAGAGGTGCTTCCCTCCAGGCCTCTACTCTGACTCGTTGGGTTGCAGGCAGTTTGGAATTTCAGGAAACTACCTGACATGTTAATATGGACAGTGGACAGTGACCAAAGAAAAACGCTCCAGGTGCCTTCCCTGTCGTCACCGGTCCACAGTTTACCTCTCGCAGACAGTGAGTGTAGTGTGGGCTGCTGGGAGCCTTGCTCTTGTCAACTGATGCCCTCGTTTGTTACTGTCTGCCACGCTTATTTACTCTGTTTATTCTCTGAGTCCTCTTAGACACTGATAAGTTGATGTTCTTTGTTTTGAGCGCTGCTTACCCTAGCGCTCTTTAATTGCTTTAGTTTAGTTTCCTCTCCAAGTTTGAATCTTGCATAAAAAACGAGTCGGCCTGCTTCTGTCTGAGCCTTTATTGTCAGATGTGTGGCAGGACTCGACAGACTTGAGTTCCTAGTGTTAGTGGTTATTGCCTCTCTGCTGTGACCTGACTCTTCTCTGGCGTTTTCAGTGCCTGGGCAAGAGGCTGTCCCTTCTCTTTTGCCAAGAGGCTTGGCTGGGACTAAGTTATGGAGTTACATGGGTGCTGGGTATTGTATCTGAGCTTTGAAAGCCATTTGCGTTCCCCTTCATCTTTAGAGTTCCTAGGGGTCAGAACTTTGGTTTAAAATAGTTAGCATAGGAGAATTAAAACTTTAGGTGTTATATTGCAGGTGTATATGAAAAATAATGCTAGCAACCCCAGGACTCCATAGCTGCTCTTCCACGCCTGTGGTAGTTGCAGTTTAGTTTGCGTGAGTTCGTTTTTAATGTCCACATTGAAATATGCAAGACAACATCCCTGGAAGAGGCGATCCTCTAAGTTTTGTTGAAGTTTTTCTGAACTTAAGTGGATATTTTGATTGATATGTGCCTCATAAAGGAAACTAAATTGTAACACAGTAGCATTTTATTAGAGATAATATCTTAATGCATGATATGCCTTTAATTTTTTTTTTTTTTTTCCCAGAGAAGTGTAGGAGCAGCAACTGTCTTTTACTTTCATGGCTCATGTAACTTGTGAAATATTTCTTTGCAAAGGCATCAAATAGTAATCACACTTGGAAGGGAGAGTATTTTAGGGTGAGAATGATGTTCTTTCTTAATCACATAGAGGGAAATGGGTATAAAACAAAGTATATGCAATGGAAACTATTTGAGCATGCTTTTATGTATGGAGGAAGCTTTTCTCTCCACTTTGCTTATGAGTGGATAGGTTGATGAGGATAAGTATTTGTGGGAAAGGTTGAGTGCCACAGTTCTGGAGTTTGGATTCTCTTTGGCTGTCTTTTCAGTAGTGATTAAAATATTCAGCTATAAGCTGTTTGTTTTTAGTCTTTCATACTCACTTTAAAAGTAATCTGATTTCTGGTTAAATCTTAAATTTCTGGTGTGGTTATTTTAATCTTTTTGTTTATGAAAAGTAGTAATTGTTACCTCCTTCTGAACTTACTGCTTTATTTCTATGAGCACAACATAAATAGACGCAGGCGTCAGTGTATATGCTCATGAAAGTAACCAATAAAGTGAGGATGCCCCACACAAATTATTATTCAAGAACACAGCCTGTTCTTGAATGTGAAGCCTGTGTCCATGTGTTCTGGAAGGAAGGTGTCTGGTTGTTGCAAATGTGTGTGACTGCTTATTTTGGCATTTAAGCAAAGTCGGACTTGCTTTAAGTCTAAATCGGTGTACTGAACATGTCTGAACCGATATTTGTCATAGAATAAAACTCAGCATCACTAGATGCTATTTCAGCTTTCACAAGGATGTGTGTTATTAACAGAAGGGCACTGTGGAAAGGTGGTCCCACAAATCTGAACATTGTCAGGACATATGGTTTACCCGAGGCTGACGAGATTCCTAGAAATTGTTTCTGTGTTCCAGTGGAATATAGGACAACCAAAAGGAGGGTGTTGTGTTTTGATTGTTAGTGCTTTTCTGTAGGGAGAGGATAGTTCATATATGTTTTAAATGGTGTCCTTTAAGCAGGTACTGGAAAATTCTGTATTGATTTGCTTCAATGATTTTACTTATGTCCTATTTTTGAATTTATTGTTGCATGTCTTTTCTAGTGGAGTTAAAGATAGCTAGGAGGTTTGAGACAGCTTGACAATATTTTCCTATATTTACACTGAGCACATTATCACTATCTGTGTTCTTACTCTCTCAGACACCTTGTTTCTTACTTTCACAAAGCTCTTGTCCAGCAGGGGATTTCCATGCCCTTGAGGGTCACTTCAGTTAAATTTCAGTATTTATAATCTTCCTCAGGTTGTTTAAGGGCTTTGAAAGCTATTTGCGGTTACTTTGAATGGTTAAATATTTATTTGAGTAAGGTAAAATAAAGTGAAGTCAGCACTGGATGAGAAGTACTATTTAATTGCAGTTACTGAAAACTTAGTTTGAAAATTGTTACTGCTCCTATCACAAAAGCATTCTTTGAGTTTTAAAATATGAGGAAATTCAAGGTGTTATCCAGTGTTACATTGCTTGTTAATTATGCTAATGTTTAATTTCCTTAAAAAAACATATATCTTAAGTTGTACCTGAAAGAGTAATTTTAAGTTAGAAAAAGAATTCAGGAATTCATTTACCTGACCTTAGTTATGAATGCCTAGGCATGAATGAGCTGCTTTGTTTGGGGCTCCCTGGCCTCCATGTGTCCTAGGGCAGTAGTAAACTCGTATTTAAATCTTTCCCATCACCGTTTATTTTAGCTCCAGTAGTCTGCTTAGTTCAAACTGGGTGTAGAAACAGGGAAAGACGTTGCCAGAGTGGAGAAGACACCCTGCACCTAGTGAGTCTGGGACGATGTGTTCACGTGGGCTTCCTTGGGGTTGCTTGCTAGTCCGCCTCCTTCCCCGTCTCATATTCCTCTCCTTTCTCTCTTCTAGGAATGCTCAGTCCATACATGATTTTCTACAGGGAAACTAAGAAAGGTGGTTAGCATCAGCAGGGTATTGACAAGCAGGTTCTTGTTACTATAACTACAGCAGTTCTGAGTAGTGTGGTTTAGACTGGGCTCCATTGCATGCTTCAGTGGTGCTTCTGAGTACAAAGGCTTTTAACTTGTTTGTTTTTTGTGCTTAACACGTTGTTATGTTCACATACTTATTTTTCATATGAAGTGTGTGATTTAACTATGGTTTGATAAAAAACATACATTGGGGTTTATTGTCTTCAAAAATATTAAAGGGCTTTCACATAGATGGTCTCAGTTTTCTTTTCAAGAACCATTAGGGAGGAGTCCCTGGTTGGTGTCAGTCTTCTGTTCAGATGGAGATGGCACATTGACAATCTGATTCTTACTGAGGATTTTCAGCCCCTGGCAGAGCTGAGACCAGGGAGCAAAGATCCTCTGTTTGTAATTCAACTCACTTTCTATGAATTGGTGCTGAATTTAATTTACACTTGAGTTTTCGCTAAGAGCTTTCAGAAAATATGCTGTGTTTGTTGGTAATGAGTTGCTATTATCGGCTAGTCCTGGGTGCTTCCTCGTAAAGTGCAGATGGCTATTTTTATCACACGGCCTTTAAAATGTAAAGAACCAAGATTGACAAGTAAGAGCAGTACAGAAAGTATTAAAGTATTCTAAATACTCAGGTCATAAATAGTGATACTTAAAGTTGATAAGGCTTATGTAGCGATTACATTTTTATCCAAGTATTTCTTGTTAAATCTTTATTGGGAAGTTATCTGAACAGATAACTTTGAGAGTGGGTTTTATGATCACTTCTTTTAAAGCAATAAAAATAACCATCATTAAAGAGCTTATCTGTCTATTTGAAATTTGAATTACCAGTACTCTTAACAGTAAATACCATGTTATTGATATTTTCTTGTACCATTTGGTAATTCTTAGGTTGTATAAGAGTTAGAGAGCATTTATTCTCTGAATTTCATTACAGTGTTTTGAAAGTGGTGGTGGTTTTGTACTTATAAAAATGATTGTAGAGAGCAGATAGGATAGATCAGTCTGTGGGAAGTCTCAGGTTACATGCTTACGCTCTTTCCTGACTTAAGATTAATCAAGAGTGCAGACCTAGCATGTGAGGCTCAGAGGTCAATCCACATTGCCAGGTTTTGGTCAGTCCACACTGCCAGCACAAAACCAAATAGATTGTCCAATCAACTGCCTTAAATGGTAGTGTAAGATGTGTTTGTTGCTGTCTTCTTATAAAATTGAATTTAGTTTTTCATTTATTAGGAAGGTAACATTCCCTGACATCATATAGGATCCAGGCCCTGTATAAATCTTGGTGTTTTTGCTTAACATTTGAATTGAATTTGTGTGGTTTTGTTAAGCAGCTGGTGGAGTGCGTCCTGATTCTTTTGACTTCCATCCTGTTTGGGTCCCCAGGGATGTGTTAAACACACATGCACACAGAGGCATTTCTCCCATGGAGGAGATTTCAGATGTGCCACATGCTATTAATATCTTCCCTTTCACGTGACTGAGCTCTGTGGACTTTTAGAGAACAATTTTCCCTTAAACTTTTCCTAGAGTTAATAGCTTGCCTCTTTCAAAGGCATCTCTTACCTCAACTTTGAGATTAATTTAATGAGACATCTGTCAAATGAGGCATCTTACATTTAATGATTCTGTTATGTGTCATATTTCATGCCGTACAGGCTGCTGGACAGGAGGAGGAGGCTTAATTATAAACTCTGAAAGTCCACTCAGTGGGAAAACTGTTTCTTTAAAAACACCCGGCATTTGTGAAAATTGAGAAAGAGGTGTTATCAAAATGTGTGGGAAGAGAAGTCCTCCTTCGGGCCACCTTCCGGAGCGTCCGTCTGTCCATCTGCTGGAGCCCTGGCACTGAGGGTTGGGTCCAGTCTAGCGTCCCTGCATTTCCAAGGCAGATTCCTTGTATTCACCTCTGGTTTTCTAAAGACAGTATAACAAAGAAAACACACCAAACACCTGCCCCGTGGAGCTTAGGTATTTTAGTCTAAGGCTGTTTGCCTGCTTGTTTAGATTTACATGAAGCCCAGGGAAGAAAATTCTAGTAAGCTGAAAACTCAAGGATCAGGAAAGAGTGGCTTTTTAGTTAGGATATTTGGTTAGCCGTGAAATAGCTCGTTCAACGTATGTTGTACAGTAATTTTTATCATGAATGATAGTGGTTACCAATTAGCTAACTAGAGCTTAAATGTTTTGGGTGTAATGGTTTTCTTGTAAACATGAGTTGTCCTGCAACACTTTTTAGTATATGTTAGATGGAAACAGAGCATAGTTATCCTGCATATTTGTGTTGAAATATTTTCTCCTTGTATTTTTATATTGGATACTGTTTTTATTCATTTTAAAACATTTAATGATAAAGTTTGGTTGAATGGGGTGTATATCTAGTGGCTCCTGCAGTTGTAGTGCTGTGTTAAAACTGGGCAAAATACTTTATTTGGACATAGTATATATTTTGAGTTTGAAAGCATAAATATTCCAGCAAAAAAGGAAAAAATTTCCAAAATTTTTGGCATAAAGTTTTCTAAATGAAGCTTGGCTAAAGATAAGTTAGTTTCATTTCCAGTTATATAAATGCATTCAGTTTAAGATAGAATATAATTTGAAAATTCTATTTAGAAATATAAAGTATAAGTGACTTTGAATGAGTGGTTTTGCTTGTTCTGTTTTCGAGGTTTGTTTGTTAGCATTTCTTCCTGTTTATGTGGCTGATGAAGAGCACTTGGAGAAAGGATCTTTTTATATTCCTGCCTCACTTAATAGGTCACAACATTTGAGCTTTCTTGTCAAGTACCAGGCATATTTTTAAATGTAGCAACAGTAGTCATGATCTTTGATAGTTTTCATTACATATTTAATAATTATTGGGTTTTGTATTCAGTTAACTTCTGAAATATTGGTCCTGATTTTGAGATTTTTTTTTTTTATGAACAGATTCAGTTTTTGAGCTTTACTGTGAGAAGTGTATTCTTAGGAGAGCTTTCTTTTTCCCCATCCAGGTATTGTGAGGGCGTGGCTAGATGCAGCCTTATTATTGACACTACATTGCGTGGTTTTTGGGTTCAGCTAATGCTCTGTGTATGTTTTTGGGGACAGGGAGTAAGTAAACTGTTTCTTATCAAGATACAAAACTTTGGGGGTAAAAGTCCCCTCTTGTTTCATAGTCTGCTTGGGAGGAAATGGTACTGTGTTTTGGAGAATCTAGTTTGTTCTGAGAGTTGGTAAACTCGATATGATTTGGGGCATGTATTTTTTCTCCCTGGTGCTGAGGAGGGAATCCAGAACCTTTGATACATATTAGACACAAGTGCTGCGCAGCTCAGCAACATCCTCAGCGCTTGTTTTTGTGGAACAGGTCTTGCTTTGTAGCCTAGTCTGGCTTTTGAATTTGAGCTCTTTCTGTTCTGCCCTGCTGGGATCACAGGTGTGAGCTAGCAGACCTACTTGAGTATTCATTTTAACCTATGCTGGACTGTGATTTCCTCAATTGTAAAACAGTGAGCGTGGGAAGTCCAGGGTCTCTTCTGACTCTTATCATTCTGAGACTCTATTTGCAAGCCTAATTTCAGATAGATTTTTAAAAGTTGTAGTTGTTTGGAGTTCTGTATTGTTTCAAAACTGTCAGATCACCTAGAAAAGGCTTACATCTAATATATTAAGGTTTGCATTCAAAGGATTCAGACTAAAGAAGATAAACAATGTTATGTTTATACTCTCCATCATTAATACTTTCCAAAGTAGAATCTGGCATGCTAGAGATGAATTGAAGTTAAGTTCTTTTCTTAAGTGACTCATAAAAATCCCTTCACAATCTGGTTTATATAGCTTACTGTAATATTATGTATAGAGAAACCTCATTGTTCAAAACTTGCCAGTTGATTATTTTTTTTAAGATTATTTGTTTTATGGATATGTGTGCACATGAGTGAGTGAGTGTGTGTGTGTGTGTGTGTGTGTGTGTGTGCGCGCAGGTACCCATGAAAGCCAAAAGAGAGCACCAGACACGCTAGAACTAGTGTTATAGGCAGTTGTGAGCTGCCCACAATGTGAGTGCTGGGAACTGGGTCCCCTGCAAGAGCAGCAAGTGCTCTTAACCACAGAGCCGTCTCCATGTCTGGTTGGCTAGTTTTAATTCAAGGTGAGCTTTGTGCCTGTGTGTTAGTACCTACTGACGGCAGGAAGAGCACTAAAAGGAAGTGAAAATTCCCACTACATTTATCAGATTATGGAATTCAGGAAACTAGGAGATGATTTCATACAGCTGTGTTTTACTAGATGAGGAAAGCAAACCCATAGGTGGTGTAGTTCAGGATCAGTGCTAAGTCAGTATCAGAATTAAGAGCACACACAGATTTGTCCTTTTCCCCACATTGTGAACTTGTATGGTTAACTATTTTTAGATGTTCTTTGTTTTAATTATTCAATGTGGAGGTTTAAAGCCTGTTCTTTACACATTTCAACATTTCTTTATTGTTTTTTTCTTTGTAATCAGTGCATTTGAGAGGTGGCATATCACTGTGACAGACTGTAAGGGAGAACCTGTAACTGAGAAGCGACCAGCTGGCTGCTCACTGCACAGAGGGAAATTAGATTTCATCCTTGATGCTAACTACCATTTGGGAGATTTAAGATAGCATTTATAACAGTTTGCTGAGAAGAGGCCGAGTTTTGGAATATCAGTTCTGGCTTCCTTCAACTTTGAAGTTGAAGTAGTTAGAAGAATGGAAATGTTGGAGGAAGAAATCACGCCTTTAATTCCAGCACTAGGGAGGTAGAGGCAGACAGATCTCTGTGAGTTCGAGGCCAGCCTGGTGTACAGAGTGAGTTCCGGGACAGCCAAGATAACACAGAGAAACTCTGTCTTGAAAAAACAAAACAAAAAGATAAAAAAAATAATTAGAATAGATTTGACAGATTTCTCTCCAAGTCTACATGCACCTAAAATATTCCATATTAATTGTAATTTCATTAATTGTAATTTCATTAATGAATTTATTAATAATTTCAATTAAAAATATTTTAAAGTCAATTCTACAGTTTATTATTTTAGTACCTACATTAAGTTCTACTGAAGTGCCTGTTCTTGGTTCTACCTTTGTGTAGTGTGGCAGTAGAAGAACCTTTGTTCAGTGATCTTTGTATCATGACATATCCTTTGAGGGTATCTGTCTATCATCTGTGATAGCAAAAACATAATTTGTGAGCTCTGGAAAGAGATTTCCAGATATTTCTAGGGGTATGAGAGGTTTTCTGTTAATGTAACTCCATTTTAATTTCATCATTTCTGTAAACAAAAGTTTTACCTTTCTGTATAGACGTTAACTTACTGAGTCAATTGATTCCCTAAAGATCGCTGTTTGTTTTTAGTGTGTGAATAGAAACATTTTTCAAAGTGCAGGAGTACAGAAGGGTAAAGTTACATTGCATCTGGAAGATTTAGTATGTATCCCAGATACTGAAAGAAGGGAGGGATTTTTCTTGCTGGTCTCTTAGAAGGACAGGATGGCTGGGCTGCGGCTGACATTCAGATTTAAATACAAGGAATTCTTATGCATAAATACTGCTCTCTAGTTATCGAACTTCTGTCCTGTACTCATACACACATGCACATACATGGTCCCCACTGTGATTTTAGGTAGGCGACAGCAGGAGTCATGGTTGTATTTGTGGGTAAAGTGTGTGCATGGGATCTTCTTTGGGAAGAAAAAAAACCTTAATAAATTGCTATTTGTATTAACTTGAATGTTTTTTTTCCACATTAGTGGTTTAATATGAGTGCCTGTTTATGTAATGTAACTAATCTGTTTTGGGTGGGCGATTTTCCCTTGATGATTTATAAATCTCTTCAGGAGGTTCATTTAGGGAAAAGTTTTGTATCCCAAATCACTAACATTTTCATTATCCATTCCCTTATTGATCTTTTCCTCCGAGTTCCTAGATCTTGTCATCCTTAGGAACGCCTTCCTCATCCCAGGATTGAAAACCAGTCTCTCAGATGTTGCTGTAATTTCCGTTATCTGTTGTTTGATTAAAATAGGAAGTAGGGAATCTAAATTGTCCCCACATTTTTTATTAAGTAATTGTCTTCTTCACCCATTGAAAATGCTATTGTGTTCCCCAGAGATTCTTGTTTTTAACAATAGGAAATTCAGATTTATGTTATGGAGTGTTTTGGTCCAGTAACTTTTGAATTTGTTGAGGAAAAAAAAAAGGAAACTAAGGCTATTCAGCCAATTTACTACAGCCTTTTTTTATACTTTAATTTCTTGTATGGCCATTACTTTAAAAAGACATATTTTCTGTGTACCTGTGTATGCCTGATTGAATGTATGTGCTCTCCATGTGCTGTGCCTGCAGAGGTGTTTTTTTGTTTTTGTTTTTTTGACAGTAGCCCTGGCTGTCCTGGAAGTTTCTATGTAGTCCGGCCCGAACAAATTCACAGAGACCAGCCTGCCTCTGTTTCCCTCTGTTTCTGGATCTCTTAGTATCTCAGAGTGACTAGGTCGAGAGCTGGGTTGTAGGTAAAATGCAAATACTGTTAGGATGATCAAAGTCACCTACATTTTTGTCACAGTGTTTACCATCTCACGTGCATATGCACATATGGGGGGGGGTCAGAGGACTACTGGCTTGAACTTGAGAAGTTCCCCCCTTCTCAACTTGCTGGCCCTAAAGGCATTTGAAAAAATTCATTCATGTATATAATGTATCTTGGTCATATCATCCTTCCCTCCCTTCACTTAAAGAAAATTTAAAAACATTCTATGTTTCAAATTTGAACTCTTGGAATAATTTCCTTTGATTAGGCATTAATCTCAGTTTCTTATTTAAATTACAGACAATTCCTCTATCTCTCTTTCTGGAGAAATCTGAATTACCTTCACGGCTGTTGTGAAATATAAGTGGTTTATCTTTGGAATTTAGAAAAAGGAAGGCTAAGAGACCTTTTGAAATCAGTAGGCCTTACTGCTTTTGGGGCTTTGAGGTTTTCTCTGGTTGACCTGGGAAGGAGGTCCATGAATAGTGGTCAGGAACCGATCATAATTATTACTACTATGTTTTGGTACTAGGGACTGAATATTGTACTCGAGACGGCATCCCCATCCTTTTGGGGCTTTGAGGTTTTCTCTGGTTGACCTGGGAAGGAGGTCCATGAATAGTGGTCAGGAACCGATCATAATTATTACTACTATGTTTTGGTACTAGGGACTGAATATTGTACTCGAGACGGCATCCCCATCCTCTGATGAGTAAACTGCTCGCTTTTCTAAGCATGAGGACCCAAGTTAGATCACTAGAATCCTGCAATGCTGGGCGTGGCAGCATGTGAGCAGGACTTGCTGTGCAGGCCAGCCCGGATAGACGCTGTTTGAAAGGAGTCAGGTAGTGTTCTTGAGGATGACACCGGGGTTGTCCTTGGCCTCCATGTGCGTTTGCACCTGTACACACACACACACACACACACACACACACCTATTTTTAAAAAAAGTGTAATTTCAAAGAACTCTGATTTGATATAGCAGAGCATTGTGATACTGGGACCAGTGTTCTCTTGGAACCTGCTGTACATAAACGACCAGAAAAGATGAAGTGGTGTTTAGTGGGGATGGAGGAAGGGTGGAGCAATTAAGTTAAACGTAGGGAATTCAAATGAGAGCATCTGCCATCTTTGGTAGCAGCCTTTTATAGATATAAGTTGTACTGCTATTGGGCTTTTGGCTTTACAAGATTTTACTTGGCAGAGAACTGGGTTTCTTTTCTGCAGAATTATTTTAGCCAAGGTCTTACAGTGTAGCCCAGGCTGACCTTGAACCTGCAGCAGCCCTCTAGCCTCAGCCTGCTGGGTGCTGGGATTCCAGTGTATACACTACAGTTGGTCATGGGCTTTAGTTGTAGTGCTGAAATTCCTAGTTACCATTGCTGGAAGTAGACTGTAGACTTGAATACATTCATGTTTTGAAGACAAGCCTATTGCTCTGAGATACTGAATGAAGTAAAACTTCAGTTGGTAGACTGATTTAAGTTATATGCCGGTGTGTTTGCTTCTGTTGCTGTGATAAAGACCATGAGTAAAGCAACTCGGGAGGAAAGGGTTGATTTCACCTTACAACTTACCGTTTTTTATGAAGAGAAATTGGGAGCAGAACATGAGGCAGGAATGTGGAGGCAGGAACTGAAGCAGAGGCCAAGGAGGAATGCTGTGTACAGTGGGCTGGGCCCTCCCATATCAAGAAAACATGCTCACGGGCCACTGTGATGAACAATTGCTCAGCAGAGGCTACCTTTCTCCAGAGGACTCCAGCCTGTGTCAAGGAGACAGATGCTAACCCGTACAGTAAAATAACGCTTCTTTTTCCCCACACTAACCAACCAGAGGCTACATTTTTAATTTGTAAGATTAAGTGCAAATTGTTTCAGCTGCCTCAGCATTGTTGTATCCTGCTGTATAGTTTAAAAAATGTGTAGTAATTTATTATTTAGCAAACACATCACAGTTTGAGGCATTGTATCAAGTTCTTTATAAATATTAACTAATTTAATCCTCATCACAACCCCATGAGGTAGATAATGCTATCCCTCAGTATTGTAGATACACAAACTGAATTACCAGAGGCAAAGTTTTTGTCTCTAATGCTAGAGTTAATTAGTTCACTAGTAAGTGTCCTCTTTGTGGATTTTAGAAGGACAGACTTGGAACTCTTTAGCTCTCTCACTGTCACATCTCTACTTTTACTTCCTCCTGCTGAAGGTTGTTGAGGGTCAAAAGGGACATAAATGAACGTGCCTAGGAACACAGCGTTGCAAAGCAGGTACTAAGTAGCCACACATTGCCAAGCTTTTCTTTTGGCGCGAAGAGCACTGACTGAGAGACTGGAGACCTGTGTTTGACTGTGCGCCTCTCCACTTGATGTGATGCCTGGAACTGCTTTGACCTCCCTCAGCTCATTTGTCAGAGAGGGAGAAAAGGTGATTAAAAAAAAATCCATCTGAGAGGACTTTGTGAGTTGAGGTTTGAGGGTATATGTGGAAGTGCTTTGTAAACTGTGAGATGTTACATAAACATAGTGTGGTTCTATTATTTTTGGCAATAGTAAATTGCCACAGATGTTAATGAGTGTTAATTAGAGCTCATTAAGGAAGATGAGATATACTGTTGTTTGACCCTGACGCTCAGTTGTTGGAGGACCACATTCAGTTGGTAGTTACTATTGAATAGCCAAGATGTCAAAGGTATTTTTAATCTAGGTGACTGATGAGCTCTGCCAACAATGCTTGAAATTCTTGTAGAGTTGAGGGCACTTTTTAGAAGCATGGTAACATTTACAATGGAAAGGTAATACTTTTAAAGGAGGCATGGTTCTCCCATGTTTCTCTAATATCAGAAAAGGAGGGGGTGCACTCTGGGACAGTGAGCCCTGGAGGGGCCAGAAGGAATGCCTTAATTCTGGGATCCTGACTTGTTTAGAGCAACTATAGGCTTTGGCTCAAGGTCCAGGCAGACTGTTAAGGCTAGCCATTCTAATTTCATCTTTAAACTGACCAAGTGCTCCCCTAGGCACCTAGGCATTTTTGTTTGTTTGAATTATCTGGGGCGTGCTTTTATATCATAGTTGGTTAGTGTCTTGGTTCTGGGGAGCATCTATTAACTTTGCTGTTTTGGTTAGATGTGAGTGTGTGCATGTTGAGGTTGCCCTGAAGCCTTGTTGTGGCCCATGTATACTGAAAGGCATTCTCTTCTTTTTTTTTTTTTTTAAAGGCCTGTCATGTTTTATTTTTGTATGGGTTTATGATTTTTATGGGAAAGCCATGTTTATCTTTTGAAAGAAGGCATTTAATGCCATGTATTGACCACATTAATGTAAAATTTGAATAATAACAAATGGTCATGACCTGGTGCTTTTAAAAAATTTAGACTTTTACTGTCTGAAATATCGTGGACCATATTTTCTTCTTTAAACCTTTGTGTTCACTAGGAACAAGTGCAACTCTTAGGTGTTCACATAAGTAAAACCAGCTTACTGGCTTTCCCCTCCTGACTATAACATCTGCACTACACACGTGGTAGGGCATGTATGTGTGTACATGTGTGTGTAGGTTTGTATGTCTGTATGTTTGCATATAGATGTGTTTATGAGTATGTTTATATGTGGTATATACATGTGTATGTATATATGTGTGTGTGTATGTGTATATATGTATGTATATGTGTGTGTACGTTTGTGTATGTGCATTCCACAGCAGGTGGATGTAGATGTATCCAACCTTCCCATCAAACAATAAACACAGAACCAATGCAAAGAAGAAAGCCAAGAGGTCAGAGCCAAGAGCCAAAACCTTACCCTTCCTCCTGCAGTGGTCCTACCTCTCCGAACCAGAGCTACCCCTGTGTTAAAGTCTTTATATAGAGTTCCTGTCCTGCCTTCTCATTGGTTGTAAACCCAACCACATGACCGCCTCCTCACAGCCTGTCTGTATAGGCCTCCAGGTTTTCCATGATTGGTATTAAGATTAAAGGCATGTGTATCCAATAATGGCTGTATCCCTGAACACACAGAGACTTACCCAGCTCTGCCTACTAAGTGCTGGAATTACAAGCGTACGCTACCACTGCCCTGCTTTCCTATGGCTTGCTAATAGCTCTGACCCCCGGGCAACTTTATTTATTAACATACAAATAACATTTTAATACAAATAAAATATCACCATATTTCCCCTTTTCTATTTTAATAAAAAGGAAAAAAAAGAAAAAGCTTATAACTAATATAAGAAAAACTATATACAAAAGGACAATAACTATATACAATATATACAAGTAATAAATACCTAAACAATGTCTAGTCCATTTGTATTTGACAAATTCAGAGAAAATAATTTCATTATCTATCCTATTTTTGTAAGTCCAAAATGTATCCTAATTAATCTTCAACTATAACTAACTAACCTTCAACTATAACTAACTAATCTTCAACTCCCTCAGAGACCCAAGAAGGAAATAATATTAGCTAACAAAAATAAAAACAGGAAGTGCACATAAGCAACCTCCAAAAAATTTGTGAGTTGACAGAAACAGACAGCTGTCTGGACAGTCACCTGAGGTTTCTCCGAAGTGCTGGGGCATCATCTTCAGCCTATAGGCTTAGCATATCTGACAGACTCATTTGTGAAGTAGGATGTACACAAGGTCAACAGTTCAACCTCACATTGAGTGAGAGTAGTCCATGTACCAGAAACACCTGAATTCCACCAGTGTCATGTCATGATTCAGGATTTCAAATTCTGGAAATTGCTGATGGTTTTCCAACTCAGCTGTCCATTCTTCCTGGCTGTGTATATATGGCTTCATCTCAGCATCCCATTCTTCTCCATATCCCTCCATCAAATGCCAGTCTACTATTGAGTGGCGTGAGCTTAGTTACTCTTCAAGAATAACTGTTTCAGCTGCTGTTCCATTGCACATCAAAGGCCATCGGCCCACTGCCTGTTCAGCTGCCTTCGAAGAAAAGGGCACTGTACCTTTTTCGAATTGCGAAGGCCACTTCAGGGATGGTGCCATATTGTCCTGGCCTCTGAAGATGCCTTTTGATAAAGCCATAACCACACTTGTTTTGGCAAGAATCAGTAATCCTTTGTTTTATGTCCTGTTTGTCCATTTTGTCCTGTTGATTCGAGGATACTTTGTTGTCCAGTGGCTAACTTTTGCCACAATGAAAGTTAACTCCATATGCAGTTTCTTCAATGCCCATATTTTCTCTGAAGTAGATTGGTACTGCCAGGAGCCGACATGTCTCATAGTCATAACAAAAAAGAAAAATTTTCTAAGTTATTAAAACATTTTAAATGCCATATTCTGTAGATCTCTGAAGGGTTTGAAGATAACCTGTCTATCTAAAATATATCTACTCAATCTTGAAAACATACCTAATATAACTACAAGTTCTATTATAATATCTAACTACTAACTTTCATTTCTTTATATCCTAATAGTTGGTAATAACATTCAAGGATCAGAAAATTGCATTACATTGTTAGATGAACGGTACAATTAGAAAAATATATATAACATTTTCTAACAATATCAATTTCAATATATATAATTTGTATACAATATAAAACAATCCAATCCAATGTAAAGTATTTACATTTTTCTTTTCTTTCTTTCTTTTTTTTTTAAATAAGAACCTTAAATCTAATCTCCTTTGCTTAGCTTTTTTCCTAACCCTTGACAACAACTTGTAACCAACCCCTCTAATCAATGAAAATTATCCCAGACCCAAAACCCATTAAAAGACCAAAAAAACCAACCGCCCCACACCACCTCTTTGGGAATGTGGGCGTCGTATTCTTGAAATTGCTTCCTGCTGGGTATGGGCGAAGGTATCTTTATCCTGAAAGAAAAATTTTAGGTTAATTGTCAAATTCTAGGAAAGGAAAATATATCCTTCGTTATCCAGTCTGTGTATAATGCCAAAATTCAGGGTTTATCTCAAATCCTTATTCAAGTAGTCTTTGAGACTGGATCATCTCAGCTAGCTCTTCTCAAAATTGCTCTGAGCACTTTGTAGTTCAAAGCTGATCTGTAGATGATGTTTGTCAGCTTAGTGATGTTATTATTGTCCACGTGGAATTGTTGTTGTTGTGGGGCCCCATCTTCTTCCTGGAGACTTCAGTTGATGTTAGGCCTAACCGTGATTTCCTGCAAAAAACTGATAAGAGACTCGAACACAAAGACTATATATGTGACTTTTTAGAATTAGTTAGTACTCTATATGACCATTTATATCTTAACAAAGTTTAAAATGTATATATATCTATATATATTGATCTTGTAAATTTTGATATAAAATTCATACTTTAAGAAAAGTTTAAAGAATCAGAATAGAATCAAAGAGTTGAGATTCGTAATAGAATAGTCCCTTAATTAATTTGGCTTTTCTCCTGTCCCATAGCAGAAGATGGCTCTTTTCCTCTGGCATGATACAGGGAGTTTGCATTTTCCTTTTAACAACATGCTTGAGTTTAAAGAAGGAGAGAGCCATTCTCCAACTCCAAAATCAGCTTTAAATTTTAATTGAACTGGGACTATTAGAAGTTAAATAGTGTTAAATCTTTAAAGAAGAGCAGAAACAAACATTTAGGAAGACATAAATTTTTTTTTTTTTTTTTAGATAACATACCCATACGCCATTTCACTCTGTTTCTTAGGATAGATGATTTGTTCCTTTTCTTCAGTTGTCTCATTTGTCCAGTGTTCTTCAAATTCGTTAACCTTCATTCTCCTAAAAGACAAAAACAAAAACCTTTCCCCAAGGTTTTTTGGGAATGTTCCTTTTTGACAAGTTATCTGATTAAATGAAAAGGCATGTGTTACTGGTGTAAGTTAGTTTAAATTGGATGTTTACGATAGTTGATGAACTATCACCTCCTCTAATTAAGAGGTCTCTCTTGTTCAAATCGAACCTTTATCAATTTTGATGGTACCCACAGCTTATCTTCTCCTGTAGAAATAAAAGCAAAACCTCGTCCCCAACGTAACACATACCCTGGTTTCCATTCTGAGGTCAGCACATCCTTAAAGTATATAGGTTGATTTAATTCTGTAGTTTTTTCTGTTATCCAATGTCTCTCTGCAGCTGTTGTTCCTTTCTCATTGGCATTGAGAAAATTCAAAGTTAATAGAGCATTATGTAGTCTATTTCTGGGGGTTTTTGTTACTCCTTTTTGTTTATTTAGCATATCCTTTAGAGTTCTGTTTGATCTTTCTATAACTGCTTGACCTGTAGGATTATGTGGTATACCTGTAACATGGTTTATATTATAATAAGCAAAAAACTGTTTCATTTTAACAGAGACATATGATGGAGCATTATCAGTTTTGATTTGTGCAGGTATACCCATAATGGCCATAACTTCTAGCAAATGAGTGATTACAGAATCAGCTTTTTCAGAACTCAAAGCAGTTGCCCATTGAAATCCTGAATAAGTATCGATAGTGTGGTGTACATATTTCAGTTTTCCAAATTCTGCAAAGTGAAACACGTCCATCTGCCAGATTTCATTCCTCTGAGTACCCTTTGGGTTACATCCTGCTGGTAATGGTGTTTGATTGTAGAAGGAACAAGTAGGACATTTCTTTACTATTTCTTTGGCTTGTTGCCAGGTTATGGAAAAATCCTTTTTTAAACCTTTACTATTTACATGATGTTTTTTATGAAATTCTGAGGCCTCCAGCACATTTCCTATCAATAATTTATCAGTCTCATCATTGCCTTGTGCTAGAGGGCCTGGCAGACCAGTATGGGATCGGATGTGAGTTATATATAAAGGATGACTCCGTTTTCTGATTGTATCTTGTAATTGAATAAATAATGAAGTTAATTCTGAAGCATCGTGGATAAATTCTGCAGTCTCAATATGTAATACTACTCTTTCAGCATACTGAGAGTCAGTTACTATATTGAGAGGTTCTGAAAAATCCATTAATACCAACAGAATAGCATACAATTCTGATTTTTGAACTGAATTATAAGGACTTTGAACCACTTTACTTAAATTTTCTGATTTGTAACCTGCCTTTCCTTGTTTGTTGGCATCTGTATAAAATGTACGAACTCCAGATATGGGTTTTTTCCTCACAATTTGAGGCAAGATCCAATCAGCTCTCTTTATAAGATCAATTCTATTGCTTTTGGGATATTTGCTGTTAATTTCTCCCAAAAAATTACTACAAGCTTTTTGCCAAGCTTCATTTTCTATCCATAATTTTTCAATGTCCTCCTTAGTTAAAGGTACGACAATTTCTGCTGGGTCTATTCCTGCTAATTGACGAAGTCTCAATTTTCCTTTCCAAATCAAGTCAGAGATTTTTTCCACATAAGTTTTTAATTTTTTATTTGGTTTATTTGGTAAAAATATCCATTCCAATATAATATCTTCCCTTTGCATTAATATTCCTGTTGGGGAATGCCTAGAAGGTAAAATAACCAAAATGCAATCCAGCTTTGGATCAATACGATCTACGTGCCCTTCATGTACTTTCTTTTCTACCAAGGCCAATTCTTTCTCAGCTTCAGGTGATAATTCTCTTGGACTATTTAAGTCCTTATCACCTTCTAAGGTTTTAAACAAATTATTCAGTTCATCATTTTTTACCCCAACAATAGTTCTTAGATGAGAAATGTCTCCAAATAATCTTTGAAAGTCATTAAGAGTCTGTAGTCGATCTCTCCTAATTTGCACTTTTTGAGGTCTAATTTTTTGAAGTTCTATTTTATATCCTAAATAATTAATAGAATCTCCTCTTTGTACCTTTTCTAAAGCAATTTGTAATCCCCAGCAAGGCAAAATTTTCTTTACTTTTTCAAACATTCTTTCTAAAGTATCTGCATTTGAATCAGCTAATAAAATGTCATCCATATAATGATAAATTATAGATTTAGGAAATTTTTTACGTACCACTTCTAATGGCTGTTTTACAAAATATTGGCACAAAGTTGGGCTATTCAACATTCCCTGTGGGAGAACCCTCCATTGAAATCTTTTACCGGTTGAGAATTATTATAAGTAGGCACTGTGAAAGCAAATCTTTCTCTGTCTTTTTCTTGTAAGGGTATTGAAAAGAAACAGTCTTTTAAATCAATAACTATGAGAGGCCAGCCTTTTGGTAACAGAGTAGGTAAAGGAATTCCAGATTGTAAAGAGCCCATTGGCTGAATTACTTTGTTAATTGCTCTAAGGTCTGTTACCATTCTCCATTTACCAGATTTTTTTTTTATAACAAATACAGGAGAATTCCAAGGGCTGGTTGATTCTTCAATATGATGAGCATTTAACTGTTCTTCCACCAGCTCTTGTAAAGCCTGGAGTTTCTCTGTTGTTAAAGGCCATTGCTGAACCCATACAGGCTTGTCTGTTGACCATTTTAAAGGTAGAGCTGTTAGTGTTTTTGGAAGATTATCAGTTGTTGTGCCCTGTTCTTGTATGACATGGATGGCTGGTGAGCACTCATTAGAATAATATCTTTTAATATTTCTCTCAGAAACATGTACTAATTTATGATTTGTTTCTGAGATTGGAGGGATATTAATCTGAGTATTCCACTGTTGTAACAAGTCTCGACCCCACAGGTTCATAGCTATGTTAGCCATATATGGTTTTAATTTTCCTTTCTGTCCTTCTGGACCTATACATTCAAGCCATCTTACACTTTGTTTCACTCTAGATAATGTCCCAATTCCTAAGAGTTGAATGTTTACCTCCTGAAGAGGCCAAGTTGGATGCCAAAATTCTGGTGCAATTATGGTAATGTCAGCACCTGTGTCTACCAGACCAGACAACAAAACACCATTTATTTTTATTGTTAGTTTTGGTCTTTGTTCATTAATAGAAGTTTGCCAAAAAATTTTCTTTATGTTTTTTCCTGTATTTCCTATTTTCTCTGTTTCATCATCTCGACTAACATGATTTATTCCAATAGACATTTGGTTATTTAGTTGCTTTGAGTAGGGGTTTCCTCTACAACTGCAGGAAAGGTTTGAACTGGATTTACTGTGGGGGCCTGCCTGAGGCCCCTCTGGGAGTTTCCCGAAGCTCGAGGCAGAGGGTTACCTTGTCTGTCCCTTGTTGATCTACATTCGTTGGTCCAGTGTTTTCCCTTACCACACCTTCTGCATACTCCAGAAGGAAGGGGCATTCTGTTGCCAGTGTTCCTTGAATAAACATTATTTCTAGGAATGACCTGTTTACAATCCCTTTTCAAATGTCCTTGCTTTCCACATCCAAAACATCTAACATTGCTCAAACCTTTTGAAATTGCTTTTCCTACCCACATATCATCATGGTCATAAGCCTCTACATTAACTGTATCTCTAATCCAATCTTCCAAAGGTGCAGATCTTGCCTTTAACGGCCTAATTATTCTTTTGCACGCTGCATTTGCATTCTCAAAGGCTAAAGATTCAATTATTATCTGACTAGCCTCTGAATTCGGGACCATTTTTTGTACTGCTGAAGTCAATCTTTGTAAGAAGTCTGTGAAAGATTCTTTGGGGCCCTGTATAACCTTTGTAAATGACTCAGTTTTTTTTCCTGGTTCTTCAACTCTGTCCCATGCATTCAAAGCTGCCGTTTTACATAGAAGTAGGGTTTGGACATCATATGAACATTGTGTTTGTACTGAAGCATATTGGCCTTCGCCAATAAGCTGATCCTGGCAGACTTGTATTCCGCTATCCCTCCATTGTCTTTCTATATTTTTAGCCTCATTACTGAACCACATTTTCCACTGGAGATTTTGTCCGGGTTCAAGAACAGCCTGTGCCAATTCCCGCCAGTCCTTTGGTATAATCCTATTACAAGTTGACCAGGTGTTTAACATTTGCTTTACATATGGGGAGTGCATGCCATAAGATGCTATTGCCTCCTTAAATCTTCGTAAGTCTAACATTTCAACTGGAACACAAGTATTTTGTTCATTCTCTTCATCAGGTAGCTGCTGTACGGCTACTGGATAAATTAAGGGTGATTGTGTGAAAACTGGCTTTCTTTCTGTAACCTTACGATCCAATTTTGAAACAACTTCACTATTTATTTCTTCTGTCTGAATTTGAATTTCTCTATAATTCATTTTTACCGGTTTAACAAGTTTTTCTAAGACTGTTATCCTGGCACTTAAGTTGACGATCTTTTTAAATAGTAAAATGAGGATAAGAAAAGTAATAAACTGAATAATTCGATCAATATTAATCTTTTCATATAGTTGTTCCATTGTCAGAGTGCCTAAAATTTCAAACAAAGCCCAATTTTCTTCCAATGTACACATAAAGCCCATTTTTTTTTAATGTAGAAAAAAATTCTCTTTTAAATAGATATGTTAATTGACTTACCAAGTCTGGGTAGAACAGTAGGATCCCAGGGAATTTCACAGCCACCTGGTGTTCGAGGTGTGAATCCAGCGAGAGAGAGAGAAAGAGAGAGAGAGAGAGAGAGAGAGAGAGAGAGAGAGAGAGAGAGAGAGAGAGAGAGAGAGAGAGAAAGTGTAGCCGCTTGAGCCGAGTCAAGCCTTGGCTTTACAGGCAGGGGCCCTGTTCAGCGGGGCAGGTCTGAGTTGTTTGTAGCAGTTCCAGCTGCGGGTCAGTCAGGCCTGGGCCCAAGCTAGGCAGCCGGGCCGCCCAGGCTGGAAACCGGACCTGCTGCCAAGCCAAGCCAATCGGTTTTTAATGAATTCTTGTCACGTTGGGCGCCAAATGTAGATGTATCCAACCTTCCCATCAAACAATAAACACAGAACCAATGCAAAGAAGAAAGCCAAGAGGTCAGAGCCAAGAGCCAAAACCTTACCCTTCCTCCTGCAGTGGTCCTACCTCTCCGAACCAGAGCTACCCCTGTGTTAAAGTCTTTATATAGAGTTCCTGTCCTGCCTTCTCATTGGTTGTAAACCCAACCACATGACCGCCTCCTCACAGCCTGTCTGTATAGGCCTCCAGGTTTTCCATGATTGGTATTAAGATTAAAGGCATGTGTATCCAATAATGGCTGTATCCCTGAACACACAGAGACTTACCCAGCTCTGCCTACTAAGTGCTAGAATTACAAGCGTACGCTACCACTGCCCTGCTTTCCTATGGCTTGCTAATAGCTCTGACCCCCGGGCAACTTTATTTATTAACATACAAATAACATTTTAATACAAATAAAATATCACCATAGGTGGAGGACATCTTTCTGCTCTCCTTGGCAAGGTGAAGTCTTTACTAATGAAGTCTTATGAAGTATCTTGCTGGCTCTGTGAAATACTGCAGTATGTAGTAATATGAATGACAGCCCCGGAAGAGCTTTATTTTGCTTTTTTCACATTAGCAGTAAAATTCTGACATATATCAAAAAATATTTCCAATCCTGTCTGACAAAAGTAAGTCATGCTTCTAAGTCAAATAAAAATACTTATAAATCAGACTTATCAGCATTCAGGCTGATTATCTGCCAATATGCACTTTCCACTGACATTAGCACCTATTTGTCCTCTGGAAATATTTACAGAGACTTTAGCTGACTCATTACCACAGTATCCATACCTGACAGGCTGATTTCATGGAGTATATTAACCGACAGTTATCAGTGATATGATCATAAGAAGACCAGGTACTGGGCTTGTGATTAGAAAGCGGAAGCTCAGGGAACCCTTGTTCTCTAGTACAGAACCCTCGCTCTGTAAGTGTGTATCTTGGAACTGCTTAAGAGGACAAGGTTGTTGTAAAGATCCACACAAAAGGCCATTTCTGAGAGCAGGGATTGTTGTGTATGCTCAGGTGCTTATGATCTACCCTGAGGCCGCTGGTAGCTGATAGAGAATTGGAGTTGCCATTGTTCTTTCTTCCCTCACTACAAACAAAACAAAGTGGTTCCCGGTCCTGGTCTTAAGGAACTGACAGATTAGCCCTACTGGCAGCTACCTCCAGATAATACTGGTGGATAAAGGCGTAAATAGTGTTCATTTATCTTTAAGGTACTTTGATATGCACATTTATACTTAATCCATGCACAGTATATTCTTTCTTATAGAACTTTTTTTTTTTTTTTTTAAAGAATAGACCAGCATTGTTTGTAGACAACTGGGTGAGCCTGATGATTGAAGTGTAATGTTTGCTCAAGTATAGTTTTGCCAGGCTTTAATGTTGTAAATTGAGTGACAGCCTTGGTGACATTCCAGAGGGTTTAGAATCTTAGCACTGGAAGAGATCAGAGGGCATCTAGACCATTCCTTGCGTGCTACCCCATTCCTTCTGAGAGGGTCTCATTATATAATCCTGGCTAGAACTCTCCATCCTCCTGCCTCAGCCTCCATGGTGTTAAATGAATTACTGTCTGTGCTACCCATTCACCACTAGTCCAGTTTTTTACCTCTCAGAGAAACCTGGACTTAGAAAATTCTTGATCGATGGTCATTTAGTGTTCTCCTTGCCTGCAAGCTAGAAATGTAAGCACTTTATTCCAGGACAGCATTTCTGGAGCTTTGTTCCTTGAAATGTGCTGTTTAGACCATCAGCTCCTGGGAGCATTTTAGAGATGCAGATTCTCAGGGCCTCCCTCCAGACTTAACAGGATCCTCAAGTGTTTTCAGAACCATAGATTCTGAGAAGTACAAGTGCTGGATAAATTGGGGGGGGTTGATTATGCATGGTTGAGGTGTGACTCAGGAGAGACAGCAGGGCTCAGGATAGAGCAGTGAGATGAGGAAAAGAGACTTATGGATATCCTCCTGGGATTCACTCGCTAATTGACTGTCTTGTGGTCTGGGTAATGGGAGGATTGTGGGTCAATGGATGGAAGTGGTAGGTGTGAGGTATCACTCACTTAGTAAGATGTATAGACGGCATACTGAATGAGGGTTTGCTTCCTGCTGTGCTTTACAGAAGCATGTTGGAGGACTGACTTGGCTGAGATAGATGGGACTGAGCTGACTGCAGGTGTCCCCTCCAGCTGTCAGCACTGGTTTACACCAGCGCCAAGTCTCAGTGTAGCTCTGTTGTTTCTTCAGGTTAGTGTATATGTAGACTCAGCATGGTGATAGAAACAGTATTTGCTGAATCCCTTTTTAAAATACACAATAAATGTAAGTACTGGCTATGACTGGGACACAAATGAGGTCTAAGAAGAATGTTTGTATTAAATTCATGAAATTCTCAGGATGTATTATTTTTGAATGGCAATGCTTTCCTGTCTGGTGGGGTGGCGACTTCCATAAACAATTACCATCCAACTTCCTGAAAGTAGAATGCTCTGGAAATGCTTCCTGGAAAGGGCTAGATATGTAAGGTAGAAAAGTATTAAACACTACCCTCCAAGCACAACGGCCGTAGTCCTCATCAGGGCAGCGCTGATACTTGCAAGAGATCGTGGAGATTGGGCCTGTTGGTCGTTTCCTTCCCTCATAGAAGGAGGTGGTGGGGCAAGTTCTTGGGTCCTCCTCACCTCCCAGGCCACTTCTGCTGGCACCTCCCGGTTTAGCCATATATAATTCTGCCACAATTGTACATGGCTTCCAGAGGTGCTCGAGTATATTGACTGTGGAAAGTTAACTGAGGGGAGATTCCATCTGTGCAGTTCTAAGAAAGTCGACATGCACACTGGGATGAGACCTTTGGGCTGCTTTGGGGTTCCCCTTCTCCTTTCTGTAACTCTCCATCCATGCTCTGTAGGTAACCCAGTAAATTTGTTGGTCCCTCAAGTTGGACTTTAGTGGATTGGACTGTGGTTTTTCAGTGGGGCCCTATAAAGAGGAGGTAGATACTTGTCTTTCCTGGGAAAAAGTTTCTGAAACAAAAAATGTGAATGACAGTCCAGTGTGGGTAAGGAATGGTGAGTAACTGGTGAAGGGCTAGACAATGAGATTAACAGTGATAAGAAATGGTACTGAAAAGGAAGGTTAGGGTCACCTGATGAATGACCTCGTGTGCTAAGTAAGTAAACTAAATTGAAGAGTGACATGGTTAGATTTGTATTCTAGGATATTAATTGACAGCCAGCTGGAGGATGAGTTGGAGGAAGTTTCTAGAGACTGGGAGGCAGGTTCAAGTGGAGCATTAGAAAACATTTATGGAATTCACTTATGCTAATGCTTCCTGTTATCGTTGAGAGATGTGATGTGTGGCCTTTGCCTCAAGTTCAGCCTGATAGGAGGAAGAAAAGAATTAACAGTATGGACTCTGCCACTTTCAAGGTTTAATGATTGTGCCAAATAGGAAAACAATCACCTCTGCTTTGGTTGAGGAGGTGGCAGGGGTTTTGAAGATCAGAACGAGTAGAGCAGGATGCAGGAGTGTGTGGGAAAGGGCATGGGGTGGGGTGGCAGAGCTACCTGGCTGTTCCACGAGGAAGGGTGTGTCAAACCTGTCGGCGTTTTGATTTGACTTTGTTTTCTACATAGTTCATGCTCAAGAATCATGCAATTGAGTTACACCCCCCCCCAAAAAAAAATCCCTCCATGTTTTAAGTGAATTTACAATATGTTGGGCCACATTCATAGCTATTGTGGCTCTGGACTGTGGATTGAATGTGTCTGGATGATGTTATAGATGAAAAGCCCATGGATATAGAGGAATTGTTTACAATATAGAATTGTTGGGTCTTAGTATTTAATTATAAGTGTAATATGTATTTGTGTGTGTGAGGTGGGAAGTTAGAATTTTTTAAAAATTCATTTCTGAATTAATTTGAATATGCTCTCCATTTTGAGAAGTAGAAATACAGTGTCAACAAGCCTGGCAGGGTTTTAGATGTCAGTTTGATTTGGTTTCTGGTGTGAGTGGCTGTAATCCCATTAATCCACTCTTGAGAATTCTTTAAATGAGGGGAGAGATGAGTTAGAATTTGAATATGTTAAAGTCTGATGTACTGAAGGACATCAAGTATGTCCGATGTGATCAGAAATCGTTAATATTAATGTATCAAAGTTTTTGATGGAATTTGGGAGTGGAATGTGCCCCAGTTTACATCTCTGTTGCTGTGATAAAACACTGACCAAAGGAGGCTTGGAGAGGGCCAGGTGGTGGTGGCACACACCTGTAATCTCAGGTAAGGCAGAGGCCAGCCTGGTCTACAGTTTGAGTTCCACAACAGCCCGGGCTACACAAAGGAACCCTGTCTTGAAAAACAAAACAAACAAAAAAGAAGCTTCAAGAAGGAAGGGTTTATTTCATTTACAGTTTATAGTCTCATGAAGGAAAGTCAGGGGAGGAACCCGAGGCAGGTACTAAAGCCTAACAGTGGAGGAACACTGCTTACTGACTTGCTCAGCTTGCTTTCTTATACACCCTGCTGTGCAGGGATGGAATTGCTCACAGTGGGCTGGGTCCTCTCACATCAATCATTAGTCAAGGAAATGCCCCACAGACATGCCCACAGGCCGGCAGTTCCTTAGTTAAGGATCGCTCTTCCCAAGTAGTTTTAGTTTGGGTCAAGTTGACACAAAGTAACCATCACAGTGTTTGGATGAACACAGTTCTGAGGAAGCGACTCCAAGGAACACTTTACAAAGTGTTGATGGGTTATATTGAATGACAAAAATTTCAGATGCAAAAGAGATACAGTCGATATGATAGGCAGTTAATGGCTAATTTTTGGTGGTGTTCCTTTCAGAGTTAGTGATGGGAAAGGACAGGAGGAGTCACCAGGCCTTGGCATTGATCCGAAGTGTAGTTTCCTAGAGAGAATTTAATCAAACTGTACTCCTTACAGGTTGTGGGGTTGAGCACACACAAGGCATACCTCAGTGGAAGTAGAAGTAAATGGTCCTGGGAGGAACATTGTGTCTATTCTGAGATGAAAGAAAGAGACACTGGCAAAGAAAGGCTGATGGATAAATGGAAAAGAAAAGTAAAGGGAGAAAAGTCCTGGAAGAAATAATAGGAGGAAAAATCCAGTTGGATTCATGGACTTAATCTTGGGCCATCAAGCTATTTCCCTGAGACTATAGATAGGTTGAGTAAAGAAGAATTCGGAGCACTTACTGCAGCCACAGAGGACCTGCCTTTGGATCCCAGCACCCTTCTCAGGGGGCTCACAACTGTAACTCCAGTTCCAGAGGACCACTGCACCCTCTTCTGGCCTCTGCAGGCTCACTTACATACCCATAAATGAAAGGAAAATAAACCTTTTTTTAAAAGGGAAAAGATTCTTTTTCTAAGAGGTCAGAGTTGGGCCTCAGTTGGCTTCCAATTTTTCAGTGAATTCGAAGTGTAACTGAGCAGCCGTATAGATTGTAGTGTACCTTCTCTAGAGTCCGCAGTGGATTGCTGAGTTTTCCAAAGGGTGGGCTTTCTAGGCTGCCTTAGAGTGTCCCTGTGCACTGGAAGGAGGGTAAGGAAAAACAGGAGATAAGGAGCAGATTGCCAGGCCTGGGTTTGTAGATTTGGCTGGGCTTGCATTGGGCAGGTTGTTTTGGTAGCAGTTTGTGTTTCTCTCCTCTTAATGTAAGAGTGTGTGGGTGGGAGAGGCGTAGATGGAGGGGAGACAGGCAGCATGGTCAGATGCTTTGTAGCTTCTAGTAAATGAGAGACTGGGATTATGCCTTCTCTAGTGTTCCTTTTTTGTTTCTAAAGTCAATTTTGGATTACTTTTCAGAAAATTTTGTTTTTTTTTTCCCTCCTCTATGACTTGATTATATTTGCAGATAAAAGCTATTTGGTGAACGTTTTTTCCCTTAGATTAATAAAGTTATTTAGAGTTTGAATCTGTTTATAAAATGTACATAAGGCTATGGCAAAATTTTAATATGTATTTGTGTTTACCTGTGTGTATATATGTGTGTGTGTGTGTGTGTGTGTGTGTGTGTGTGTGTGTGTGTGTGTGTATATGCAAACCAGATGATGTAGAGGACAGTTAATGTATTCTAAATGTTAAATACTGGTAAGGAGCTGCTGAGTATGTCCTCTTCCTTTTTAATTATAAGCATTGAATCCCTGTTCTGTGCTCATTACTGGGTTATATGCAGAGACTTCAAATTGAGGTCCAGTTTTTGCATTATTTTGATTATTCTTAAGAACACATTCGAAAGTTCCTAGATCATCTGACTATTTTATATCTAAGTTCCAACTTCTCTGCGTGTACATGTGTTTAAGTACACGTGTACATGTGTGTGGAAGCCAGTGGTCAGCCTTGGGTGTCTTTTTCAGGAGCTGCCCACTTCTTTTGAGAGAGTCTCTTCTCACTGGGGCTCCCAGTTAGTCTTGACTGGCTGGCTGGCAAGTCCTAGGGGCTCTGTCTGCCTCTGCAGTGCTGGGTCACAAGCATGCACCACCATGCCCAGCATTTACTGGGTGCTGGGGATTGAACGCAGGTCCTCGTGCTTATATGAAAAGCACTTTACTGATTGTCTCACTCGTGCTTATATGAAAAGCACTTTACTGATTGTATAATTTCCCTACCCTGGCTCCCATAAATTTCTAGTAATAGACTTCTTAAGTCTGTGAAAGAAACTCCTGCATGTGACACCATGGCCAGCACGAGCCACCTTTACCTCGTGTCTGGGCATCAAACTTGTATCCTTACCCTGCGTACAAACTCCTTACTGACAGAACTATCTCCCTGATCCCAGCCCCCATAAATTTCTAGTTAATTGCTTAACCGCTTGGTCACAACTACAACCACAGGTTTCTAAAAAAGCCATCAGGATCAGGAGAGCAGCTCTTGAGAAAGAGCCTCACATCCATGCTGGATTGCCAACAGAACAGCTGGGTAGATGTGCTCATCTCCCAGGACCTGGAGGCCCAGGACTGCTGGGAGAGCAGCACACTCTTGCTGTTTATTTACGTAGGAACTTTGTATTTACAGGGTTAGCAGCTATTGGCATGAAGTTTTATTTGTGTTCAAAAGTCACTGATCGGTGTAACAGAAACTTAAAATAGGAGATACCGTTGTGTCCCTGCTCCCCCCTCCCCCACAACCTCCTCAGTCAGCTCCAACAGTTACAGATAGAAGGCGTTTTGAGGTTGAGGGAAAAGATGAAAAGGGAAAAAAGCTCCCCCACCCCGATTTTTTTTAAGGTTAAACCAATCTGCATGAGGACACAGATTATCACAAGAAAAGCACAAGGACAGTTCTTCCTCTTTCTTACGATTTCTTGAACTTGGCACCTATGAAATATCAGTCTGCAGTCAGACAGATAAGGTCCTCCGCTCTCGGGACTTCAAGTAAAGAGCAGCTCTACCACAGATAAGCCAGATGTGGTGTCCCGTTGCTGCAGTCCAGCACTTGGGAAGCAAGGCAGGAGGATTGCTGTGTGTTCAAGGACAGCCTGTTCTATGGAGCAGGACCTTGTCACCTCCCGTAGTCCTCAAAAATTACCCAGTACTTAATAGTCACTCAATTGTAATTGTGATATGTACTGAGAGGGGTAAATAGAGTATGTTGTGAATTATTATTGTATGAACTGAGTTTTGGATAGTTCTTGGAATAAATAATACATGGGAAAGTGTTCCGGATAGAGGAACAGATGGATGAAGGCTCAAGCCTCGAAGCTCAGCCTCTTCAAGGATTTAGAGGAAGGATTTACAGTGAAGCAGTTGGGACCGTCAGGCAGACATAGGAAGCCTAGTACAGGTCCTAGTACAGGTCCTTATCTGGGGACAGCTTTGCTTGTATAACATTTTGTTCACAGATCTACCCCTCCATAGTTAAATACAAAATAGGCCAGTCTACATTATTTGTTGTGTCTGATGACACAGGTTTTAGAGGCACAGTTAGTGTTTTGGAATTGGTTTTAAGAATACGAAATCATTGCATTGGCTTCACACATGTTCTTAAAGGTTATCGTTTTCGCTGTCAGTGGTGGTCACCATCAGTCACATTATAATTCCCTTTTATCCTCTCAGTAGGAGGGACAGGAGGAAGATAAGCCGGGTGCACTCCAGGAAGGGCTTCTCTTCATCCTTCCAGCCACCTTCTCCTCCTCACCAGTCACTGGATGGTCCCAAACTACTAGGGCCATGATCCAAGGATAAAGACAATCCTAATCTTTTGAATTATTTCTTTATTTTTGAAGACTTAAGTTATCAGGAACAGGAAAGAGATAAAAATGGTCTTATTTATTTCTTTATTATGGAAAGTTTAAAATTTAAAGTTTAGAAAAGTGAGCACAGCTCATGTGGATTTTTTGGCAGACAGAGCAGTATGGAGAACTCTGGTTGGTGCGCATGAGCTACTCATGGCGCACATTTTCTGCTGTGTTTGGTGGATTCAGTTTGAAATCTTTCAGAGTTGATGGTGTTAGTCAGATATTGTCAGTTTCCCATCTAGGGTTCCCTCGGCCTGTGTAGCAGCACGCTGGCTGCAGCTGCGGAGTTGGACACCTGTTCCAGCCTCCTCCAGTGCTTCCTCTGCGCGACTCTCGCCATTGGTTCTGATGGGCTGCTGGTCTGTGGGAGTCAGGAGGTGGCTGGTGCTCGGTGCTTCTACATCTGCCGTAAGCCCTGCTAACTCAGTGTACTGTCTGACTTTCTCAGGGCTCTCCCCATTGAGGAAATTGGTATTATAGTTTTAATACTTAGCAGAAGGACTCTCTTGTTAAGTACCACAGTTCTTGTTGAATGAGTGAAGAAGGAACAAGCAAACAAACTACTAGGAAAGAAATTACAAGGAAAAACATGGAACACACAGCTATGTTTGAAATTTCAACGATGTTATTACCTCTGCTGCTTCTTCCATTGGCTTGTGTTAAAGGTGATTATTATGATGGTATGTTGTTATTACAATGCTATACAATAGTAGAAATAATTTTTGTACAGATACACAAATATTTAATTCATACGTTAATGACATGTAAATTTATGCCTAGATTTCAGCTTGTTTTTGGTCTTACCCTGAGAGTTTCGAGTTTGAATTCCTTAATTTGCTGTATAGCCTAGTATGTTAACTCACTCGGGTGAGCAGGGGAGGATATGGAACACATTTGAAGATAGCTTGAGAAATGTGCTTGATAAATTTTAAATGTATATATGTGCATATGTATGTATAGATGTGTACATGTATGTCTTCCTAAGTACCTTAGGCTGGTCTAGAACTTGCTGTGTAGTCCAGACTGGCTTCCAGCTTGCGTTTCTCCTGTCGTGCTGGGGTTATTGATAAGCCTGTCCTAGCACACCTGGCTGAATGTTTTTACACTTAGTGTTTATTGTCCATGAAAACAGAAATTACATAAGATTATTTCATTTTAGGGCTTAATAGACTTTGTTTAATGTAAATCTATATTTAAGCTTTAAAATTGATCATGATTTTGAGCTTTCTTCTTTTAGTAGTTTTTAGACCTGCGTGTGTTCTGACCTCCTTTTATAAAACAGTGGACTAGGCCAGACTCTTACACATTGAATTCAGGAGAATGTTTACTTGCCATGGTTGCAGATGAGAAACAGTACATGTTAGCCAGCAGCATGGTCTTTTTCTGTTATCTGGTAGTAATATGTGAAAATGTAGTTTGAATGACTCCAGACCGTTCATAAATTAACATTTCATCAAGAAACTGGAAGCCATTGATTGCATGCTTGTTATTGTGAACTTAGCAAGTGTTGCCTTCAAAAGGTGTTTCCATTTTAGATTCCCTGAGTGGCATGTATGGGTATGAGAAACTGTAAGCTACTAAATATGAGATACCTATGCAGAACTGGGGACTATAGCTGGGAAGAGCTGTAGTGCTGAAAGAAATTAGAGGCATTTTAAATAGGATTTTAATAAGAGTGCAAGTGCTCAATAAAATGCTCCATTTTCAAAGCCTTTTCAGTATTGAAGTGATAATCATTGGTCTGTTAAATCTTTGGGGGACATCTAATTGAAAAGGAAATTCTTAGTGGTATAATTGGCCCTTTTTTGGTGATTCAGTCCTTATTGTTTGCAATAAGGTCTCTTGTTTCCCAGGCTGGTCTTGAACTTAGTGTATAGCCAAGGATGCTCTTGAGCTTCTGATCCTTCTGCCTCCACCTCCCCAGTCTTGGATTATAGGCTTGCACCATGTTTATGCAGTGCTGGGAATTCAACTCGGGGCTTCATGTATGCTAGGCAAGCGCTTTACCAACTGAGCTATGGCTCCAGCTCCTTGTGACTATACTTTTAGAAAAAAAAAATAGTTACAGATAGTGTTAGTTAATCTTTCTCCTTGTGTGTCAATGATGAGCTTTTACAAATTGGAGGGAAATTACAATTTAAATTAAAAATGAAAAGGTGAAATACTGTATGAGCTACAAATAACAGTTTAGAGACTGACTGGTGTTAAAATTATAGAGCTCACTGCTGGATTTCTTTCTGAGTTCCCAAGAGGAAGACAGAATTGCATAGCTTATAGATTATTATATAATAATTACTAGAAAAAGAGGAAAATAGAAAAAAATGTATGGGGAGGTTTCCTTAAATATAACCATGTTTGTGATGGCTATTTTTGGTTGTCAGCTTGGCTACATCTGGAATGAACTACAATCCAGAAATGAAGGCACACCTGTGAGAGGTTTTTTGCTTGGTTTGAAGTAGATGAATCTGCTTCTAGTCTAAACACACATCTCTGATCCAGATCTTGAGGTGGGGATTCATGCTTTTAATCGGGGCCATGCCTTCTGCTAGGAGTCTGTATAAGGACATGGAAGAAGGAAGCTTTTGATCCTTGCCTACTTGCCCTTGCCTTGCTAGCACATCCATTCCTTCACTGGCGTTGGAGCCTACTTCTTTGGGATTCCAGAGTATACTGAAGACCAGCCTTGTGGATTGAGCAACTACTAGATTCTTGGACTTTCTGTTCACAGGTAGCCATTGTTGGGTTAGCTGAACTGCAGCCTGTAAGTCATTCCAGTAAATCCCGTGTGTGTGTGTGTGTGTGTGTGTGTGTGTGTGTGTGTGTGTGTGTGTATATGTATATATTCATTCTATAAGTTCTGTTACTCTAAAGAACCCCAGCTAATACAGTGTTCCTGTTTTGTTAGATAGTGTATTATGGTTTGAAAATGAGTATCCCCATGGGATCTCTTGAATGTTGGTCCCTAGTTCGTAGCAGTATTTTGGGAGGTTCTGGAAACTCTAGCGGGTAGAGCCTAATTGAGAGGCAGAGTCACTGAGTATATGTCTTTTAAGGTTATACCTGGTCTCAGCCAACTTTTTGCACTGTTTCCTGCCCACTCTGAGATGAACAATCTCCTGTCCATGTTCCTACTTTTTGCTTTGCTGTAGGCCTCAATGCAGTGGAGATAGCCAGTTAACTCCATATTGTAATTTTAAAATTGAGCTAAAATAAATCTTCCCAGCTTTAAATTGTTTTGTGTAGTATTTTCTCATCATAGTAGAAACAGGCTAACCCTAGCCTTAACACTGCCAAATGCTGAGTTGGCATGTCTTCAGTGCAGGAGACAGAATTCACCCTACACTTTCCACCCCTTTTCTTCTGGCAAATGATACTGATTATACCTATGTGTAGATGTGTGTACTGGGGTAGACAGTAGTGAATAGGACGTAGTTCTTGTCCTCATGAAGCTTGTAGTTTAGGTAAATCCCCTGATAACTTTGGACTTTTTGTTTCTCCCTCCTGCCTCCTGTCCTGCTCCCTTTGTGTGTGTTACCCCAGTCACAGCACACTTGCTTCTGTGTATGATGTTAATAAAACCACTCTATTTTATAAACACAGTGGAAAAGGAAAATGTCTTTGTGGTCTTGAAAATGTGGCACGTGGCATTTTTGCAGTGTTTTAGAAAGGTTTGCTCCATTTCAGCTTGTCTCTAGATTTCTATTAGAGTTCTGCTTTGTCTTTGTTGCTTTTTAAATTTTCTTGTGTTTCTAGCTACTTGCATACCTTAATTGGAAAGATACTATACCGTAGTTCTAATTTCGGGAGATTTCAACAAGCTCCTAGCCACTTTTTTCTGTAATTCATTTGTACATTTCGTTTTGCTACACCTCAAAAAAAAAAGCTGCCTCCCTTTGAGTTTTAGATGTAAAATCAGTCCTTTTTGAGGGGAAGGCCTTAGTGGAAGAATGAAAAGTGAGAAAGTAGACATTAAAGTACAGTGATGCAGGCAGAGGCATTTGTGGAGTTCATTTACGGGTTTGTTGACTCTATTATTTCTATTAATTTAGAAATTACATTTATTACTTATTTTTTGAGGCGTGTGTATGTGTACAGGTCAGAGGACAGCCTGCAGGGGTTGGTTCTGTCCTTCCACCAGATGAGTTCCGTCTTTACTTCTGGAGCCATCTTGCTGGTCCTTGCTGTCAGTACCATTTCTTAGATACCCAGAGAGACAGTTGCAGTTAACACAAAACCAAGCCAAGCAAATAAAAAACTGTGTCATTTACGTTTTGAGTATGGACACTGACATCAGTCTCCCAGAGTGAGTTGTGGGTTGATTCTTAAGGACAGCTGCATATCTGAGAGGTTGGTAGACTTTTACTCATAACCTTGTGGGCAGAATTGCTTGGAGAATATATCACTTTATAAAGTGAGTGTGAGGCATGTGGGATCTTTGTGGGAGTAAGGAGGTAATTTTGCCCTGTCTGAACACTCTAATAAAACAAAACGTGTGTGAGAACTTTTAGGAATTAAACTTGAATGTGTAAGAAATGGTCGATTAAATTATTATAGCTGGTAACTTCTTCCCGAAGTGTCTGTCTAGGAGTGGAACAACGTAACTCAACAGGAGAAGGGCTAGCATGTAGAGGAGACTCATCTGGCCGGCCTTGTTAGTTCAGTCCAGCTCCTTGGAAAAGCCTTTCATTTGTATGCTGCCTAATTATACTGTAAAATAAAGGACTGAATCCATTAACTCACCAGGCCCTTTGTGTCGCTCCTGAATCCCTTTAGTTTCATGGCTGCATAGAAGCCTTATTCAGAGAATTCCTCGGCCTGCAGTATCTTTCCTGTCTGCATGCCAGACCCTATTCACAGTGTTCTCACTTCAGGAAGTTCTCACAGTCATTGGGGTGGTGTGGGGGAAGGGCAGGATGGGAGGGCTGTGGGGATCTCCTTTCCTTCTGTTAAAACAAAACCAAACTGCAGACAAAAAGCACACTCGGGAAGATAGCTCTAAAGGAGATTCTCAAGTGACCCAGTGGAGTGATAACTCCTGGTATATAACAGAAAATGTGTCTCCTGGTGTCTATTCATAAACACTTAGGAAAAAAGCACCCGAGGTCAGATGAGGGTAGCAGGCATGGGAAGAATAGGTGGCAGTGTGCTCCAAAGGATTTATTTCCCTCCACTGAATGTGCTTAAAGGACTCTTTTCTTTCTTAAGGTTGTATTAGCGGTGAAGGTAGGAGAAGAGAAGCAAGGGTGGTCGGGTGAGCATCTTAAAATCCAGATGAGAAGGAAAAGAGGCTAAAGAAAGCCATTCCCCTCCTTCCACAGTTTAAAGATAGCGACTGTCCTAGGTCTGGTTTAGAGTATGCCTTCTACCTGTGGATGTAGAACTGTGCTTTGTGTTCAGTTTTTCCCTTTTCTTTGAGTGGACATGCAAGTAAGGAGGGGCACCAAAATGGTTTAAGTGTTTTTGTTTTTTGAGAAGCTGCTGTTAGCATGAATCAGATGGGTTCCTGAGAATAAAGAAGTGGTACATAGGTTCCGAAGCACTCAGATGTGGTCTCCTTAGCCATGGTGCTGTAACCCAGGGGAAGTTTGACCTAGCTGAGCTTTGCTTGTCTTTTCCTCCATTCCTCCCTGTGGCAGCCCACAAAGGTTTCCTAGTGAAATCTGAGCTTGCTTTACCCAGCAGGGCTGCATTAGTGGTCACTAGGTGTTTGGGATGGTCTGCACTTGGCTGTGCTGGGGGAGGTCTTCTGCTCCACCCCTTGGCATTCCTTTAAAAACCCTTTAGTAGAGACAGAGGGGCTGGTGGGCTTTGACCCAGGCCCTCCCGAGGCTATCCTGTGTTTCTATCTGTCTCTTTCTCCTCTATATTTCTATTTACATATTCCTCATTTCTCCCTGCTCAAGAGTACCCTGGGGGATAAAGTGGAGGGCAGGCCCCCACACCTCCTTCCCTCCCTCCCTCCCTCCCTGCCTGCCTGCCTGCTGCAAGATGTTGATTGAACATCTTGCAAAGTAGAGTGATGGACCGGGTGGTCATCTGAGAGTCTACTTTGATATATAGTGTTTTCTTCTAAGTCTTGGGGTGTCTGGATCAGTTCAAGTGTGACCTCTTACCCTTAGAGCCTTAGCTGGCTGTGCACTCAAACAAACCAAATTAACTCCGTAAGTCTGTGAAGCGTTGGCTAGAAAGCAGCACCTCTGAGTAATTGGTGAAGAAGATGGCAGACATACTGAGTCTATGGCATTTTTACTGTGAGGTAATTTAAACCGTGAACATATAAAAACAGGTCTCGAAGGGGCATAATCGAAAGATTCCTTATAGGTGGAGTCCTTCACTGAATGAATGAGAAAGTCATAGGATGGAATACAGATGGAGAATAAACATTCAGTAGTTCTTTTTGGAAGAAATAGTGCAGAATTTTTGTCTTTTATTTTTATGGTGACTTGAAGTTGATAATTACTGCAATATTTTGTTATATTTAAGCTTATAATTAAGTAGTCTTTAAAAATGTGTGTTTTAGCCGGGCAGTGGTGGCGCACGCCTTTAATCCCAGCACTCGGGAGGTAGAAGCAGGTGGATCTTTGTGAGTTCGAGGCCAGCCTGGTCTACAGAGCAAGATCCAGGAAAAGGCGCAAAGCTACACAGAGAAACCCTGTCTCAAAAAAAAAAAAAAAAAAAAAAAGTGTGTTTATTTATATGCTCACGTGTTATGTGTATGCCATGGCACATGTGGAGGTCAGAGGAGGACACTGTATTTGGGTTATGGTTTTTTTGTTGTTTCACTGTGTACTCCAAGCTGGAGAGACCACAAGCTTCTAAGGACTTTCTGGTTCTGCCCTTTGTCCTGCTGCACAGTGCTGGTAGATTGGTTACTTTTCCTTCTTTTCTTAAAAGTCTGTTTGATGTGTATGGGTGTTGTCTGCATGTGTGCATGTGCTCAGTGTATGTGCCTGGTGTCCACAGAGGTCGGAAAAGAGCACTGGTCCCTGGAACTGGAGTTCCAGGTGTGAGTGGACATAATTGAACTCGGGGACTCTGGAAGGACAGCTGATGCTTTTAAACGGTGAGCCATCTCTCTAGCCCTAGCTACTTTCCCGTTTTGTGATAAAATACCCTGGCTGAGGCAACATATAAAATGAAGAGTTTATTTGTAGATGTTCTTGATGTAATGGTGTGATATTTTCCTTCTAGATCATGTCTGAGACAGGAAGGGGCTGGGGACAAGATTTAGCCCCCAAGGACAACACTCCTAGTGACCTACTTCCTTTAGGTAGGCCCTACCAACCAAAGTTTCCAGCACATACTAAAACTGCCCTTAGCAGGGGCCAACTTTTTTAACACACGAACCTGAGAGGCATTTTGCATTCAGCAAGACTCATGTAGCTTCATTTGGGTGCCCTACCACATAGTGGGACTTCAGAAACTCATTTGTCGCCATTTCCTCATAGCATTAGCATTGTGATTGTCACTCTTACCCTGTTTCCAACTTCAGTTGACCTTACCTCCTCTAATGTATGCTATGACTGATAATGTGATTGTTGACTTACCGTCTAACAAATTAGACTATAGCAGTGTGGTTTTAAGGTTTTGGCTTTAAAAGATTTTGTGTTTTTTTGTCTGCAAGTTTAATTGGTACATTTTAAGGAGTCTTATAGAGAAAGAAATCACAGTTGCTTTTGGTCCTGCGGCTGTTACTTTTTCTTCAGAAGAGCCCCTTTGGAGGTGGCTTGGCTGGTTATTTCCTTGCTGTCCCTATTACAGATTCTCAATAAAGACTGATTAAAGCATTTGTTGCACGTGATTAGCCCTCTGCCTGTACTGCCTTGTCTACCACTGCAGCTGTTGTGAACTGCTGTTCTTCCATCTTGCCTTCTGCATAGTGGGGAGTGTGCCCATTGTTCTTTGTCTAAGATTCTGGCCTCTTGATTGTGCCTGGGTTCTTGCTCAGCTGTTTCTGTTCTGCTGTGGAATTCCTTCAACGCCATGGGACAGGCATTCCCTGTCACCTGCCTTGTCACTCTGGCAGATTGGATGGGTGTACATGCTAGGGTGCAATAGTGTGTGTCCATACCACAGGCCTATATGTAGGGATCCTGTCTTCATGTCTAACCACTCTGAAAGGTGTGGAGGATGTGAGTTCATGCTTTAATTTTTTTGACCTGCCTTAAAGAAATCAAAACCAAAACCCACAATGTGTCAGTGTTATAAATGTGTTTGGATGTCACCAAAGGCTTTTTGGTAAGAGGATGAATAGATGGCAGTTTGAGCTGTTTTGAGGGCAGTACTTGGAGGAGTATGATGAAATGGACTGAAAGGTATTTAAGAAACTTAAGTATTTAGGAAACTTAGCTTGGATCCATAGTTTCAAAGGCAGGGCCTCCCCTCCTGTCAGATGTACCTGAGGGTGGGGCTGCTCAGCTGTTCTGTCTGAGGGTCATGGCAGTCATTGTTTGCCATTCATTTTGATGTAAGGGTAGCAGTGACATAGGAATATACCCGATTCCACTTATAAATGAGAAGAGAACATGGGTTTAGGACAATTTTAGAATGTGTGATGGGAAGCATTCATTTGATGTGTCTCTTTAGGATACCTTCAGGACCACAGTAGTTTCAACAATTAGCAGCTCTATTTTTGAGTTAGCTGCCTAGATAATAGCAATTTGAAATGACTGATACAGTCAGATGAGCTCATATACATATGCATTTATAATACAGTGTGATGTAGAGGTATAAGCCTTTGATAATTTTTTTTCTTATGCTCTGGATAGATGGCCATTCTGTGTCAATATGTAAAGTCTATAAGCACTTCTGTAGCTAGTCAGAACACCCAGACCTGACTGTCATGTGTCAGTCCTTAGCCTCCTTTTCCTCTTTAGGTTCTTGCCAGCGTCAGTGTTTCCACTAAACAATTCGTTTCCCTCTTAGGAATTCTGGGGAATGAAGAGAGAAAGTTTAAATTGTTCTGTGTTCTTCCACCACCAATTCATGACTTGAAATCACCTCCAGGCTATGATATTTTTGTTATAGCAGACAGACTGAGGTAGAAATGACTTTGTCATGCTGGTAGGATGATTTGGTCCTGAACTGCTGGGGCTTCTGACAAAGTATTCTTTCCCCGGGCTATTCTTGAGTTTAACCATAGCAAACACTTCCTTTATGTTTAGGCAGGACAAATAGAGTAAGATGTCTGAAAATATTCATTTCCAGTTATTACTAATCTGAAATTCACATTAATGTTTATTTTTAAAAATAAATCTCTCAGAAAGACAAGGCTATGCTAAACCAACTAGTAACGCAAATGATATTAATGTCTTAGTATATATATTAGAGTTGCGTCTCCTGTGGGTCTTGTGTATAACAGTTATTGAGCGGGAGGGAGCTCTGTATGTTGTTATTGCTGAAGAAACTAGTAGAATGAATGCTGCTTGGAACATTGCTGGTTGTCAAAGGGGAAGCTTTGTAGAGTTTCAGCTCGCACACAGAGCAGCCACCAGGGAGCCAAGAAGAGTAATCCTGTCATGTGCCCAGGTGAAGTGACACTACAGTGTGGGGCATTTAGGATGCTTTGGCGATAAGTAATGGAGCCTGAATCAAGCAGAGTTCAACAATAATTTCAAAATGTGGAGATTCTAGAGGCTGAATCCAGGAAGTGTGTGTCATCATCAGGAACTCAGAGATGTCATTAAGGTTTTGAAATCCTGCCCAGCTCTGCCATCTTGAGCTGGAGCTTTGCTTTCAGGTGGGTATCCCTTTTGTTCTTAAGCTGCTCTAGCAATTACAGGTAGCATTTCTAGAAATGCTAGTGATTAGATAAGGAAGGGTGCAGGAAGAAACTGCTGTGATTTTTTTTTTTTTTTTGCTTATGAAATTGTTCCTCGAAACACCCAGTTAGATGTCTTATGTTTCATTGAGAAGAACTTTCCTTTTTAAAAATTTATTGATTTCACTTTATGTGTATGAATTTTGCTTGTAGGTATGTATGTGCACCACATGTGTGCCTGTTGGATGCCATGGAACTGGAGTTATGGATGGTTGTGAGCCATCATTTGCTGGGAATTGAATCCAGGTCTTAATAGCAAAAAGTGCTCTTAAGCACTGATCCATCTTTCCAGCTCCCAGAATAATTTTCATATGGCCCTTCTAAACTAGGTACTGTGATTGGTTTAGCAATCAGAACCTCCTTATTGGAGCTAGGGACAGGGATGACTGATGTTCTCCTGAAGCATGTGGCTCTGTGCAGAACAGGTGGATGGTCAGCACAAGTGGGCTTTAATCAAGAAGGTAATGTAGAATGAACCACCAGTTGCACGTGCCCCGTGCTCACTATAGTGTGAGTCCATGTGGTCTAGGCTTGTCTCTGAAGGTCATAGACATGCTAATGTCTGATGGGTGTAAGAGGATATGTAAGAAGGCCGCTGGTTACACAGCTCACTCTGCTAGTTGAGGGTCCCTTGTACCCAGTGTGCGTGGTGTGGACAGCTCACTCTGCTAGTTGAGGGTCCCTTGTACCCAGTGTGCGCAGTGTGGACAGCTCACTCTGCTAGTTGAGGGTCCCTTGTACCCAGTGTGCGCGGTGTGGACAGCTCACTCTGCTAGTTGAGGGTCCCTTGTACCCGGTGTGTGCAGTGTCGCCCCCCCCTCCTATGCCTTCCTTTGCTGTTGGGTTTTTCTTTCTCTCCATGTCCTCCCTCCTTTGCTCTGCTTCTGCTCTTTCTTCTTTATCATATTTTTTCTTTTGGTCTTGGTGTAATTCAGAAATGAAAAGCCCATTTTCTTAAATGTATTTACAATGCATACTGCTGAGTGAACTGTTTTCTTAAAAATATTTTGCTTTTTTTTTTTTTTTTAATAAGACTTCTTCTCATCTCTTTGAAAATGTCTCCCATTTCCCCTTTAAAGACAATGAACTGAATGTAGATTAGCTTTTCTCCTGGTAACTCCAGTGAGGGGAGATGGTAAGTTTAGGTCCTATGGAATAGAGATTCTTGTTGAGTCTTGCTCTACCTGACTTTAAGAAAAAACAAAAAAAAATTGTTTGATTCCTTTATAATGTTTGTCTGTGATGTTTGTGAGTCAAAGTCAATATTCATATAGAAATGTTCATTTGTTATATTTTTGAGTACTTTGTGGGAAATAAGAGAGAAAAGAAAATTTTTGCTTTTTTAATTTAATTTTTTAAATTTAATGTGCATAAGTGTTTTGCCTGCATGGATATATGTGTAACACATGTGTGCTTGGTGTCTGCAGAAGTTAGAAAAAGGTGTCAGATTCTCTGGAATTAGAGTTACAGGGGGTTGCCAGCCACTATTTGGGTGCTGGGAACCAAACATGGGTCTCTGCAAGAACAGCAAATGCTCTTAACCATCTCCCTAGCCTTAGATTTTAATTTTTTGAGATCGTTTAATGTATTCCAAACTTGCCTTGAACCTTGTATGGAGCTAAAGATGACATGTAATTTGTGAGGCTCCTGTCTGTACTTCCTAAGGATTACAGATGCAGGCTTCCATGCCCCATTCATCATAGCTTTAAGGATAACCAGACTGCAACTCACAACTCCAGGGAGGCTACCTAGTAAAGAGGACCCTAAGAAAGACACAGGGATCACCCAATGACAGAGAAATGGATGAGATCTACATGAACAACCTGGACATGGTTGGGGGGTAATGGAGGGCAAGGGTCGGGGGAAAGAGAGCTTAGGGTAGTGGGAGGTCCCAGCTGGATCAGGAACAGAGAGGGAGAACAAGGAAAGAGATACTGTGATAAATGAAGACCCCATGGGAACAGGAAGAAGCAAAGTGCTAGAGAGGTCCCCAGAAATCCACAAAGATACCTCCACAATAGACTACTGATAATGGTCGAGAGAAAGCCCAAGCTAACCTACTCTGGTGATCGGATGGCCGAACACCCTAACTGTCGTGATAGAACTCTCATCCAATGTCTGATGGAAGCAGATGCAGAGATCCACGGCCAAGCCCCAGGTGGAGCTCCAGGAGTCCAGTCGGCGAGAGAGAGGAGGGATTATATGAGCAAGAGATATTGAGACCATGATTGGAAAAAGCACAGGGACAAATAGCCAAACTAGTGGAAACACATGAACTGTGAACCAATAGCTGAGGAGCCCCCATGGAACTGCACCAGGCCTTCTGGATAAGTGAGACAGTTGATGAGCCTGAACTGTTTAGGAGGCCCCCAGGCAGTGGGACCGGGACCTGTCCTTAGTGCATGAGCTGGCTTTCTGGAACCTAGGGCCTATGCTGGGACACTTTGCTCAGCCTTGGTGTAGGGAGGAGGGGACTGAACCTGCCTCAACTGAATCTGCCAGGCTGGGCTGAATCCCCAGGGGAGACCTTGCCTTGAGGTGGGAATGGGGGGAGGACTGGAGGGGAGGGCTGGTGGGTGGGAGGAGGGAGGACAGGGGAATCCGTGGCTGATGCGTAAAATTAAATTAGTTATAAAATAAAACAAAACAAAACAAAACAAAACAAAAACCAAACAGTCCCTTTGAGTGTCTGTGGTGTGGGGCCATGATGCTTACTGAGGAAAGGACCTAAGTGAAAAGAATTGTCTTGAGGCCTGAGGCAAAACATTTGGAAAAAATATACTTTGAAACATTAAAAATCTGTGCTCATCTGTAAAATCAAAAACTGTTTTCTTTCTTAGGTACCTTTCCAGAGATTCTGTTGTGTTATGTTGGGACTTTATTCGTGAACGTAATAAACATAAACTAGATTAAGAGGCAGGGGAGCTAGAGTCGACTGGTAGCTGTGCTCTTGTCCGCACCTTTGACTTTATATGCATAATACATGTATATATTTTTTGCTAAACTCTTAAACCTGTCACATGTTAATTTTAATTTCAAGATCTGTTGTCGGTGTAACCCCACTGACACATTTGCTTTCCATCGGCTCTCCTTTGTTGCCTAAAGTCAAGAGCTGATAAAAAAAATGGCTAATTTTGTATTATAAACATGAATCTTGTTCAGGCTTGGTGACGTAAAGGCTCTGTGGCTGGTATGGCAGAAATTCTGCTAAAGGTAGACTTGGTCTGATCATAAAACCACTCTCGTCCTTCCCTTCCCTTCTACTCTTTGTGCATCCTTTGAGAAGTTAAAAAACAAAAACAGTTAATAATGAAACACATAGCCAATAACTGAGTTCAACCTGGACCAAACAGGTGTGTGTAGCGGGCCATTTAATTGTATACTTTCAGTTGTCTTGCCCTTTGGATTCCACACGACTACTTGTGCTTGAGTTTGAAATGGTGCTGGTGTTCCCAGCACCTTGAGCCTGGGGACTCTAGGACTGGATGCCAGTGGGCAGTGCATATATTACACAGTACAGTGCAGTATTTTAATTTAAATAAAAGTTTTTAATGGAAAGAGAAGATTTTGGCAAACTGTGTCCACATACAAGCTTCGAATGAAGCAGGAGCTGCCTCTTTAGCTCATGCGTAGTGTCCTGCTACCACCCATGGAATTCCTTGTTCTTATGACTCCCTGGTTCTAAGTGTATTATCCTCCTGCTGACAGTGCTTCAGAAGTATTTTGCTATAGGTGCCCCGACCTTTATTGAAAATAGATTCTCTTCTCACCTGATAAATACTGATTACAGTTTCCCCTACTTCTACTCCTTGCAGTTCCCCTCCCCGCATCTTGCCTCCCATCTGGATCCATGCCCTTTTTGTATCCTTAGAAAAGAACAACTTCTAAGAGATAATATTAAATTATAATAAAATAAACTATAATAAGATAGAACAACAAACTATTACATTGAAGTTGGACAGGACAAGCCAACAGAAGGAAAAGAGCCCAAGACAAGGCACAAGAATCAGAGACCCACTCATTTGCACACTCAGGAATCCCTTAAAAACACTAAACTAGAAGCCATTGTGTATATGTGGAGGACCTAGTACCGATCTGTTCAGGCTCTGTGCATTATGCTTCAGTTTCTAAGTTCATGTGAGCCTTGCTCATGTTGATATAGAGGGCCTTGTTTTCTTGGTGTCTTCCATCCCCTCTGGCTCTTACATTCTTTCTACCTCCTTTTCTGAGGGGTTTCCTGAACTCTGAGGGGAGGGATTTGATGGAGACATCCCATTTAGAGTGTTCCAAGGTCTCCCACTCTCTGCATATGTCTGACTGTGGGTCTCTGTATTTATTCCCATCTGCTGCAGGAAGACTTCTCTGATGGTGGCTGAACAAGATCTATGAGTATAGCAGAAAGCCATTAGGAGTTATTTTATTACTACTCTTTCCCGCCTCTTTTTCAGACCAGTAGTATTTGGTTTTACCCTAGTCTCTGGTTCTTGGTCACCATAGCTACAATCTGTAGAATCACAGAGGGTAGGTATAGAGTGAGGGACTAGAGGGAACAAATGGATCTCCTTAGGAAAGAGACTAGATAGTTATGGATGGATGGATGGAAGGGGCTGGAAAGGGAAGATCCAAGTCGGGAGGGGAGGAGAGAGAAGATTAAAGGAAGAAATATGGGGGAGAGACAGAAGGGGCATTTGAGAGGTAGTATGGAAACCTAATATAGTAGAAACTTCTTAAAATATATACATATATGAAGGCAATCTAAACGAATCCTCAAATAATGGGGAGACAGAGTCCCAACTGGCCATCCATCTCTTATCTCCAAATGAAGCTTCCAGTACCTGGATTGGGTTACATCTAATTCAGTGGTTGGTCAAAGGGTTCAATGGGAATCCCTAAGCAACTCAGGCTGTGGCCAAGACTATAGGCTGCTGTTCACAAACTGACATTCAGGTCCCATTGGTGAAGACAACACACATACAACTCATTGAACACAGACAACTTGAGTTGGTGCAGTCTAGTGTCTTTGGTACAGGAAGGTACTCTGTGGGCTATGAAAGAAAAGCATAAACCCCAAGCCAACCACAACCCCTTTTTATCTACAGTGGTGTCCTGCTTGCAAGATATGCTAGGGCAGTGGTGACACAAAGCTTGTGGTGGTTCAATCAATAACTGATTAGACTTAGTGGCTGCTCCATGAGAAGGAACCAGCACTGCTTACGTGCCTCTTGTTTTTATGGTGTTAGTGCTTTTCACTTTTATTGCTGCTGACATTGTGCTCACTGTGGCTCAGGAACTGGTGAAATGGATGGATTCTGGAGCCAAGTGGAATTGGTTGAATCTTGCTTTCATCCTGTTTGTTCTTTGTTTTCCTTTTCCAAGCTTCAGCCTCCTCAGGGAACGTGTGATTCCTGTCAGTGTGTTTCAACTTTTTATTTTTTTATCATTTTAATTTATAAAATTGTACACTAAATAACACAATTTAATTTTGTAGGAATTCCAGAGTTTGGGGTGTGGTAAATATCAAACTATGCATAGCCGGATTTTTGTTCATTATTGGTGGTGGGGTAGGGGTGAATATCAAACTTTATGCATAGCCGGTTTTATCCGTTATTGGTGTCTGCTTAGACTTGCAGGAAAAGATGATAAAATTTGCCATGCGGGTCTCTGAATATACATCCCACTGTCACTGTTAACAAGGCAAGGCCTGCACATGCACATGCCAAATGTGTCTCCTGTGGTGGAGGAATGTAGGCTGGGAAGAGAGCGCAGTGGGTAAAGTGCTCTTCTTATAAACACGAGGCTCTGAGTTGGATCCCCAGAACCCATTTTTAAGAAGCCAGGCTTATAGAAAGGAATCAAGATGGTGCTAGTGGCCGCAGCGGCTGTAGCCTCAGCCAGAGAGAGTGCTCTAGTGCCTCTCCTCTGGCCCAGTGAGGCAGGACCCAAAGAGGACCTAGAGGAGGCTGTGAGGCTGCCAGGCACCATGACTGGGATCATCAAGAAACATCCTGAGCCTTGTGGTGGTGGCATACCAGCACTAGGGAGGCAGAGGCAGGTGCATCTCTGTGAGTTCAAGGCCAGTCTGGTTTACAGAATGAGTTTCAGGAAAGGCAGAGCTGTTACACAGAAACCCTGTCTCGAAAAACTAAAAAAGAAAAAGAAACAGATCCTGGATGCTGGAAAGTGCCCAGACAACACAGTGGACCGGCTTGGGTCCACAAAGGGCCTGAGTACACTGGAAAGCACTGAGACAACACTGGCCAGTCCCTAGCTGAGGCCAGGCAGATAGGGAAGTGTAAAGACAACGCCCACCCAGGTCCGGCCCTAGGGCCCAGGCAAGCCTGGTAGGAAATGAATAAGTAGATGGTGGAGTGATGGGAGAGAAAGAAGCGAGCAAATAGGTGGTAGAGAAATGGAAGACGAATGGTTTGTGTGCTGTGAAGTGAAGCCGAACAGGAGATGTGAAGGCAGTTGCTGTTCTTGCTCCATGGAAGAAGTGAATTATACTGCACATCAATAGAGTCAGTAGCAAGCACAAGTGCTAGTGGGCCTACACCCTCTTCCTTTGAGGAAACCAACACTGGATGAGTCGCTCTGATTCCCAGAGCCACATCCTAGCCTGGGAAGAAGAGCAGCAGTGCCTGCAGAATGGAGACCCACAACAGACTGGACATGTCCTGCTGTGTTTGCTTCTCGTCATTGGCCTAGGTGCTAACCTCTCTAGTTGGCTATGGTGGTGGTTCAACCATGAGACTGCACGACTCTATGTTGAATTACAGTTTTGTTTTGTTTTGTTTTTTATTGTGCTGGTCTAACTTTGGCTGGAGATTTATTTCCTTTGGAAGCTTTGGGTAGGACAAGTACTTGAAGATACCCAGAGATCCTGCCCAGTGAGTGGCCTTCTTGCATCATAAACCACTACAGTGTGCAAGTATGGAGTGGAGAGATGAGAAAGAGAAGTGGAATAGCTTAAGCACTGTGAAGAAAGGTGAGTTTGGAGATGTGAGGGTGGAGAGGAACAGCCTGATGGGAGTAGCCTGTGAAGCCACCTGAGATCATGGTGAAGTCCCGGCACATGCTGCTGCTGAGGGCCATGTGTGGGTCCATGCCCATGCAGCAGCAGGGGTCTGTGTCGATGTCCATGGCCCATCTTGCCACCTAAGGCCATATGGATGTCCCTGGTTTGGACTGCTGTCTGGGATCATCCTGATATCCAAGGGCTACACAGAATTGGTCCTACTTCTCACTGGCTACAGCACTCGGGAGAGCTGGCCCTGGTGGTATGAGTATAGGTTAGCCGGCCCTGAAGGCATGAGAGCAGGAGAACTGGCCACCTCCCCCCCGCCCCCCACACACACACTGCCTTTGGCATTGGGTGAGCTAACCAGGGGCAGTGCTGGAGAGTTCTCCCTGGTGGTGAGGATGTGGGAGAGCTTGTGGGCTGACCAACACAGCTACCACCCAGGCCTAGATCCAGGGCTATGAGTTGGCCCACACCAACATCCACTTCATCTATGAACTGCTTGAGCATGTCAAGGGGCCCTGGTCCTGCAGATCCAAAGCTGCAGGATCTCTATGACACAGGGCAACAACAAGATATCCAAGAGAAGTCCCAGTGAGGGTCCAGTGTTGATGGTGTAGCAGAAGCCAGAGGTCTCAAACCAGACAAAGGACTCATTTCAATGAACATTTGCAAAGTAAAGATGTATGGACTAAAGTACATATTGTGTGGCTCGTTGTGACACAACCACAGCTTCCAAGGTGAGATTTTTTGGTTTTGTCCTTTTTTATTAAATTTTATTTTTGGGAGGATGGTTTGCAAGGGCAGAGGACAGATATGAAGGGACAGGGAGATGAGTGGGATTGGGGTGCATGATGTGAAATCCACAGTCAATAAAAAGCTAAAATATCACTGGAAAGTGGAGGCAGGAAGATCTGTGGGGCAAGCTGATTAGCCAAACTAGTCTACTTGGCAAGTTCCAGGCTAGTGAGAGACTCTATTTTAAAAAAAAAAAAAAAAAAAAAAAAGGTTGTTGTCTGAGGGCACAATACAAATACAGCAACAGCACAGCATTTCTTTCAGCATTTCTGAGTACTAGTGTTTAATATGTTAAAAGTGCTTTATTGAGCATATGAGATGGGCAGTACTTTTAAGGTTAAATAGAAGCATTTCACAGAATTGAAGCAGGGGTGTTATCCATCCACCTGCCTCTGCCTCCTAAGTGTTGGGATTGCCACCAATCCCAGCCAACTTTGGCCAGAGGTTTCTTCAAACTCAGTTCTGATATCGCTCCCTACTGCCCAAAGTGGTATTCTCCAAGAAAGGTGTTGTGTGACATTATTAATGGGGGACATGTGCACAAACACCTACTTACCTGTAGTGGTTTGAGAGAAAATGGCCCCATAGGCTCTTAGGGAATGGCACTATTAGGAGAAGTGGCCGTGCTGGAGCAGATGTGGTGTTGTTGGAGGAGGTGTGTCACTGGGGGCAGGCTTGGAGATCTCAGATGCTCAAGACATTCCCAGTGTGGCATCTCTTCCTGCTGCCGAGGATCCAGATGTGAACTCTCTGTTGCCGCTCCAGCACCATGTCTGCCTGCATACCACCATGCTTCCTGCCATCACAGTAACAGACTAAACCTCTGAACTATAAGCAGCCCCAGCTAAATGTCCCCCTTTGTAAGACTTGCCGTCTCTTGACAGCAGTAAAACCCTAAGACACTGACTTAAAGCATTTTTCAACCTAGCCTTTATTAATAAAAAGTTCTATTCTTAGTCTTCGATTTGTTTAAATTTTCCATTTTTCTTTTGCAGGTTTGAATTTGGGTAGGAAAAAAATAGGGCCTTTTAGTTTTGAATCTGTTTTAATTTAACGCCAAAAGGTCTTTACCTCTAAAATCAAACTGCTAAGCCCTAGTTCTTAAAGAATGTAAAATGAGATTTTTTTTCTTTTGGAAGCAGGATCCCAAGCTGTCCTTGAACTTGAGCTTCTCCTGTGTCAGCTTTCTAAGATTACAGGATGGGTGTACACATTCACATATGCATATGTGGATATAGGTACAACAAATGAAAAATATCACATGCCTGGGCATGAGACCTGGGGATTAGTCTCCAGCACTGTATATCAAACCAAACGAAAGCTCGTTTTGAGTATAAGCTTGGTATCAGGCTCTGAATTATACTATTACAGCATCAAAAAAATGTTGAAATGAGGAAATACCAGATCAATAAAACTATCTTTCCAAAAGGATTGGGAAAAGTTTAAGTACTATGTTTATAGTGGCTTAAGGAAGCCTGAAATCACAGTTCCTACTGATACTTGAGAAAGCCCCACAATCTGCAAGAATATACTCATTACTGTATAAACTAGAAAGAAGAAAATTATTTGTAGGTGTTTTTTTTTTGAATTTTTACCTTTCCTCTATATGTGAAAAGATACAGCACATACATGGCAGCAGCCTGTTCCATTTTTACAAGATTTAGGTGGAATGGTTTCATGGTTTGGAGCGTGATCCTTGCGGCAGAGTCATGAAATCTCTTGTAATGACTCACAAGAATGACTGTGGCCATAGAGTTTTAGATATCAGAGATTGAACTGCCCCCAAAAATATTTGTATTTAATTATAGAAAACAGCCATTTGGGAAAAGACAAGAGTGTACTGTTTTTACATTTCAGAAATTATGCCCCCTCCCCGTTTAGTTTAATGGAATACCATAGCAAAATAATAACAGTACCCTCACCACCATCGCTTTAGGGAGTAGCCCTTTCCACTCCAGCCGCCTCTATCTATGAAGTAGTCTGTAACAAAGATGCTGATGTGCAGTATTTGCCTGGTGTTGGTTAACCACCTCAGCCGTAAGAATGGACATGGGGCTTTGGTCATCTTAGGCTCCTAGTGGAAGTAAGAAAAATCCACCAAGTGCCACTATGTTTGAGAAAGGGGCAGGGGTGCCAAGAATCCCTATTTGTACATTTGTTTTCATTGGTATTCGGTTTTAACTTTTATCTTATGAGCTATCCAAAGAAATGTAACATTAAAAGTCCTGAAAGGTGCAGTATAGTGAAGAAGCCACAGCTTGACAAAAAAGTTTCAGCTGCTATGATTAAAGAAAAGAAAAAAAAAAACAAAAAACAAAAACAAACCCTAAAACCCAAAATTCTCTGTTATTTAAGGCGATTAGGCACCTTGAGCATGAAAGGGACTGGATGGAGAAGATCTTAAAGCGACCTGTGGGTCAGGCAACCCCACATTAATTTTCAGTGCCATTGGCTAGCTGTAGAGCAGTGTGATTCATGACTCTGGGAGACGAGTTAGATAGTTACATTACTCTGTAAACTCGAGCAGTACTGCTAAAGGGTCTGTAACAACTCTGTCTGGAATGAGAAACTATGCCACAAAATTCTCAGAATATCCCAAATTGATGTCACTAAAGCTTATCTAGATCAGGTTTCCTTGTCGACATATAATCCTGCCAAGTTTGGTTGTGGTTATACTAGAAATATACAGCTGGGAAAGAGGCTGCTGTGGGCATTTACAGTGACAGTATCAGAAAAGCATGTGGGTGGGGATGGCAGCTAGATGATTACCTACAGGAAATTCACACCTCTTTAAGTCTTAGGTATTGAAGTTATAATTATTTTAAAGACATCCAAATTGGTTTATACTCTGTGTTCTCTGGAGTGATGGGATGGGATGCAGATGCAGATATCATGAAGATTATGATATATTGAGCTCATAGAAATTGCTCACATCTATAAACTATTAAGAACTGTTAATTCATGTAGCATTCTATGCACAGACTTCAGAAACCATGTAATTGAAAGAGACAATGTTAAGAGTGATTAGAAGTTACAGAATAGAAACATACTTAATTTTCATGGCGTATTGCATATAAATCTTGACTAAACATTTCAGTATCATGAAATCAGAAACCCAGCATTGAGCACCATTATAGAGAGGATTTCATATAGTCCTTAATGCCGAGGTGTTTGTGGTTTTTAAGTATATCATTGTAGAAGAAACGTTATTGACTAAGATTGAAAGAGGTTATTTTTGACTTTGAAATGAGTAGAAGAATTAAATGTGATTGCTGTGAGGAAAGAGAATAAATAATACAAATTTAGGACAAATTTAGATATTCTTTTTCAAAAATGTATCTTTAAAACATTCATAGAAATGTCTCTATTTTTTCTAAGACAGGAAAAATGCCCTAATACATCACTTACTTTTTGGGACCAATAGCTTCTTTTTATTCTTAAATAAAAAGGTTACATTTACTATGTGTGTTCTTGTGTGCATGCATGCCATGGCATATGTGTAAAGGTCAGAGGTCAGCTTGTGGTAGTTGGTTCTCTCCCTTTACTATGTGGGTCCTGGGGATTGGACTCCTGCCCTGAGGCTTGGTGTGCAAATGCAGAGCCATCTCACCAGCACCAATAGGTTCTTTTAAATTTACCCATATTTTAAATGTAATTTACAGGGTAACAAAGGGATAGTTGAAAACGACTTCATTAGAAATTTTAATGGCAATTTTAACATAGCAAACCCAAATTCGTATTCACCATTTTCCAGGTTTTGAAGAGACTTAGGTGAAAATCAGTAGCATTCTTTCATTCTTTGAATGCAGGTGACTGTTCTATCTGTTAACTTGGATCTAGTGCTTATCCATCCTGTTACCATTGGTTGCATATTGTAAACATGTCCCTGCCATTGCTTCTTGTTTTGAAATTCATCAAATTCTATGCTTAAATTAATTTTTCAAAATCATGGACAACTCTTAGTTTTATCAAGAAGGAGGGGGCGTTAGCTTTGCTTTGTAATTGCAACAGATTCCTATTGCTTGGTTTATAAAAATAAATGAGTATTATCAGTTGGATGAGGTTATTTTTGTTCCCATGTCATGTATTTCTTTAATCTCTTCCCATCAGTATATGTTAATTTATTATCCACCACTGAACCAAATGAAGCAAGTTTTGGCATATCAACACCATGAGATATATGAATGTCTAGCCAGGATTTTTTGACAGAATGGTATATTCCAAATTGTTGCATAATTAAGGTGATCTTTTAAGTTGAATAACTTATTGGGTGAGAATATTATAGTATAATTTGTGTACTTAGAAATGTATGGGTCATACCAGCTTTTAAATGTGAGAAAAAAATCCAGAATATCTTCATTTAAAGACTCATAGTTGGACTCAGAATCATCATTAAAATCTAGAGTGCATTTTTTTGATTTAGGTGTAACACATGTCCTCTTTTTAAGTTTTTTTTTGTTATAATGGCAAAAAATGAAAACATCAAAAAAGTTCTTAAGTCTGTTCAATGAAAGCTAAAAGATTATATTACGTTTTTAGCCTAAAATAGTCTTCTGATACTTTGAGCAATGTAGCAGGAATCTACAATAGTAACAGTTCACTGTTACATCCTTCTTTTATAGGTATTGCCACAATTTTGTTTTCTTATTGTAATCAATTGTTAAATGAGCATAGTGGGTAATAATTTATTGGCTAATAATTAATAATTCTTTTTTTTTTTTTTTTTTGCTTTATTGTTTTTTCAAGGCAGGGTTTCTCTGTGTAGTTTTGGTGCCTGCCCTGGATCTCGCTCTGTAGACCAGGCTGGGTTCGAACTCACAGAAATCCATCTGCCTGGCTTTGCCTCCTGAGTACTAGGATTAAAAAGGGTGCATTACCACCGCTTAGCTAATTAACAATTCTTATGGTGATAAAATAGCAAAGGATTTTAAGTTATAGGCAAAGTAAGATCACAGATTTCATAATGCTTTCTATATTTATAAAATGCTATAACACATCCATTGGGCAGATGAAAGGAGTGAATGTCATTCTGTATAAAAAAATGGGATGCTCTTTTTGTTTTGTTTTTCAGAAGGTTTTTAAGGGAAAAATAAAATGTGAAATATATATAGCCCTTGCACATGGGATTGTTCAAAAAAGGAAGTCAAATACTAAAATGGAGTTCGTGGACATTGGTAGTATGTCCCTGTCAGCTGGGAGGATGAGGCCTGGCAGGAGAGTCTCCTTCCAGCCAAGTGAGTCAGCCAGTGAGCTCCAGTTTCAAGGAGAGTCCCTGTCTCAGAAAATACGGTGGACAGTGATAAGAGGAAGACAGCTGGGTTAACCTCTGGCCCCTACGTACACATGCACATGAACACAGGCAGCTACATACTCCTACATATAAAGTCAGCAAAAGAAGCAAGTCCGTCTTGACTGTCATTCCTATTTTTCAACCTCACTTGTCTTCATTTTATAGGTAGCCTCTTTAAAATATATCCATTTTATGGCCTGAAGAGGTGACTCAGAGTTTGGAGCATGTATTACTCTTGTAGAGGACCCAAGTTTGGTTCCCAGCACCCATGTCAGGCAGCTCACAATGGCCTAACTCCAGTTCCAGGAAGGTCTTTATCCTTCTGGCCTAAATGGGTGCCTGTGTTCACGTGCACATATTCACACACAGACAGACATAATATGTATTCATAATTACAAATAAGAATGAAGCAAACATATAACCCTTTAAATTATCTTTTAAAAAAACTTTACTGTTATCATATTTTCCTTTCTAAAACTGACCCAGTCCAATTTTCAGCTTTACAAGTCTATTAAAATTGTTTCTGAAGGTCACAAAAGACCCAGTAATCTGAGATGCTGTGGAGCATTTGTTCCTTTACTTTTTAGCTTGTTGTCATCAAATCTATCACTAGCCATGCAGTTAATACTCTTTTGTAAACAGCTACATTTACTGTAGATTTATCCTTTGGAGGCCTAGATTCACATTCATTAGCTCTTCTGGTTTTAACTTAATATGCTGCAATAGAGCTAAAGTTTGACATGAATTCAAGTGATTGCTTCAGGATGTATACTTCCTGTTGTTTTAAGTTTACTCAGCACCATGACTCACCTAGTTGCCTCTATTGGGGTTTGATATAGTCTATAATAAACTTTACCCATTAAATTAATATAATATGTAGTGGTATCTTGACTACCACCATAGTCGAGAGGTAGGTAAAATATATCTATTACTCTAAAGTTTTCTCATGATACTTTGTAATTCATTTCTTCTCTATCTTGAGCATTAGAGAACCAGTGAATTGCTTTGAGTCATAGATTATTCTGCATTTCTATAATTTTATATAAATGTCCTATAAATTACTTAAAATTATCTAGGTTTTAATTTTCTGTAAATTTATGTTGTATCAGTCAGTGTTTTCTAAAGAAACTTTATGATATCCCATCTATGCCTATCATTCATTAAGTTTATTTGTTCAATCTTGTATTAGTCACTTTTATATTGCTGTGATAAAACATGACCAAGGCAACTTATACAAGAGTTTGTTTCGATTTATGGTTGGACTTGTACTTGGAGTACATGATGGCAGAGTGGAGGAAGAGCTTACATCTCCATCCAGAAGTAGGAATCGGAGAGAGAAGTAGGAATGCTGTGAGGATTTCCAACCTCAAAGCCCGCCCCCCAGTGACACACTTCCTCCAGCAGGTCCACACCCCCTAAAGCTACCCAAACAGCACCACCAACTGGGGTGCAAGTATTAAAAAGTCTGAACTTCTGGGGCATTTTGTTTCCCCCCTTCCGATATATATTCTATTTAGAGAGACAACAAGATCATTCTTGAGGACTGGCAAGTCCAAAGCTTTTAGAACAAACTGACAAGCTAGAAACTTACTCATGCAAGATTATTTTACAGTCTTGTGAGATGTTTATAGTTAGCTGGCAGGATTGGAAGCTCAGATAGGAGCTGATGTATGTAGTCTTGACTCTAAAACCTGTAAGGCAGTATGGAAATTTAGGTAGGGTTTCTATATTAGAGTCACAGATAGTCAGAATCTCAGTTTTTGTCCCAGTGGCCTAAAACTGGCTGGATCAGGCTTACTCACATTATCCAGGAAAGTCTGCTTAAGTCAACTGGGTTGTAGATGTTGATCCCATGTATAAAACGTGCCAGCAGAAACATTTAGACCAATGTTTGACCAAGAAGTTGGCTCTCATTGCATAGCCATGCTGACATTCAAAATTTGACTATCTCTTGAGCTGTGTACTCTGTTTTTAAAAGTCCCTTGGTAGGGCTGTGCGAGTGTGTGTGTGCATGTGCACGAATGCATATGTGTGCATGAGCATGCATGCATGCATGCACAGGTGCATGTGGAGCCAGAGGAGAACCATGAGAGTCCTCCACAGGAATACTGTCTAACTCCTTTGAGACAGTCTCAGCTGTCTCTCTGTTTCAATTGCTTGGATTCTGTGTGACAGTTTTGAGCTTCATCTACAGTGTATTCAGTAGCTCATTCCTTTTTTTTTTTTTTAATTACTGAATCATACTCTATTGTATGAGCACGAGGTTAGTCATTCTTTTGATGGAAATGACAATTTCTAGTTCTTATGTGAATAATATTGTATGAAATTTTCTCTAAATATATTGCGTTTTGTGGTTGTACTTAGCAGTGTACTGGTAGCTGCTTGTTTTAAAACTGTAAGAGACTGTCAAGGAGGTTCAGTGGTGGTACCATTTTGCATCCTTACTTGCTGTACTTTAAGAGTTCCAATTATTACATCCTCTTCAGTGTGTAATCAGTCTTTAAATTTAGCTGTTCTGATGGGTGTCCACAGGTGCCTTTCTGCTCAAATTTGCATTTTCCTGATGAGCAATTTTTGAGTTTCTTTTTTTGTTTGTTTTTATATTTTGGAGACAGGTTCTCTCTATGTAGCCCAGGGTGGCCTCCATCTTGGGATGCTCCTGCTTTAAACCCCTTTATGCTGGAGTTACTGGTATAAGCCATCAGTTTATACCAGCTTAAACCATCTTGAGTCTCTCTCCTTCTCGCCATTCACATCATCTTCATTTGTGATGCATGTATTGATTTTTGCCCATCTTCTTTCATTGGGTTGTTACTGGGTTTAAGAATTGATGCGAATGTGTGTATTGTAAGTACCTTATCTTATTCTTCAGCTTCTTAGGTATTTTCTTAATTTCTTATTCAGTTCCCAAGAATCTCCCTCAGCTCACTGGGGTTGTGCTGCAAGTGCGTCTACTCGGAGATATCTGAGAGGTTCTAGCTTATGATCTACTTTGTATGGATCTATCTTCTGGCATTGCTCAGGGTTGCTCATCATGCGCTACAGATTGCTTATTCATGACAGACTTGGTACCCCACGAAGGGCTCTTAGCCTCTAGCTGTCCTCTAAGCCTTGCTTTTGTATTTAACATGAAAACATCTTTCTTGTTGGTGCCCCGTGTTTGCTGTCTTCCTTCTCTGATCTATTTTCATAATGTTACAAGGTATTCTAAAACTCAGTCTGTTCATGTTACTTCTCTGTGTATTCAAAAGTCCTCAATAAATAACCATTTCCCAAGAACTATCTTAACCCTAGGCAATGTCTTGTCATGGAATTTCCATGTTACAGGAGATGGTGAGAAGAGGAGTCAGCCCTTGTGAAGGAATAATCCCAAACTTGGAAGACTTGGGCATGACTCACTATTTATGACATCCTATTATTATTATTCATATTGTTTTATCCCATTATCATTTTATTTTATCCCAAGCACCTAGCATACTATTGGGACACAGAAAGCTTCAGTATCTATTTTTCTTGGAGGAGTGGATGGGAGGGGGAAGCTTTTAGGGTTAAAACAGATACTGGTGAGGGATGATTGACTTCAGGAGAATAGTAGGCAGCTTGTAAATTTGTGATGTATTGTTTTTAAGTAACTAATTTTATAAACTCCTAAATTTAAAGAGAATATACAAGAGGAAGATTTATCACTGTAATTAGGAAGTAGCTTTTGAACTGGAAGTTGAAGATGTCTTGAGAATGGTGAGGGTATTTATTAATTTGAATCTTCTCTGATGTATACTGTTAGGGCTTTGCTATTGTTTTGCTTTGAGAAACAGATATTCTAAATGTATTTTTATTTATGTGTGTTGGTGTTTTCCTAACACGTATGTCTGTCCCCCCAGAACTGGAATAACAGACAGTTGTGAGCTGCTGTGTAGGTACTGGGAATTAAACCCGGCTCCTCTGGAAGAGCAGCTAGTGCTCTTCACAGTTGAGCCCAAGAAACAGATTTCTAAGTAAGATTGTTTTACTTAGTGTTCTATTGTTGTGGAGAGACATCATGACTGCAACTTTTATAAAAAGAAAGCATTTAATTGGGGTTCCTTACAGTTTCAGGGGTTCTGGAGAAGTTGAGAGTTCTGCAGCAGGAATACAGAGCTACGGGGCCTGGTGTGGGGGCTTTTGAAAACCTCAAAGCCCACCTCCAGTGACACACTTCCTCCAACAAGGCCATACCTCCTAACCCTTTTAAATAGTGCCACTCCCTGGTGATCAAACATTCAAATCTGTGAGCCTATGGGGCCATTCTTATTCAAAGCACCACAGTTGTATATTCTTAGAAATATATGTGTATTTGTTCAAATTAGGTTTATTCTTTAGTAGGCTCTTGAAGGTACCTTATGAAACTTTTATTACTGTCATCGTAGTTAATACATAAACCACGTATCCAGAAGACAGAGTAATGCAGACTGTGGAATATCTTTTAGTTTATTGATTTAATGTCTATAGCCTGATGGTATGCTTAGGTTTAGAGTTGTATCTTAGCATTTCCATAGTGCAGTGGAAATACTTTAAAGAAATATTCTCACTCCCATGTCACCATAAAGTTAGCTGTGACTTGAACATCTTTTTAGTTCAGGGATGCTTGTTGCTGGTGATGAAATCTCAAAGGTAGTTAATCTTTGCAATTATCTTGTTGTATTCTTATATAATCAGACCCTGTTGTGCTCTATTTAAGACCTTCCACGGGTTTCCCATCGTACTGAGGAAGATATAAACACTCTAACAGGTCTCTCAGACTTAGGGACTCCTCTTTTGTTCTTGCTTCAGCCACAGTCTCTGGCCAGCAAGCCCACTCCTGCCCAGGCCTTTATACTTCATTTCCAGTCCTCTTCTGCCACTTCTGTTTTTACTCCTTTCTTCAGACCCATGTACCTTTTTCAGGTACCATTGTTAACCGCCTGAGAAAAGGCCTTTTATCAGTCTCTGTCACCTGTTCACAGGGCTGCTTTTACTGTCTCCTTAATGCACACTACACTCTTTGATCAGTGGTCCTCTTTACAGCCTTTACATTTCTGCTTGCTTATCCAATCACTGTTGTGTCCCTGTGCAAGGTATGATGGCTGCCCCTTAATGTTGGGAGAAATGACTATCGTCTTCATAATTATTCTCAATGAAATAAAATGACTTGTCAAAACCAACTTGTGACTAAACAGGTACTAATTCATACAGTTGCTATTTAAATTGCTCAATAATTGATCTGTCTTTTTATTATGTGGTACAGAATTCAATTATTGTAGAAACAGATACCCTTGCGTCTGGAGCTAGTATCCAGATATAAGGTCCTATCTTGCATTTGATCTGTTATGTTGTCATCTCACTTCCTTCCAGTTGTTTAAGACAGATGACTTAAGAAATTCGTATTAATTCCAAGGTGTCGAAGACTTACTAAAGTGTTGCTGGTGTGTGTTGGTTTCTTGTTGAGTTAACTCACAGTGATGCAGGTTGAGAGCACCAGACCGAGAGGTCAAGAAGCTCAGGCTCCTCTTATAATTCTGCTGGTACCAGTTCATGGGGAAACTCCTGGCTCTCACTTTCCTAATTCATAAAATAGTAGGGTTAAATGAAATGATCACAAATATCTGTCCCTTTTAACAGTGGAATTATGTAATTCTGGGCATAACCCTGCCATTTTGCATGAATATGTGGTGTCTAGGGTAGTGTTCAGAGAATATTAAGCTTTTGCGAGAATGAAAAGTCAAGTTTGTTTTACTTAGCTGAACATAGAAACAGCTGCAGAATTCGGAAATGGTTTCTTTTGTAATTTCACTTCAAATATCACTTGTTTTTGGCAGTAGTTGTGGTAAGGATACCATACATAATTTATGGGAGGCATTGATTTAAAAATAGATGGTATTGTTTAAGTGAACAGTTAACAGTTTATCTCTAGGGTGCTTATTTGACTTTAACATTAGTTCAAGGATCCCCAGTGTTTTCTTGGTTGAAAAATCATTTAGGATATTTGCAGTTTTACCCAAAAGTGTCTGTTTTATCACATCGTTTTTTTTTTCATGAAAATCAAATTATTTTAAAGAAGTTTGCATCACAGAGCTGGATTAACACAGCCACTCATGGATGCTTGACTAGACCCAAAGTCTACACATCTCAGTGACTTCCTGTACCTTAGAACAGCCCTTCTGAAGCAGTGGAACTTCACTTGGATTTTACACTTTCACTGTCCATTACGCATTTATCCACTTATTCACCACAAAAACTAAACAAAACAAAACTATGTCTACAACAGTTAAAAACTAGAAAAACAATTAGATTTTTTTCAGGACTCATCTGTCTTGTGCTTTCTTCATTTTACCCCCAATCACCTGATATAATTCTTTCTTGCTTTCCTTGGTACATGTGATACTATATCCACATGTACATCTCTTTGTCTTAGCATATATACATGTATATGTTATAAGCTATGTTCCACTTGTGAGGGATACCGTGAAATTTTTTCTTTCTGACATTGGTAGCTTTGCTTCATATTACACATTTTTAAGTCCATCCATTTTCTTGCCAATTTTTGTGATTTCATTTTTTCTTTAGAACTGACTAGTATTCCATTTTGTATATTTACCAGGTTTCCAGTATCCATTCATCTGTTGATGGACAACTAGATGGGTTCCATCTTCTTCTTTATTGAATGGAACAACAACAGTAAATATGAGGGTACAAATATCTCTGTGGTGGGATGTGGAGTCCTCTGGGAATATGCCCAGGAGTGAAATAGCTGGATCATGTGGTACTTCTTTTTCTATTTATTTATTTATTTATTTATTTATTTATTTATTTATTTATTTTCAAGACAGGGCTTCTCTGTGTAGTTTTGGTGCCTGTCCTGGATCTTGCTCTGTAGACCAGTCTGGGCTTGAACTTACAGAGATCCGCCTGCCTCTGCCTCCCATGTTCTGTGATTAAAGGCGTGCGCCACTGCCGCATGACCTCTGTTTTTAATTTTTAGAGCAACCTCCAAACTGAATTCCATAAAGGCTGTATTAATTTGCACCCCACCAGCGGTGAATACAATTTATGTAATTCTTTATTGACATTAAATATATATCTTAAAAAAAATGACATGGTCTCACTTTGTACTCCTAGTTGGCCTGGAATTTGCTGTGTGGACCAACCTGGCCTAAAACTCATAGAGCTCTGCCTGGCTCTGTCTCCCTAGTTCTATGGTTAAAGGTGCATGCCACCAGCTCAGCCACGTACCAGTGTTAGGAAGCATTATAGATAGAGTATTCCATTCCATAGTCTATAGTGCAGCAGTTCTCATAACCTATTGACTTGGTGATGCTTGGATTAATTCCCTCTTGTCTTATGATATGTCGTTTCCCAACCTCCTGATAAGGTGAGACATAGGAAGTTTTCAAAGGCAAATGGAGTCCTCAACAGCAAGGTGCTGCCAGTAACTTTAACTTTTTAGGGTTGTATACCAAACCTGCATTTAGAGGTGATTGGTGGTTTATGCTTGTCAGTTGAGAACTCATGCTTTAGAATAAAAATAGCCTTATTCAGAAGATTGGTTCATCATTCATTGGCTATTTGAGTTTGGGGAAACTATGTAACTTAAAAACAAAAACAAAAACAACCAAAACCACCTTATATTTAAATTTTTATACTAATTTTATATTTATATTATATTTATATTCTCTATATTTAAAGTGAGATTGGTGATATTTGCCCAATAGGATTTTGTGACGACTTAATTAAGCTATATAAAATCTACTTAATAGAGGCTCAGTAACTAGTGGTTTCAGAAAAATGTAAATGTGGGCCAGAGGGATGGCTCAACACTTACTTCTCCTTCAGAGGACCAGGGTTGGTTTCTACTCCAGCACCCTCACCAGGCGGCTCACAGTCACCTGGAAGTCTAGTTTCATGGGATCAAACCCCTCATCTGACTTCCAAGGCACCCACATAAGGTGTGCACACACACACACACAATAGAAATCAGATATTTTTAAAATGAGAACAGTGTAAATGTTAGTTTAAACAGTTGTAGCTTCGATATGGGACAGTGTTCCAGTCATTTATGTCTCACTCACTGTACTGGTTAGAGTCTGTTGATTACTGAACTCGACTGAGAAGGAACCTGAGGAATTACCTCCACAAGACTGACCTGTGGGCATATCTGTGGGGTATTTTGTTGACTAATGGTTGATGTGGGGCAGTGCAACCCCTGTACTTGTGGACATGGGTTTCATAAGAAAGGAAGCGAGTAAGCAGCATTCCTCCATAGTCTTTGCTTCAGCTCCTGCCTTGTCTTTCCTCTGATGGAGAATAAGTTGTCAGTTGAAGTAACACTTTCTTCCTTGAATTGCTTTTGGTCAGTGTTTTATACAGTAACAGACAGCAAATGAGGAAATTCACCTAAGTTGCTTTCTGAGCCTACTTCTGGGCAGCAGACAGCTAGGGATTTGCAGTGTTTGCACAGATCCCATACTTCCTTGCTTGTTGGGAATGCTTTGTCTTGTTTCTGCCCAGCCTGGCTGTGTCCTGGGCATTATCTTTGCTCCTAGTTCTTCATCAGACCTTCTTGCTCTGATGACTGCCGTGGTCTGTTCTTGACTGCAGCCTGAAAGGTTATAGTGTGATTCTGAGATCCCCTTCTGGCTTCACATGAAACCAGTGTAGCTAGAGGTAGACGTATGATCTTGGTCTTTTCTTATGAATATTCAGCTCCAGTTTTAAACTTGATTTGCTCTGTTTACTTGAAAAGAACCTATAGTCACAGATTTTAGTTAACTTGGGATATACTTGAGAAACGATGTGTTGTGAATTCTGATTCTTGAATTCTGAATCCAACTGTTGAGTAAGAGGGGTCAGTTGCTCTTGCCACAGATGCCTGGGTAATGTTGGAGGGTCAATGATTTGTCATTGTTATCACATTCTCCTTTTGTTTCTGTTGTGACCATGTATTCTCTGTTGTCCTAAGGCCTGTTGTAATAGTATATTTTCAGCCACACTTATGATTTCATGCTTTTCAGACACTAAAGGGTCTGGTTTGTTTAAACATTTAAACACGATATTTTCTCTTTCTATTTCACTTTCACCAGGATCCATCTGTTCAGAGGATCTTAACAAAATGTATGAATTTGCCCATTTGAGCACTGGTCTATGATTTTTATTTAAATTTGTGAAGGAAGACATAAATCCCAGAGTATAGATCATCATTTATATTTGCAGTCACAGAAATTATGATGGACAAAGCAATGAGATGTGGTAGTTTCACTTGATTGAATGTTGATATTTAAATATGGTAGAAGATTAAGACTGGCATGCAATATTATCATCTGAAACTCTGTAATGTGACTATTATGAATGTTTGATCATTGTTGTCCCTTGCTAGCCACAGGTTATTGGAATGAGGACACCCCCTTCCCCAAGCAAAATCTAAGGATGGGTAAGCCCTGTATATAAATAGTATTTCTAGAAAATCTTTGCATATCCCTATACATACTTTAAATTATCTCTAGATACTTACAATATCTAGTACCATGTAAATCGTTGTCATGCTTTATCATTCATAGACTCATGACATAACAAACTAGCATGATCATCTTCAACACAGATATAATAGTCTCTCCTTCCTTCCTCTAAGTAATTTGGAGCCGTGATTGGTTGAATCTGTGGATGCAGATGTGTGGCTGTAGAGTTTATGAAGGTTCTACTGTAAATGATGATGGAGTTGTGTTTGCTGGTTCTAGTGTTGCTTAGTATCTTGATGCAGTACAGACATCATATACACATTTTATTTGCCTAAATTTAGATATATGACCTCTGTTTTCTGTATTAAGTATGTTTTGTAAATATAGGGAATTTACAAAAGTAAGAATTTACAAAGGTAATTTTAGCCTAGTCATTTATTCAAGTATCTGTCTCTAAGATGCATCTTGCAGATACATTTTTCACAGTTGGAGTAGCAAGGAACAATGACTTTTGATGTTGTTGAAGATGGCATATATAAAGAGCAGTATAGTGATTTTGACTGATTAACATCAGATGTTTTTGAGCAAAAAGCTGCTTTTTTCCTCCAGTGGTCTACTCTTGTATGTCTGTGTGCTGGGGGGATGTCTTTCTGTATGCTGTGAATATATGTTGTTCCCATTGGTTAATAAATATACTGCTTTGGCCTATGGCAAGGCAGCTTAGAGGCAGGTAGGAAAGGAGAGAGACAGGAAAGAGAAAGGTGGGGTCTAGACAGAGATGCCATCCCGCCATCCAGAGAGCAGCATGTAATGGCACACAGTAAAGCCACAGAACGTGTGGCAATACATAGATTAATAGTTATGGGTTAAGATATAAGAGCTAGCTAGCAAGAGACCTGCCATAGACTATATAGTTTGTAAATAATATAAGCCTCTGTGTGTTTACTTGGGTCTGAGAGGCTGCAGGACACAGGAAAACTTCCAACTACATTTGACGCCCAATGTGGGACTCAACTTTTCACTTAAAACTTGAGAGAACTTAAAAAGAAATTCTAAAATTGAGCTAAGAACAGCTTTCTACTTCATGTCTCATGAAGGCCAAGATATAGAGATGCCAAGGTACAGAGCCACCATGTCATGTGGACTTGAGCTACAGTTCACCGTATGTGGGCTTGAGTGCAGCATGGCGGATTCCCGCCACAGTACACAGTGGTGTCTCCAAGCTGTGCAGCGTACTGCGTGGTGAATTTAGCTTTTGCTAGTACAGAAAAAGAAATAATTGAATGAATTTATTATGTATGCATATATATAATGCATACTTACGTTACATATAAATGTTTATGGAGGAGGGGGACACCTTGGCACTTATGTGGAGGTCAGAGGATAGTTTACCAGAGTTGATTCTCTCCTTCTACTCTGTGGGTCCTGGGGATCAAATTCATGTTGTCAGGTGTGACAACAAGTGCCTTTAATCACTGAGCCATCATCTCCACAGCCTGACCATTATTTAGATAGATTCAGATTCTCAGATGTCAGTAGGTATATTTTTGTTTTTGTTTTTTGTTTTGGTGGTGGTGGTGGGTGTTTTTGTTTGTTTGTTTGTTTTTTGAGAGGGTTTCTCTGTGTAGCCCTGGCTTTCCTGGAACTCACTCTGAAGACCAGGCTGGCCTTGAACTCAGAGATCCTCCTGCCTCTCTCTCCAAGTGCTGGGACTAAAGGCATGTGCCACTGATGCCCACTGATGTCAGTTTAAATGAAGTTTATGAGATACTGAGTAGTTTAGTGGGCGGTACAACATTATTCTCGCAGAGTGTAAATGATACTTGTTAATGGTACTCATGCAAAACTTGCTGAGTTGTGTTTCCCTACAGAATTAAAAGGTGTCTCACCTATAGTTACTAGATGTTGGTTTTGTTTTTTAGGTCTTTGGGTAAATACCATGTGTAGCAGTTATTCCAAGAAGGTTGTGTTACACTCCTCCAAGGATAGCAACACTAAGAAGGGCATCCTTGAAACTGAAGAAAAACTTTTATGCTTTTTTATTTTGAGTGTTTTTTTTTCTGAAAATAGGATCTCTGTGCAGGGCAGTGGTGGCACACACCTTTAATCTCAGCACTCGGGAGGCAGAGGCAGGCAGATCTCTGCCAGTTTGGGCCAGCCTGGTCTACAGAGATGATTCCAGGCCAGCCAGGGATATACAAAGAAACCCTGTCTCAAAACAAAACAAAACAAAACAAAAAAAAGATGGGTTCTCGGGCTGGCAAGATGGCTCAGAGGTTAAGAGCACTGGCTTCTCTTCCAGAGGTCCTGAGTTCAATTCCCAGCACCCACATGGCAGCTCACAACTGTCTGTAATGAGATCTGGTGTTCTGCAGTGTATACATACATAATAAATAAATCTTTTTTTTTTTTTTTTTTTTAAGATGGGGTCTCTGTAGTCCAGGCTGTCCTGGAACTAAGTATGTAGCCCCAGGCTGGTTTCAAACCCTTACTGATACTTCTGCTTTAGCTCCTAAATGTTGGGATTTCAAGTGTGAACCACCATCACCCACCTGTCCTTTCCCTTCTCTCTCCTTTGGTTTGGCTTTTGAATAGGATCTTTTTTGCAGACACTTTCCTGGAATCTGCTATGTGAACCAAGTTGGCCTCATACTTGATTGATAGGGGTCCTCCTGCCTCTGCCTCCAAGTGTTGGGATTGCGGGGATCATACCCTAGGCCCAGCTCTCCTTTCTTCTTGGTGCATGTTTGTTGTTCTTTTTTCTTTTCTCTTAGAGCAGCTACCAGTTTATGTTTTGAATATCATAACTTATGATTTAATCTAATTGAACCATCATTCATCTTGGACAAAATGAATGACTATAGGTAGTGTACATAATGAAAATAAAAAATAATTTCATTAGAAAATGCACATGCTCACAATTATGTTCTGATGGCTCATTTAAGGACCTGAAAGTTAGGTGGCTGACACAGCAGGGAGCCAGTCTGCTAGTCAGGAGCAAGCCATCATTAGATTTGAGCTGCTCCAGCTGTGGGCCTGAGTTCACGTTCACATTTGGTACAATGGGAAGAGCTCTGAAGTTGTCATTCTTTGAACCCACTTTCCTCCTTTAGGCCTAGGCAGACGGTGGGAGAGCTCTCTGGCTGTGGTTCTCATCTGGACTGGTTTTGCTTACAAGGACATGTGTCTACATTTGGAAATATTTTTGCTTGTCAAAACTATGAAGACAAATTCTGTCTTTTGTTATTGTTGGACAGTGATCCATCCTACAATCTATCAGAAAGAATTATCCGACTCAAATTTTTAGTAGTGCCTAAGGTGAGAACCCTATATTAAAGCATTATTATCCTCTCAGAGAGGGATAGGGGAATGCAGAATTTTCCAGTATAATATTCTGACCATTCAGAGAAATTATAGGAAAGGAAGAATGGGAGATTCCATTTTAGTTAGTGCCTTAGAACGAAGTTGCTGTACTTAGGTATGATAAGTCTCCCACAGGTTTTATGACCTTATTTACAGTCCTTGTTTTTGGATGGAAGAGACATCTGGAGTCTAGGTTAATTTCAGCACAGGACAGTTTGCTTTACATGAGTGGTACAAATTCAGAAACTACTTGTTCTATTTTGCTATTGGTTGTAATAAACATTATGACCAAATGCGGTTGGGAGCAAAGGTCATATTTGGCTCACCCACTTTCCAGCCAGCAGTCCATTACTGAGAAGTCAAGGTAGGCACTCAGGGCTGGATCCTGAAGCCAAAACCATGGAGGAAGGAGTCTTACTGGCTCATGCTCAGCTGGTTTACTTAGACCCAGGTGATGGTGCTGCTTCTCGGTGGGCTGGGCCAGTGAAGACAGTCTCTTACAGTTGATCTGATTGAGGCAGTTCTTCAGTTGAGGCTCCCTCTTCTCAAGTGACTAAGTTGTGTCAAATTAACAGTGAAAACAAACCTTTACACACTGCTAACGCCAGTTTGTCCATGTGCTGAAGAGATGAGACTTGTCATCAGTGAACCTGCCTTGGTCTGTAAAGGGCCGTAGTCTGCTTCTGCGGGTGCTGATGTGGGTAGAGCTGTCACTTCATTGTTACAATGGGCTTTTGAGAGTGAATTACAAAAGAGCACCCACCTACTTTGAATGTTTAAATCACAAACCTTCTAGGCCCTGTTTATTTATTTTTTATTGAAAAATAGATTTTTTCATATAATATATTCTGATTAGAGTTTTCCTGACACCCCAGCTCCTCCCTACTTCACCATCCACCCAAATCACACCCTTTCTTTCTTGTGAGAAAACAAATAGGCGTCTTAAAAAATAAATAAATGAAAACAAATCAGAATAAGACAAAACAAAGAAACAGGGAAAAAGGCAGAGAAAAAGCATAAGAAACACTGATGCAGAGGCACACAGTAATCCCATGAAACATAAAACCAGAAATCATAACATGTAAACAAAAATCTGTAAGTTATAAAAAATGCCCAGACAAATCATTCTAAGGCAAAAAATTCTCCAGAAATACCATTGAGTTCGTTTTGTGCTGGCCATCTACTGCTGTTTTGTATACTTAGTGAGACTATGTTGGAGAAAACGAAGTTTTCTTTTGTAAGTGGTTATCAGTTGGAGATCGCTTCTAGATGAGGGGTGGGGCTTGTGTCCACTTCCCCCTCAGCTGGGCCCTCATCGGGCTTGGACCTGTGCTGGCCCTGTGTGCCCTGCCGCAGTCTCTGTGAGTCCATGTGTGCCAGCCCTGTTGTGTCCCTGGTGCTTTTCATCCCCACTGGGTCTTAGAATCTTTTCCCTTTCTTTTCTGCAGAGTTAGGACTCTGTTTTACATTTAGTGATTTTGGTTTCTTTTTTGACGTAGTTGATATAATTGAGAAATTGATGTGGTCTTTTTAGGACAGAATGAGTCATAACTCAGGATATATAGATATTTATGGAAAAAGATTAATATAGCAAAAGTAGAAGAAAGAATAATTTGAAAAACTCATTATTTTCAACTTTTAAGGCAAATAAATTATAGCTCTAAAATTGTGTTGTTGTAAAACATAGAAAACCAGATAATTGGTATGCTTTTCTGTTTGACTCTCAATTTTGAAAGACTCTAATTGATGTATTGTTTTTATTGCTCACTAAACACAGTGTTTGGATGGTAGAGAGGGAGCTGAGGATGCATGTGATAGCAGCTCTGAGATGTGCTGTGCTCCTAAAACAATTACAGTGTAGGGCTGCCAATAGTGATGTCACCGTCAGCAGAGAAAGAACGCTTGAAGACTCTCCGTAATAATCATGAGAGGACAAGGGGGTGTTGTGGAAAATTGGAAGCCGTGTTAAGATTCCTACTGTGTTCCTCTGTTCTGTTGCTTTAAATGCTACTTACAATGTTTAATTATTTATAATTAGCAAATGACATTTATCATCAGGAAAAGAGAGAATACTGTGTACAGGAGTAGTAGCAGTTGCTCTTTGTTACAGCAGCTGCACACTGGGAAGAAATAGAGAAGGTAATGCTGCTTTCTTTCCATACTGTGCCTGCCTGCATTTAGCCACATGGTATGGCAGTGTTAGTAAGACTGACCTAACTCAACTGTGCATTTTAATACTGCTTATACGTTAGTACTATCTTACTGGGAAAGGAAAATGGCTGCAGTATCTATGTATGTGGAAAACAAATGAACACAAATAAAACCAACAAAAATCACAAAGCTTCCTCACAGGTGGGAAGAGGTTAATTTAAATCTGGTTTTTCTGTTTGAGTGGTGTTACAGGTCTGTGATCCCAGCACTGGGGAGGCTGAGACAGCCTCTGAGCACCCTGGGCTCCATGGTGTCAAACAGTGAACCACTCTGCTTTCTGAATGTCGGAGGCCCTCTCCATCAGCTGCCCACAGCCGGTTGGGCTGTTTTGATAAGTTTTTTTTTTCCCCCCACTTGCATCATTACCTTTCTTACTGGATTTGGACCCCACATAAGAAAAGATGATTTTGACTGGCAGTTCTTTTTTGGCAGAGAGGAAACCATGCCACCCTTTGGGGTAGCCCACAAAGGAGTAGAGTGGTACCAAGTCTGGGCACTAGGTGAGTTAGACCTTGAACTGAATTGTGTTTTTGGACATTTTCTGTCATAGACAAGTGCATCAGTATCTATGATAATTTGTAGGTAGTAATAATAACAGGCAGATATAGGGAGGTATATACTTCCTAAATGTATTTTATCAACTTCTTTGACTGTCTGTCTCAGCCCTAATTAGCTCAGGCTCTGTGTGGTTTCTTGTTTCACAGTAAACTTAAACTGAGTAACAACAGCCATTTGTGTTCTCTTATTCATTCTTTTTTTTTTTTTTTTTTTTTTTAAAGATTTATTTATTTATTATGTATACAGTGTTCTGTCTGCACATATCCCTGCAGGCCAGAAGAGGGTACCAGATCTCATTACAGATGGTTGTAAGCCACCATGTGGTTGCTGGGAATTGAACTCAGGACCTTTGGAAGAGCAAGCAGTGCTCTTAACCTCTGAGCCATCTCTCCAGCCCCTCTTATTCATTCTTGTACACAAACCCCTGAATATTTTCCTGCTGGAGAAGCATTCTAACTCATTATTTCATTTATTTATGCATGCATACATGTACGTGTGTGTGTGTGTGTGTGTGTGTGTGTGTGTGTGTGTGATGTGTATGGGCTAGAAAAAGACTTTACATGTCTTCCTCTACCACTTCTCACTTGCTGCTTTGTGTCAGGGCTCTCCCTGAACAGGGCTCACATTTGCCCTGCAAGGCTAGAAACCGGCAAGCCTCAGTGGTCTTCCTGACTCTTACCGCCTGGGAATTGGGGCTCCAGGGCATATGGGATGGCTTGCTGTGTGGGTGCTGGGATCTGAACTCTTCATGATTGTGCAGCAGGTACTGTAGCCCTGAAGTATTCTGTTTCTTAATGTAGATATCTGTGAATAAAATGTCTGTGGGGAGGAGTGAGCCTGTAAAGTATTCGTCCCCATCTAAAGTGACACAGACTTAAAAACATACATTATTTTTATTGTGTTTTTCCAAGAGACTAATTAATCTAATGCTTCTCATTTCTTGAGCATTGTGACCTGAACTGTAATGCTTGTTGCGTTTATTTGTATAGCCGTCATGGTCTTTAAAATTATGATCCTTACCATCCTTATTTTTTTCTCAGAGTACCTTGGTTATATTATTTTCTAGTTCTGTGACACTTGGATATGTTTTAATTAATCTGTTTTTGTCACATTTTACTAGTGCCTTTTTGGGGAGAGAAGTGCACCAGACTTTCCATTTGAGCATCTAAATCTTTTGAAAAACTCACCTGTAATTTAAGAATGCTATTTACAAACAGATGTATGAAAGCTGTCTGACTTTTCCTGTATCCCTTCTTAAAGACTGTCCATAAATAATTGCCCTTAATAATAGCTATACTTGTTGCAAATAATTTGGATAAAGGGCCCCGGTGGCCCTACCATTCAGTTTTTTCTGCTACTAAAAGCTGATGCTTGTCAAACAACTGGTGACATTTGTCTATGTGCCTTGGCATGGTTCCTGCTGATCATCTTTCATGTAAAATCTCAACAAACATGAAGAGAACTAGAGTTTTGTTGGTTAAGTTAAAAAACTAGTTAATGCAACCTAAAATAATTACTTTTCTATATATCCTCATTGTAGACTCTGTATAGAGCCAGGAGAGCTGCCTCTAAACTATCATTCTGAACAGAGCAGTGATCTTTAGTGTAACATTCAGAGGGTCAGCAATGGAATTGTTATTTATTTCTTTAAGAACGAGGTAATAGATTTTTATCAGCCCTTGCTTCGCTATAGTTTCTCACCCAAACTATTGCATTTTTATCAATTGATTCACTTTATTGGTTTTTCTCCAAAATATTCAATTTAATTCTTATAAAAATAACTTGTCAGCTGGGTGGAGAAGGCACACACTTTTAATCCCAGCACTTGGGAGACAAAAGCAGGCAGATCTTTGTGAGTTCGAGGCCAGCTTGGTCTACAAAGCGAGTTCTAGAATAGCTAGGGCTACACACAGAGAAACCCTGTCTTGAAAAACTAAACCAAACAAACAAGAAACTTACTTTCCTATTGAAAGGTACAATTGGCATTCCATGTTGGTTTGAGTCACCATTCAGCAGGAGAAATAGGAACAAACCACATATACAAGTGGAAGACCCCATAGTCCCATGGACTTCACTGCTGTCTTTTGCCCAAGACATTGTAAGTATTTGGTTAGTTTGCTGGTTGCTTAAAAGGTTAGGAAAGTGTTTTTCTCTGGTTGAAGTAAGTTACCATGCCTCAGAGAACACTTCTGGCTTCATCAGACCTTATTGGCTCACCCCCTCCTGTCCTAAGCAGTGCAGATTTCATGTTATGTCAATTACTGATATAACATCCAGTAATGTTTCTGTTTGTCTGTGTCTGTGCTCTCCTGGGGATTGGCAAGAGGCCCTTTTCGTTTTTAAGTTCCTTCCTTTGCATTGGTTGTTATAGAGTCTTAAACTGTATTTCAGTGTAGTAGTTACTGTCATCACTGCAATGAAAATAACCTGGGAGAACAACCTAGGGAAGAAGGATCTGTTTTCACTGTTGGTTTCTTTAGTCCATCAAGGTAAGGAGGGTAGGACGAAGCAGAGCAGTTCACATCATGGTGGCCAGCAAGTGGACAGGAAAGAAAGAGGCTAGGGACAGGATCTCTCCTAGCCTGTTACCAGTGATTCCCTTCTCCAGCTGTGTTCTCTCCCAGGACAGCTTCCATATAGTCTGCCATGAACTGGTTACCAAGTGTTCAACACAGGGAGCCTGTAGTAGCATTTCACATTTATGACAGAACATTTTATATGTGTCCCTACAAGGATATGGCATCTCATAATGTAAAATACATTTAGTTTATTTCCAAGACCTGCCAGTCTTAACAATTCCAACATAGTTTGACAGTCAAAATCCAAAGTCTCCTGTGAGACTCTAGGCGAATTCTTTGCCCTAAGGCCTCGTAAAAATAAAAAAGCAAGTTGCAAACTTCCAATACATAGCAGCAGAGGGTAAACATTTCTATCCCAAAAGGGCAGAATAGGAGACTATGAGGAAGCGTTGGGCTAAAGCAAGATCCAAACCTAGGAAGACAATATCGTATTGTGTAACATTGTGTAAAAGCTCTGTGTCTGGCAAACAGAGTGCACAGTGGCATAGTATGAGCCGCAGTTTGTGGTGATGTATTGTGTCCCCCAATGTACTGTGTCCCTCAATAAAATTCATCTGAGGATCAGAGGAAAAAGCCAGCCACTATAAGTAAGCATAGAAGTCAGGCAATGGTAGCACATGCCTTTAATCCTATTACTTAGGAGGCAGGGATCTGTCTGGATCTCTGTGAGTTCAAGGCCACACTGGGGAATAGAGCTAAGCGTGGTGACACACTCCTTTAATCCCAGCACTAACCATAGAGGTGGGGAGGTCTGTACAGACACATAGGAAGTGACAGAGCCGGGCAGGAAGAGGAAGTGATGTTGCTGGGCTGAGAGAGCCAATGAAAGAACAGAACAGAAAGGCTTATAGGCATGGATAGACAGGAAGTAGCTCTCTTTGCTAGCTGCAGAGTTGGTGAGGTAAGGGTAGCTGTGGCTTTTCCTATTCCTCTGATCTCTCAGGTTTTCACCCCTATGTCTGGCTCGATGTTTTTTGTTTAATAAGACCTTTTAGCAGTTCATCCACAGCAGTTGTTCAGGCAGCCCACCCCAGCGGCCTTGCTGTTTGTTTGTAGCGACTTGTCTTCTCTCCTAGACTCAGATCCCTTTGCTGCTTACAGCTCTCCTTGGCTGATGTTCTACTTCCTGGCATCACCAGCATCCCAGGGTCTTTTGTATAGCTTTGATTTCACCCTCTCAGCTTCACACACTGTTCACTTAGACTTTGCCTCTTGAGATCTTGACTCTGCCATCTACTGCCTGGCCTCCTAGACCTTTCCTGTATATATGTGTGTGTGTGTGTGTGTGTGTGTGTGTGTGTGTGTGTGTGTGTGTGTGTGTACAAATGCATGTGCGCACACTCATGCAGATGTTTGCCTGCATATGTGTTAGTACACCCTGCATGTGCCTGGTACCCAAGGAGGCTAGGAGAGGGCATCTGATCCCCTGGAACTGGAGTTACAGATGGTTGTGAGCTGCCATGTAGGTGCTGAGAGTCAAACCTGGGTTCTCTGTAAGAGCAACCAGTTTTCTTAACTGCTGAGCCATCTCTCCAATCCCTCTCTTGAAATCTTGGAAGTTGCCATGAACCCATAACTCTTATATTTGTCATGCTTGGGAAACCAGTATGATGAGGATGACAACATAGTTAGCTGCCAGTGATATAGCTGGGTCCCCTGGGCCATGGAAGTAATGGTATCAGAGTGCCTAGGTGACTGGGCTCAAGGAAATGAATCCTGAAACAATTTCCTAGGTATCCTTATGTGAGCAACACACTCTAGAGCTCCTCAAGCAAATGTATTTACTTTATAACCCAGTACCTAAGTTGGATAATTCCAGAGAGACCCTCATCACACATTTTCTTTTGTCTGACACAGAGTTCTAATTCTTAACGTTAGTTAGAACAGAGTCTAACTATATGACCTCAATAGTAATACTTGCAGTGAGTATTTTGGAGGACAGATGTTACTTGGTTGTTTTATTTTGTTAGTGGCCCACAGCAGGATTGAATACTGAACCTTGTATGTGCTAGGGCAAGCACTTAACCACCAAGCTTCATCCTCAGTTCTTTACTTATTTTTAATGGCAGTATTATCTTCAGAAGCTATATGTTCTACAGTCCCAACTTTACACAGACTTCTTACCAAACTACAAGTTTTGTGAGCCTTTTAGATTTGCTTTTTGTACCTAATTCTCATTGTAAACTTAGCTGAAAGTAGCTGGCAGTGGCCATGTCACAATCTGAATGCTTCAGGGACTTTACATTTCCTCAGCTAGAGGAATATCGGCATCCCACAAGTTTTCATGGGAATAAAACGAGCAGTTTCTTACCAGAGCATTTCCATGCTCAGCTTCTAGGCGAGTCCTCAGAAGCATCTTTGTTCACACACGGAACCTCATCAGCCTGGCCTTCACTGCCCATGTCATGTTGGCATTCTAGTTTTCTGAGCTTCCACCAGAAACACCCATTATAAAAGCTCTACGCTACAGCATCCTAGGCTTGCTCTCCAAATTCTACCTGCAAACTAGTTCCCTCCTCCCTTCTTATTAAAAATACGATCTCACTATGTAGCCTTGGCTGTCCTGGAACATACTATGTAGACTAGACTGGCCTGGAATTCCTCTACCTCCCAAGTGGGACACACTCCACCTACTTGTTTTACACATTTAGAAACCCAAATGCTTGCTAAGGCATGGGGTTTGTCTTTGATAGTGGATGGAAAATCTAAGACTGTATTTTGATTCAAGAGAATGCCGCTCCTTTTTTGTTTGTTTTGAGATTAGATTGCTCACGGTATTTTCACGTAGCTAACCTTATTTATCTGTGTAGAATATAGGAAGTGGAGATATCTGGAAAATCTTGCTGCCGTTGGTATCTGCCTGTCTCATGTGTCTTTAGTTACTGTGTGTGCTCACAGATTGCTCTACTCTCAGAAAAATGAGAGTCCATTAAAATTATTGGGTAGTTGACATTTCATGTATTATTCTTTCCCCTTGCTAATGTGTGTAATTGTATGCAGAATTTCTTATATCTTATTTGTATATGTATTTTTATGCATTTATGTAATCCCTCCCATTGTTTTCTGTGATGGGAACCAGTTCTACCTAGCCTTTCTATCTTGGTAGAAGCAAATAATGGAAGAGGGAAAAAAACCGGCTTTAACCTGCTAGTAAGGCAGCTTATTTTATTTCCCAACGCTGGAGATGTTGATATTGTGGCAGGGAAGCCCATAAAGCTAAATTAAACAAAGCCACATCAAGGCATTGTGTCAAGGCAGAGAAGCAGACACAGAGAGCCACACTGTTAACCCTGTCAGATGAGCACCTCTGGGGAAGTGGGAGAGCATGATGAGTGACCAAATAAGACTGAGGTCTGCTGTGGAGTAGTTTTCGTCTTAAGTGTGAATGAAAAAGTGTGTGTGTGTGTGTGTGTGTGTGTGTGTGTGTGTGTGTGTGTGTGTGTATGACCTTTGTTTTCATGGAAACAAACAATAGAGGTAAATGTTTCCCTATGGTTAGATGATATTGAGAGAATTGTAGAATTATGTCATTAAAAAAAATCTCAGATGGGTTTATGTGTATACGTAGCTCTATCAATCACATGATACCAAGTTGGTTTTGAAAGAAAGTAAAAATAATATTTTTGTTTCTGAAGAACCGAATACATCCTGGGTTTAAAAAATAACTTGTTACAAGAATTTTCTAGGCTGTTTTAAAAAGTGTTTTTGGGTTGTAGTGTAGAACCCTGGTCTTACTGTGCGCTGATGGCATGGGTGGGTGGGTTGTAGTGTAGAACCCTGGTCTTACTGTGCGCTGATGGCATGGGTGGGTGGGTTGTAGTGTAGAACCCTGGTCTTACTGTGCGCTGATGGCATGGGTGGGTGCAAACCCAGCAGCAGAAGCTGGCTGGTTCCCTTTGTCCTTCATCGGGTCTTGTGCAGCACCAGACTGTCCACACTCCCGAGTTTCAGTCCATAGTTCCAAGCTTTTGTTTTAAGATCCTGGTTTGTCTGGCTTTGTTTTTTCACCCTACAGATTCCTGATGTAGTCTTTTAGTTGTGATTAATGATGGTAAATGGGTTAAGATTGCACTTGAAAGGCCAGCTTTATATCCATTCTGTATGTGCACATGCACATTTAAATACAAGAAAAACAAGCATACAAACCTTTGTTACTTTCCATAGCAACAACTTCAGTGGGCTTCATATATTATTATGTTTAAAGTCCCGTTTGAAAGTAGGTATTTACCAGCTAATTAAAAAAAATTCTCTGTGAGGCTGATGAGTTCATGAATTAAAAGATGATGAAATAGAGCAGGGATAGCAGAAAAATGTAGATTGCATTAAAGAGGACCACTGCCTTCCACCAATTTTAAGAGACTTTTTAAAGTAATACTTTATAAATATGAAGGTAAATACAGACACGTATTATTTGTTCAGTGTGATAGCTAATATTGTCAACTTTGATAGGATCTAGAATTTGAGACAAACCTGGGCATATCTGTGGGGGTGTTTTTAGATTAAGTTGAGGAGGGCGGACCCACCCTAAATATTGACAAACATGCTTCTGAGGGCTGGGGTGTTGGCTGAATGAAAAGGAGAAAGGGGCTGAGCTGCAGAATTCGCCTTTCTCTGCTTCCTGGCTGTGGATGCAGTATGACTAGCTGCTTATGTTCCCACTGCCTTGACTTCCCTGCTGTGACATCTGGGAATTGTGAGCCAAGAGAAACCCTCCATCCTAGGCTGTTTTTGTCAGACATTTTGTTGCAACAATGAGAAAACTAATACATTTGGTTTTCGTTTTAAGATAGCTTTATCACTTCCAAGAATCACTTTAATCCTAGAGGCTAGCAGAAAAGGCCTCTAAGTAGCCCAAAAAGAACCCGCAGGTTTTAAGTATAGACACTTTAGGTATGTTAGAAATAGCAGCCATAAAGTAGAAGCCGGCCAGCCTGGGATCCCTGTCGTTTCTGTGAGCATTTTTATGAATATAATTTATTACATTCTTAGGTATTCTTACAATGATAATCCAAGGCCATTAAGAAAAGAATATTCAGTGTTTATTTGGTTTGTGATAAGGCAGGACAAGTTACATGACATTCTCAAGTATTGAAATAAGACTTACTGCCAGAAGAATTAATTCTTAGGCATCTATAAAGCTGTGTAATCTGGATCAGTACATGAGCCACAACTCTGAGAATGCTATCATACTGTTTTTAATAGCTACAAGGGTTGACAATGAACTAGACAAAGTCATAGACTTCTAAGTAAATATACCTGTAGTAACTCCTGGTAGTGGAAGGAGACTAGAGATAGGAAGAGGAGCGAGGTGGCTATTGCTAAGTAGTACATGGGGGAGCCAAGATCAAGTACCTGGGCCTGGGTACTAGAAGATTGGATGCAAGACTTATGGGAAAAATTGTGTAAGAAGTGATTAGCTGGATATAAATGACAAAGAGGGACTAAGTAAAAAAGTGATCTAGACTGCTGCTTTTTAGTCTGGGAGCATGTTCATTACTACTGCAGAAGTGGGACGCTGTGTATTGTGTAAGGAGGAAACTGGCTCTGTTCTAGAGTGCTGAGTTGAGTTGCCAGGAGACCTGTCAGGAGCTTGGATGTTCAGGCTTGGAGCTCTGAGCGGTTCTTTTCAGCAGATCCCCAGGCAAGCAAAGACAGGCATGCTTTCATTGTTGCCCTGGTAAATGCTGAATAATTATTGCTTAGTTTGTAGTTCTCTTGAATTTTGTGGGATGACTGCATTTCCTTGGAAATAAACTTTGTTCAGATACCTAGTTTTTTTTTTTTTTTTTTGGTTTTTCGAGACAGGGTTTCTCTGTGTAGCTTTGCGCCTTTCCTGGACTCACTTGGTAGCCCAGGCTGGCCTCGAACTCACAGAGATCCGCCTGGCTCTGCCTCCCGAGTGCTGGGATTAAAGGCGTGCGCCACCACCGCCCGGCTCAGATACCTAGTTTTTATGGGAGCAGAAATGGAGGCAGGTGGGCTAGCCATGATCATTGTGCCTGCATGGTCTCGAAATGTTAAACCAACTCACCATTCTACTGTACTGTGTAGTGCTTACTTTCATGAGGTGTTAAAAGTACGGGTATATTAGTAATTACCATCAACCTCATGAAAAGTTCCCACCGTGTTTGTCTTGTGGTTTTGCATTTCTTCTACTAAGAGATGACGTGCTCATGACTGACACAAAAGGATCTTGCTCTTCTGCTGTGTCTTTGAATGTTTTGTTTAGACAAATATTCTAACTTTGTTAGCTGAGCATTGTGGAATGCTGTTTGGACAGTAAGATGCTATGGCTACATTTCCTTGAATGAGTTTTTGATGGCTGGGTTTCTGATAGCAACAGGGAACTTGGGAGGTGACTAAAGATGTTAGTCTTCATAGTAAATCGCACTGTTTGCTGAGATGACAACTTAATGGCAGAAACTGTCACTGAAAGTCTGAGAGTCGATGGGTTAGGAGGTGACCTGATTAGAGCAGTGTAGGTGATTTGGATTAGTACCATTTTTGTTTTCTGTTTCTGATAACTACTCTGTTAATTAATGAGTACCCTATTTATTAATTTGTGAGTGAGGCATTTTTCTCTATCTGAATAAAGAAATCATAAAAATAGTTTTCCTTTTTCCAGTCTGGATATAGTCAACTGAATTCCTATAACCAAGGAGATGTTTTTACAAATCTAAGCATATGTTTTTCTAATCAGGAATGTTGACTCATAGACCTCTTTCAGCCATCCCTTCCCTGAGCGTGTTACAGAAAAAGCAGCTGAGCTGCAGGGGAGTGTACTATACTGACTGAGCTTTATTTCTAGAGTTGGAGAGGTGCCTGTCTTTCCAAGTGCTCGAGCCTTAAGTCTTTTGGAAAAGAATACTTTCTCAGACATGACTTACTCAGTTTCTGATGATTATTTTTTGGTTCCAGAGCAAAACTAATTTACTGCCCTGCTCTGTGGACATAATTATGAAGCAGCTGATTTTGTTGCTGATGTTCTTTTAGGATAAATGATTTCTCAGAAGTTTGAGATGGCATCAACTTTTCCTGGGGGAAAATATTCTGACTTTGCTACTCTTTTCTCCCTAAATTATCACTTTTGTTCCTTGCTTTTTTTCTTCCAATCAATATATTTTGATAATTTTCTCTAAGTATCTGCTTCCCTGCACACAGTGAAAAGGAGAAGCCACTGGTCAGTTGGTTTAAACTACTGATTCTCTTTCACAGTCAGGCTGGGTTTGCATTGAATTCTTTAAACAGTTCAATCCCAATGGAGGTTTTGAAATTTAACATAAAACCTGTGTGTGTGTGTGTGTGTGTGTGTGTGTGTGTGTGTGTGTGTGTGTGTGTGTGTGTGTGTGTGTAGGTATAGGTACATCAGAGGGTAACTTAGATGGTTTTCTCCTTTCGTCATGTGGGTTTGGGGACTGAACTCAAGTTTTCGGGCTTGGCATCAAGCAACCTTTCCTGCTGAGGCAGTTGCTGGAGCAAAGTGTTTTTAAAACTCTTCTTCCTTTTTCTTCTTTTGAAAATAGGGGCTATCCCTATTTTTGGAGCTTTGTAGGCGGTGCACAAGGAAATAACCTGTGGTTAAGAATGCATTCATGATAGAGCAATGATGAGAGCAGTCTGTTAGAAAGTATGCATGCGGCTTACAGAGTGAGTGTGCTTGTACAAGTGCTCTCCATTTGTGTAACAGAATAAAGCTCAGAGATGCTTTGGTGCAGTTCTAACTGATGACTGCATTACGAGTTTGGTCTTTACCATTTGCTGCTGACTCTCCTTTGTGCTAGCTTGCCTACTTGCCAGTTTGAATCACCCCATTTGAAATGCCTGTGACAGAACTTGGTCTAATGAATAGTTAGTGTTGGCTATTCCTGACATGGGCTAGGCCAGTCTCCTATAGTGTGTTCTTTTTCCTGTAGTAACCATAACCTCTATCTGCTTGAACATAGAATTCTCACTATATATCAGAAATTGCCAGATACTATAGATAAACAGTTCTGTTTCCTCTGCTTCACAGAGGAATATTCTAACATCGCCCCTGACATCAATCTGGCATCAGAGACAGGGTTCCAGCATGAGTCTCCCAGCTCCCAAGTCTGTGCTCTTAACTCCAGTGTTGTAGCTGCTGTGTGTAGACTGATTGTTTTACCAGCCTGGAGCTTATTGACCTAACATTTAATTCTAATCCTATAGTATCAAATCTATGTCGTGAATTTCTCTGTCAGTGCATCTTCTTTGTCGTTGCTGTCTACATACGTAATGAACTTTGCTATAAACTGGGTTAAATAAATTAAATCGGCATTTCTGTGTTGGGGATAAGTGGCTCTCTCCAAGATTGTAATATCTTTATAAACTCAAGGTAAAATTTCATGTAATTCTATACACGTACATACACTGTGCATGTCCACGAGCACACAGAGACACACAATGTACCCCCATCCTCCAATGTATTTGTTGTGCTTTTCTCTCCCCAGGAGAAGAACCAAGCCAAGTTTTCCTGGAATGGTCTGCAAGTTAGTGTACTAGACTATGATTTTGAAGATTGAGAGAATGAACTATCAGACAGTTTTTCTTCAAAACTTTTTACTGTTCCTGATTTCAATTAACATTTTAACTAGTTTGTTAAATTGTTTATTTAAACAACAGACATTAGATTATGTTTGTAGATTTGCTGTTTAAAAAAGGATAAGGAGGGGTTGGAGAGGTATCTCAGCTGTTAAGAGCACTTCTTATTCTTGCAGAAGACCTGGTTTCAGTTCCCAGCACACACATGATGGTTCACTCATTCATAAAATGAATAAATCTAAAAACAAATTCAAAAGAAAGAAAAAAGATGGTCTTGTGATAATTTCTTTTGTTAATTAAATGCTCAAAGGAAACTGTAGAATTGATGTTTGTAGTACTAGAGAGGAGTGATTTTTAATGAGTAACAGTATACTTTTACTTACAAGAAAATTAACGATTAGGTAGTAATGGTCAGGAACTAACTTTGCTCTTAAAGGCACAGAAAAGAGAAATGAATTGTTTTGGGCCTCAAACTGTGCAGCATCTAGACTCTTCATTATCTGCTGGGTTCACCTATTTTGAAATCTTCTTTGAGAGTGCTTTAGAACGTAGTTATCAAACTTTTTATTCAAAGGGCTAGATAGCACATCTATTATTATTTTAACTCACTTTGGCATCCTGCTGTCAGCCTTTGGATATGAACCGTGCTGGCAAGGTTTTGTCAACTTGACATAAGCTAGGGCCATCTGGAAATAATTGAGGATGTCATTTGAGATGCTTCTATTATATTGGCCTGTGGGCATTACTGTAAGGAATCTCTTGACGAATGGTTGGTGTGGGTAGGCACAGCTTACTATGTGTGGTGCCACACCTGAGCAGGTGGTTCTGGTATGTGTAAGAAAGCAGGCTGAGCAAGCTAGGTAGAGCACACAAGTAAGCATCATCTTCCATGGCTTCTGCTTTGGTCCTTGCCTCCAGGTTCCTGTCCTGAGCTTTGGCTTCCTCTGATGATGAACTGTAACCTGTAAGTCAAATAAATCCTCCCCCTCCAAGTTGCTTTTGGTCATGTGGTTACCACAGCAGTAGAAACTAAGCATTTACCTTTTCCTTTCTAATTTTGTTTTATAATCTAAACTTTTATTCCCCAGTTATGGGTTATTGCTTCTTACTGTTTCTTTTGCTAGTCTCATCTATACTGTTCTCCGAATGGACTGTTCTTGAGATGCAGCTCTGCTCCATTACTTTTTATATCTAAGGTGTGTTAGTGGTTTATGTTTGATGTTGACTCTTTAGAATACTTCTGAGAATCTCATACGCTGAACACTTTTCTTACTTGGCTGTCCAAGCCCACACTTTAATGGATTATAGTTTATGATTAGTACCTTGACAAATTAATATTTCTTAGTCATACTGGTCTTGTGGAAGTACAGTGTTAAATGTAGGTTTTAAGTTTGTAAAATTACAGGTAAAATTCAGCACTGTCATATATTGTGTACCAGTCATGGCGCTTTAAAGGAACACTGGCTTGTGTGCTGCTTACCACACACTCTGGAGGAAGGAGTTTACAGTTTTGTAGAGGGAGCTAAGAGGGGTGACTGTTGGGAGTAGGGCAGATGTAGGCCCATCAGGCTCAGAATACTTTTTTTTTTTTAAGCACCACTCTATTGCTTCCCCGATGAGTTGATAGAGTGGAAAAGGAAGGGGTGGCCGGAATCGTGCAAGCATAGCTTTAACCTTCATTCCCGTCCCTGCCAAGGTTTTGGGGCTTTTGTATTTTGTTGTTTTGCCAGATAGTTTGTGAACTTGCTGAACTTTGAGACAGAAGTATTTGAATATTTAAAGTGGGGAAGAGTTGAAGGTTATTAGAATAGGAAAAGTTGAGCTTTTCTCCTGGAGCCCAATCAGCTAGGTGCCTTTCAATTGACTGTGCCGGGGACTCTGTTCATAGACAGACAAGGAAGAGCCTCTGCACATGGTTCTTCACTGTGGGAATTTATTAAATACACAAACAAAATACTGTTTTGGTCAGCCATCTGCTGGAAGCCGGAAAGGAACTTATGATAAATTTTCAGTTTCAGAAAACTGTTGTTAGTATCTTGTTTATGTATTGTTAATTGCTTGAGAAGAAAAAATTATTTTTGATTCCTTTTTTTGTAATCCAAGCACAAATAGCCATTTCTTAGAATGCTGTTTTTAGCCAGAATATCTAAAAATGTTGACCAAGTAAAGTACAGATGTCTGATCATAATGTATAATAATTGATTTAGTCTTATTTGTTTTAGTTAAGTCTTCAGATTCTTAGGGGAAGAAAATGTATAAATAAAATTCATATTTTGGGGAAGAATTGCTTTTGTCACTAGTGGGATTTTTACATGATAAAGCATATCATATATTTTGCAGCGATTTATAACCTCTTATTGAAGCAACTGTGTGTGTCAGATTCTGAATGACTTCTTTGTCCCAAGCACTGTTGTAGGTGCCCAGGATGCATTCATGAATAGAGCAGAGTTCTCTATCTCCATAAGTCCTCACTCTATTGATGAGAGCAGAATAATAAACAGTCATCATGACATAGAAGTGAGTTAAAAACACGAGGTGATATATGTTATAAAAGAGAAAGAAAACGCAAGGTGATGCTGAGAGGGAGGCAGACTGTGCAGTTAATTGTCAGGTAGTCAAGGCAGGCTTGTTGATGTTTGCAAAGATGTAAAAGCCATGAGGGAATAAACCAGGCAGCCACATTACCTCCTATTTTACCATTGTCTTTCAATTGTGTATAGATTTCAATTTGTGTTCCTAGTTATCATAAGACATTTGTGCATCATCTTTTCATATCTCAGCCTTCTCTATACAAAATGGTCTGGTTTAAGGATCAGTGTTACTTAGATGGAACTGATTATGACCTAATTAAATATAATTGATAAATTTGAGCTTATTGTTAAAATATCAGTTCACAGTGAGGTGTTAGGCTGACCCCTGGGAAAATCATGTACTACTTATGTCTACCTTCTGTTATGTACTAATTCTCAGTAGATGTATTAGAAAGGAAAGAATTAGCATCTTAGGTAGAAATGATAAAACATATGTTGCCCATTTCTGAGCTGGGGATATTGCAAACCTGATTCCTTCGAGACAATAAAGCTTCTAGACTCTGATGTGCATCGGAATCACACACCCAGGCAACATGCCCCACAGATTTGCCGTTCTAATGAATTGTAGGCAGATCCTGATCTACTTTATCCCAGGTTACCTCCTTGACATTTTCCTCAGAAATAGGAATATTTTCTATATTATTCAGAAAGGAGAGTATCTTGCCCAAGGCTTTGAACCCAGTGTTCAATGACTCCACTTACCACTTTTCTCCTATTCTGCATATATCTCACATTATTGTTTGAAAATTATCAAGATGCATTATCTTTTAGTATTTAGTATTCCTTGGTCTGACACTGGTATATTTTATGTTGCAAAATTTAAACTCTAGACACCATTAGATAAGTGTTAACTAATGGAAGTCTCCACAGGACTTTGCCTGTTTTTGTTGAAGTAGAGCACATTAAACTTTGAAGACAGGAAAAACCCTTTGAGAAGACTGCAGGAACATTTTAGAGCTGGGGCTGGGGAGAAGCCTCACTGGGTGAGAACATTTGCTACAGAAGCATGAGGACTGAAGTTCGATTCCCTGGCATGTTGTTGTTGTTGTTGTTGTTGTTGTTTTTTTTAAAGGCTGTAACCCTAGTGTTTGTGTGTGCATGTGTGTGTGGTAAGGGTGGAGGCAGGAGGATTGCTGGGGCTTTCTGGCTGTTACATGTTTCAGTGAGAGATGGTGTAAATTTGGTACCCCTGCCAACCTGCCACAGCAAGGGCGCCATTTTACAAGAGACCTCCTCTCAGGAGAACAAGGCAGAGAGTGACAGCTCAGGACACCCAGTGTTGTGCTCTGGCCTCCACATGTGCACAGGCGTGGACATCATCACATGTGCACAGGCGTGGACATCATCACATGTGCACAGGCGTGGACATCCACCCCCAGCACGCACACCCGGAGTATTTGAGTTGTGTTGTTGAGTTTGCATTGCTGAACGTTTGTCGGCACCCCTTTATCACTCAAGCACCAATCACGTGAAGAAGTGAGTCTCTTCTTCTTGGTTTTGGATTGTTCATTTGTTCCTGAAAGCCTGCTCCAGTCTCCTCTTTGAGTTCTTCAGTTGAGATCTCCTGGTGGTTACTGTGTGTGTAATTAATTCATTGATCAGAGCCAGGAAGGTCCCTGATGAGGCCAGTGGTAAGAAAGAAAACAGATGTTCCCAGTTCTCCCTGAGTGTCTTCTTGACACCTGTTCAAGATGAATTAATATTTTAAAAAAAAGCCAGAGAATTGCAATATCTTAGCCTAGCAGTGTTCTTTCTAAGCCAAAATGTTTTAGATGAATTGTTTACTAGCAGAGTCAAGTTATTTGAAGCCCACATTCCCTTCCTCTGGCCTTGAAATTTCCTCTGCTGAATGAGATTCCTAGTAGTGAGGGAGTTTTTAAGGAGAGAAAGAAAAGCAGCAGTGGTCTTGGACCATTACCTGTCAGGAGGAAGGAAAAACAATCAAGAGTGGAAAATGAGCTGCTGTATGAAGCTGGCAATGTGAGGACTTCCCAAATGTCATGGTGGCATTAATGTGTGCTGTTTGCTCTATGTTGTCTTTCATTTACCAATAAGTACCTGTGACCGGCAGACTTTAACAGAAGATTAACAGTTGGTATCCAGAGATATTCCTCAGGCAGCACAGCCATGTTTGAGAACTCATATGAAGTTGTTAATGCTGGTCTTAACTTTTTTCTGCCTCTAGAGTAATCATGTATAGCACATATAAACTCTGACCTATCACCATAATACAGTTTAAATTGTTCACAGTGTAGAGATAAAAAGAGGGAGATGAAGAATGGGGCATTTCTCTTGCGTGAGTGTATAAAAAAGAAAATTGTGTCCATCTTCAAAGACCCTAAAAATTAAATACATACATATGGTATATGTGTGCATATTCATGCACGTGTGTGTCTTTTGCGTGTGTGTGTGTGTGTCTGTATGTGTTCCATGGCTCACTTGTAGAGGTAAGAGGACAACTTGTAGGAGTTGGTTCTGTCCTTTCCCACGTAGTCTCAGGTTGTTAGGCTTGGCAGCGATCATCTTTACTTGCTGGACCATCTTGCCATCTCTTTTTCTTGTGGCTTTATTTTGATTACCTTCCTTCATTGGTGTATGGTGGCATTCACTGGCAAAGAAGGTGAGATCTTGGCAAATTAACAGTCATGGGCTCTCCTTTATTCCTTCTGTGGATGTGGAGAGAGCCCCAGGGAGGAAAGGAATTGCTGGCTCCTAGTGGTTAGAGACCGGAGTCAGCTCAAAGAGGAGAAAAGCCGCAGGTCAGCTGCCCTGCAGAGCCCAGTGTGAACAGCAAGGGAACAACTGAGGGGAACTGAGAGAGGACCCCTGAGTCTCCTTGAGCAGAGTCATTCCATGCATTGGATGGAACAAAGCAGAGACCAAACCCGTGGGAATTTTAACCCTCTTCTAAAAGGATTAAGTGGTTGGAGGTATAATAAATGCCACAGTTACAGTATTTGTGGCCCTAGGACATTATATAACTAACGAAAGGAGGCAACAACAAAATATGCCTGGATCAGTTACTGTATTTCTGGTCTACTAATTAGGGCTAAGTATCTTAGGTAAAATAAGCAATTAAAGGCTGAATTAAAAATTGTTTGGTTTCATCCTATAGCATTTATTTTGATGCCATACATGTGTTTGTTTGCTTGTTTTTCATCTATCGCTCCACTGTGTGCCAGCTACTAGAAGGTACATGCCCTCAGTAGGAGCCCAGAACTTAGTTGGGCAGGCAAATGACAACTTGTAGTCTTCTAGGCACTGAACAGACAGTTACTCCTTTTACTTATTGTCCTCCTATGCCCACTCCCCAAAGGGAGCCCCCATCGTGTGCTTCGTGGGCCTTTATTGTCTTGGACTTGGCAGATAGGATGCCCAGAGCCATGATACCTTCGTTTCTAGAGCATTTTACTTTAGTATTTTGAAGTCAAAGCAATGTATTGTGCCTTGCAATCTACTTAGGGCTCTGTTAGGTGAATTGCTTGATATTAGGTGATTTTTAGTTTTTTTTTTTTTTGTTAAACACTCTCAATAGCATTGTACTGAAAAAGCATTACAATAATGGTCAAAGGTAGTAAATGCTAACTTTTTGAATAAAAAAATCAAGAAAATTAGATTTATTTAGATCAGAGGTCAGTTGTACAGTCAATGGTTATTCCAAAATTATTGTCCTGCTGGAGCCTCAGTATGCTGTAATTAGTTAAGATGGGGTCATTATTGATTTTAGGCCCCGAATCCAACAAGACACACCCTTAGTAGAAAATAGTAGAGATATGAACCAAGGGGGTGCTGATGTGAAGTCCTAGGGAAAGATTAGAGTTAGGCTACCACAAATTGAAGAATGCCAAGAATTGTTTGAACCCACGGGAATCCAAGAGGAGGCATGGGATATTTTCTCTCTGAGAGCCTCCAGAACTAAATCCACCAACACCTTGACCTTAGACTTGGAGACTCTAGAGTTATGAGAAAATAAATGACTTCAGTTCATACAGTTTACAGGAGTTGTGCAGCCCTTGGGATCCAAGGCTCACTCTTAACAGAAGGTGGCCACTGCTTTCTTCAGGGCTTTGCTGGCAGTTGAGAGGGAGTGGGCTGCTTGCCATGCTGTTGACATCTGTGTGTTCTGACAGGCATGCTTCTAGGTTGTCATTGTTTTGCTTGCATGCTGGAAGAACAGGGAACCTAGTGCCCTACTCTTGGCATTCGCAGACCTAGACACTTGGTCCAGTGAGGGGGTAATTTTAACCTGAGTGTAACCGTGATAGAGACATATTAGTTAACGCAGCAGCCAACTGTACAGATCAACTGGTAGAGCACAACAGCTGTTTTATGTTCTCTTGACCATGTCCACGGCTAATCTGTTCAGGCAGGCAGCTCCATTTCAGCTGACACAGGAACCAAGACCTCTGTCTTGTGGTTTACCCATGCCCTAGAGCTCTTCCAGAGTCTGCTGCTCTGAGTCTTTCTGTCTGGGCAGTGAGTGGGAAGTATGTGGAGTGCAGCATGGACTGTTTCATATGATTTCTGGAATTGCCTGTCCCAGTCAGTTTATTGGTCAGGACCAGTTGAATGGCTTTAGTTTCATTCCAGGAGAGGCAAAGAAATGTAACTACTATATATGTTCAGGAATTAAAAATCGAATTGTTCAGAGTTTAGCCAGTCCCTGGCAAAACAGCACATTGTAATTTTTGTGCATTCATATAAAAATTAATGTATTTTGCCTCATAGTGTTCACATTTTGGAAGTGAGGATTATGTTTCCTGTGTGTATTCTGATTGTTTCTCACAGTCCTGTGTTGTTTTGAGTAATGACATTTTATGATTTGTTGTCCTATAAAAATGAGAATTTCTCTGTATAACTTAGGATTGAAAAGTGTGAGTTCAAAACAAACTCTTAGAATGTCATATTGCTTTTATAAATCACAGTGAAAATGACAACTTGGCTTTAAGAGTCTTAATGTAGTTTTTCACAGTGCCTGTAAATTCATGTTTCTGCAGAGATGTTGGTGCCTCTCACTTTATTTGTAGTCTGAGTTACAAATACTCTTTCTGTGGTCAGTATATTTTAGAGACTGAGTTTGCTTGCTAATCTCCAGGGATTCCAAAACTGATAGATTATTATTCCTGTAGTAAACACAAAACTCTAGCCTGATTATTTTTTTCTTTTTTCTTTCCTTTTTTGGTTTTTTGAGACAGGGTCTCTCTGTGTCGTTTTGGTGACTGTCCTAGATCTTGCTCTGTAGACCAGGCTGGCCTCAAACTTACAGAGATCCGCCTAGCTCTGCCTCCCAAGTGCTGGGATTAAAAGTGTGTGCCACCACTGCCCGGCCTGATTATTTTTTCTGGTATGATTTCTGTTACTTTTTTTGGGTCATTTCTACTTTATGTATTTTTGTCCATATTTGTTTATAACATGCTTCTAACATGTACTAATATAACAACAAAATCTTTAATGTTTCTAGTAGAGAAGCTTGAAATAATTGGGTTGTTAATTCTGGACAATGTTTTGTTTATTTGTATAAATTAAAGATTATTGGAGAGTGTGAAGATTTGCTTTGAGACACCCATTTTCCTATGTTTTTTTTCTTTTCCTTTCCCAAGATTTCAGCTGAAGTTTTATCATTTGACTAATTTGATGTATAGTTAGGAATTGGCTTTCCTTAGCCTAAACAGATTAGTGTGTTCATTTCTCTAATAAATAATATACAGAACACTTAGTGTATTCTAAGTAGTAGGTGAGGCTTTGAGCCTGCATGTAGAAAAAAAAAGTACCTATATTTTTCCTGTACTGTAATCTACAAGCCAAGGCATGGGATTAGATTTGAAGGACTCCAAAGCACAGGAATGGATTTATGCGGTTAGAGAAAGGGCCCCCAGAAGCCCAGTGACTGGCAGACTTGTGAATTACATCATTACCCTGGATGGGAAAGACTGTTCTGTGGTGCTCTATGACAGCAGGCCGTGCAGGCCCCACACAGTCCACTGCAGAGCGCCGGGTGGTTGTGTGCATCTGCTGTGCTGTTGGTTGCAGCGTGCACACTTGCTTTTGGTGATTGTGTTAGTGAACAGTGGAGACAGCTCGCTCGCTCGCTCGCTCGCTCAGGTTCTCTTTTTTTTCCTTGTGGAGAAAACACATTTTTAAAGGTAGTTGGGAGCAAAAACAGACAACAATATAGAGTGCTAGATAAAATTATCATGTGTTTTAAGTAGAAATATAAAAGTTTTCACCAGAAAAACATATGAACCTCATCCTCTTCCCCTTTCTTTCTAGGGTATTTTCTTTAGTCAGTTCTCTTCATATCTTACTCAGATGCAAATATTGGCGACAACGAAGTGGAGTCTACTTCCTTCTGATAGTCTGTCTGGGTTCATTTTTATAGTATGGCTTGGACTTGGCTTTTCTTTTAAAGTCCTTGGTGGTCTTCCTTTTTGGTGGTCTTAGAATGTCTGGAATGATGCTCACTCCTATTGGAAGGCTGTCCAGAAGTGGAGCCTTGCTGTTCGCTTCACTTTGATTTATAGCTGTTTCACAGCAATGGCTCCAAAGAAAGAAGCAGTAACCCGGAGGAAGAATTGGTAGTAAAAACCTCCACCACTTCATGGAGTAAACACTCAGTTATCCACTAGGAGTAGATAATGTATGGCATAATTTTCAAGTGTTAAGTTATAAGACTGACAGCCTGGAAAATGGTACATGATGTAAGTTGGCAGAGATAAAGCAGAATATATAACAGTATATCTATTATGACTACAAGCATGTAAAAGATGTACATATAAAAATTGGTAACTATCACAATAGTATAAAATATAATAGTATATTTTTTATAATAGTATAAAATAGTAGGCTATTCTTTTTTACTTTTGCACTTTTGATACTTGGACATTTATGTATTTATTGACAGGGCCTGGTGTTGTCTGGACTGGCCTTGAACTCACTCACTTTGAACACCTGATTTCATGCCTCCACATCCCAAGGGCTAGGCATCTGTCACTATGCCTGGCTTATTTTTAATAATTGAGAAAATTAAGTGGTAACTTTGTAGCCTTTTTATGTGTGGCTGTGAAGAAGTTTAAAGTTCCTTTAATTTCCTATGGGATATCATAGGAATGTGGAAGATTTTTTAAAATTTTCTTTTAGAGATTTCTAATAAGTTGAAAGAGAATCATGTTTGGAATAGGAGAGGCTTAGACATTTGATGAAGGTGATGTTATTCTTTATTTTGTGTGTGCTCATGTGTGTGAGCACATATGTGGAGGACAGAAGACAGTTGTGGATTCAGTTTTCCTTCCATCATATGGGTCCAGGGATTGAACTTGGGTTGACAGCCTCAATAGCAGATGCCTTTACTGGCTGAGCCTTCTAGCTCGCCCAAGATTAGCTTCTTAAGTCAGTTTTTGAACTTTTAATTCTAGACTATTCATCTCTAATCAGCTTTGTAGGGAAAATGGTAGTTAACAGAAAACTTACATAAGTAGTTTTGCCGTTGAAATGAAAAAACATGCATTTTGACAAATTTATATTTAGTATGTATTATAACATGGGGAGACAAGTCCATAATCCTACTTCCTAGAGAGAATCACTGTGGAAAGTATTTTGAATTCTATTGTGACTGATATGGTTATATAGGAAGAAATTGCTCTTTGTAATCTTCTGAACACATCCTGGTTGAAATCTGTCTTTATCAGGAAAGGGAACTGAAATACAGTTTTTCACTGTGTCTTAGAGCTGAACCGTGGTACAGATTATCCAAAAGCCATTCATGCTTGGCATTAGACGTTTATCTTAAAATTTACTTAGAATTGTATATATACCTGGGTGGAGCACAGCACTCCCAATTAAAGCTCTCACAGTGGAAACTTGACTTAGATGGAACTGTGAAATTGTCTTATCTAGCTCTGTCATCCTGATTTCCACACACAGCATTGTTCATCACCTCTGAGAGACTGGGTTTCCATCAGGAAGAGGTAGCTGAACATAATGTCTGGTTTAGTGGCCATATAGGTGGGTTTTTTTTTTTTTTTTTTTTTTTGCTTTTTTTATGTTAAGCCTTAAGAATTAGTCATTCCTCAGATCTCTAAAGCCTCACAAGAGGTAGTACTTTGTAGTTTTCTGAAGTCCAAATTTCAATTAAGCCTACCCTCAGGCTTTCTCAGCTTTTTCAACTCCAAAAAAGTTCAGCTACTTCTCCTCTTTTATGGCATTTTATGCTTAAATTCTGGTGTCTTGTGACATTCTTTATGGAGAAATACTGATGTCAGAAAGGTAGGTGATGCAGTCTGCTAGAGTGATGTTTTGGTCAGAAAAGAGAAATACAGGTGACGTAAGATGTTGAGTGTGGCAGACGTGTGACCTGTGGACGTGGGCAGGTCTGTTGTGTGTCACAGCAGAGACGGCAGCAGCGGGAGGGAGTGCAGTGTTGCTGTGATTGTGCCCGCTACTGAAAATAGGCATCTCAGATGAGAAAGACAGCGGAGGGATGTGCGGAAAGACTGTTAAGGTCTTATGTGACGTTGTGCATAGCGAAGGTGAGCCTGCCATTTGGGGAAGCCACAGAATGTAAAGACTTTGCGTTGACAAGTGAAGATCGATGTGAAAGATTTCAAATGTGTTTTCTTTGCTAGAAGTTAAGAGCAGGAAGTCATATCAACCAGCTACTGTGCTGGTTGGTTTTTGTCAATACAAGCTAGAGTCACCTGGTTTCAAAGAAGATTGGCCTGTGGGCATGTCTGTGGTTTGTTTTCTTCATTAATGATTGATGTAGGAGGACCCAGTCCACTGTGGATGGTGCTGCCCCTAGGCAGGGGTCCTGAGCCATATAAGAAGGAAGACGAACAAGTCATTAAGGAACATTTCTGCCCCCAGGTTCCTGCTTTGGCTTCTCTCAATGATAAACTATGATGTGAAAGTATAAGACAAATAAGCCCTTTCCTCCCCAGGTTGATTTTGGTCACTTGTTTTGTTATGGCCACATAGAAACAAACTAGGGTAGCTATAGCTACTGGAATTGAGAAGATCATAAAGTGTGTGTGTGTGTGTGTGTGTGTGTGTGTGTGTGTGTGTGTGTGTGTGAGAGAGAGAGAGAGAGAGAGAGAGAGAGAGAGAGAGAGAGAGAGAGAGAGAGAGAGAGAGAGAATCTCTGAATGCAAAGTTGTAACACAACCGAAGAAGCCTTCTTTAAAACACAGCTCAAAAAGAGATCTGAGCATCAACTATTAAAGCCAGCTAAACCAGTTTTCCTTGGTGCATAGAGGATAGAGTTAAAGATGCCTGAGAACTTAAGCAGGTTCATCTTTCCTTCAGCCTGGTCCATTTGCTTCTGTGGCTGAGGTTAATATAACCAAGTGCAGCCGAACCTGTGTTAGAGGAGCCATTGACAACCCAGTGCTGGAAGTTGGTGTGTCCAAACTATAGTCTTGGTGCTTTCTCAAGCCCCTATCCAGAGTAGTTTACAACTCTAGGGGGTAAAACCCTACAGTCTGTTTCATTTGCAAGCTTCCCAGTGATTTTTGGTGCATGCTAAAAGTTTGAGGTCTTCCACTAGAACTTGTTTCCATTCAATATTTATGGTGAAACCTACAGTTACAGAAATAATCTTATAATTTGAAAGTTCATTACTAATTTTGCTATAGCTTATTTGAGAGTTTTCTCTGGTAGATTTTTCTCCCCACATTTAAATTACTTTAACTCTGTGTTTACTGAATGAATCATTAAGGCCATTGGGGATAGTACACATTTTCTGGCACTCTTTCATGAGTATTGTAAAGCAGATTTTAACCTGTTAGTATTTTCTAGGATTAAGAGTCTGCAGCAGTTGGAGAGTTATAAATAACCCTAATCACACTGAGTAGCCATCGGGAAGAAGTAAGAGTTTCTGGGCAGATGACTTGATGCACACAGTAACCCTCTCTCAGTCTAGTTAGTGGCTGGTTGTCATTTTCATTAGCTAAGAGCCACCAGACTTCAGTCTGTTTCAGAGCTCCTGCCAGGCAGAGCTTGTCATTGTGGTGTTAGTGTCTTGGTAAGAGACAGAATTACCAGCTGCAGTTTAGGGCTCTGGTCTCTAGACTCCTGCAGGGTCATTTCAGTCTATTTGCTGGCTCTTGAGATGGTCTTAGACAGTGGTCAATTCATTCTTTCTATCATAGGACTAGTCAAAAAGGATTTAAGGATTTGAGTCCAATAATGACACACTTATAGCTTATCAGTGCTTAAGCTCAAAAGATGGAGCAGTGAGTATCGAGCGTTGTCATTCATCCCAGGCCATGTTGAATTTCTCCATTAGCTATATCGTCCTCAGATATTTCTAGTTATTTGGTTCTGCTTTGACATGAAGCCTTATAGTCTCATAACATTTGGAAATTGTTTTGACAGCTTAATGTGCCATTCTTACTCTTTTTAAAAAAGTATTTCCAGTTACACTAATTTATACAAAGTTTTAGAGACTTTTTTTAGATCCTTTTAGAGAAATACAAGCTATTAATTTCTGCTATGCTCAGTAAACAGAACTAAGTGAAACTAACATGCAAGGTTCTTTTAGTCACTGTTCTTAGACTTGGTGGCTCAGAATTCCAAACCTTTATTTTTTTATACTTTCTCTAAGTCGGGAGCTCAGGTGTTAGCTTGCTGAATGTTCTGGCTTAGGCTCTGTCGTAAAGGTGGCAGTCATATGTCCCAGGCTACAGTTCTTTGAGCTGGACAGTAGCTTCAGCATCTGTTTGTGTTAGGACTTACATGGCAGTTGGCTAGAGGCATCTCTCAGTTCCTCACTGATGCTAGCAAGTTCTTCTGCCTCTTTGGCCGTTCATGAGTTTGTGTGAGTGTCCTCATGACAAAGCAGTCAGCCTCCTCCAAAGAATTTTTGTCTCTATAAAATCTTAGAGAAAGTAAGTAGTATCCAAGCCCCTGTGCCTTTTATGACCCACTTTTGGAGGTTGCAAGCTGCTACTGTTGCTTCTGCCATTCTCTTTATTAAGAAGCAAGCTACATGGGAAGAATATAAAAGAATCTATAAATATATTTTTATGTGGATATATTTGTGTGTCTGTGTGGGTCTATGCAACGTGTGTAGGTGTCCATAGAGGTCAGCAGAAAAGGGTATCTGATCTCCTGGATCTGTGAGCTGCCCAACCTGGGTTCTGGTAATGGAACTCAAGTCTTTTGCAAGAGCGATTCACACTCTTAACTACTTAGCCGTCTCTCCAGCCCCTGCCTCATTAGGCAAGGGCACTTGCTGCTTAAGTCTGACGACATGCGGTTGAACCTCAGGACCCTGTGTAGAAGAAGAGAACTGACTTCTGCAAGTCTCACAAGCATACGCAGAATAAACAAATAAATGCTTAAAACAAAACAAGGCTCTAGGAAGTACTTAGCAGAGATTTTATTGGCAATAAATCCATAGTCTCGTTGTTTGAGAAAGTAACCTGCATTTGTAGGGCCTGGGTGCTGGAAAAAAAAGGGAGCTCAGAGAGGTGAAGTTCTAGAAATCTGCAAATGGTCGTCACTAAGACGCCATGAGTACCAATCAGAGCACGTGTGTGTGGAAAGTATGCAAAGCTGGGAAAACACTAGCCAGAATATCAGAGGTAAAGCTTGACACTCATGCTGCCGGGGGTAGTTCAAGCTCCTAGCCAGAGTGGAAAAAGGACTCATCAGGGTACTGTTTACTAATGTTATTGGCTCAAGACCGTTGTCCTGCAAATAAACTTACAAGAAAACAAACTGCTTCCAAATAACTGTCCTTGAACAGTTCTGTATTATTTGTAGAAAGACAAATTAGCATTCACCAAGGTAGAATTCACAGTGAATGGTATTCAAACAAAAATGATCAGTGGTGTGGAAAAAAGGCCCATTTCCAAAAGAGTCACTGAACTAAACTGGCACAGCAGCAGTGTGAGTGACAGGGTTAACTGCAAGGAAATATAAGCAGCCCCCGTACTTACTTTTTATATGTTCTTGAAGGTGGAACATTAGCAGGCCAGGAGATACAGGAGAGATTTTTGTGTGTGCATGTACCCAAATTGGGCTTCTAGAGATGCCAGATATACTAGAACTAATTTTTAACAGATTTAAATACTGCAGAACAAAAGATAGTAATCCTGAAGATACAGTGGTTGTCAAAACCAACATAAGAGCAAGCAGAAAGAACTGAACATCAGTGAGTTATAATTTCAAGTGGCTTAATTTGTGTCTGTACAGTTGGTGCCCCTAAAGAGGACTTGCGAGATCAGAGAAAGTATTTGAAGCACTAATAGCTGGCAAAATTCTTAATTTTGACCATAAATTTCAAATGCTGTAAGTCTTGAGTATAAGAAATGTGAAAGAACATATCAAATATCATGCTGCAGAGAGCTGGGAAAATGCTCAGCTTGTAAAGTTCCTGCCTTGAGAGCACAAGATCCTGAGCTGACTCCTGGCACACACATAAAAATGCCTGGTGTGGTGACATGTACCTGCAATCCCAGCCAGGAGGCGGGGGTGGGGGGTGGGGACAGGACGGGACACGACACTCTGTTTCTAAGGTGGTGGACAGGTATTCTCACCCAGGATTGTTTTCTAGCCTCCATGTGCATTTCCTCCACCCCCACCATGCATTAAAGAGAAAAAACAAACTGCTTCAAACTACTAATAAAGAGAAAATCTTTGAGAGGCAGCTGAGGAATGGCAGCACACTTCTCAGAAACAGAAGATGCTGGAAGGGCATCTTCAGAATAATGAAGAAAGGACTGTTAACCCAGAAGTCTCCATGCAGTGGAATATCATTAAAAACAAAGAAAAGGAGGCTTTCATAAACAGAAAAGCAGACAGACGTTATTAGCAGATCTGAACCACAAGAAGTGGTTCAGACACCGAGGCAGAGTGAAAACAATCTCACATGGACTGTATATAAAGGAGTGAAGAGCACTGGAAGTGATAGATAGCAAAGACTTAAAATCTCTCAAAGTAATTTACTGTCCGTAGCAAGCCTTAAAAATGTTCGGAATATACTCTGAGGAGATTTGGTAGACTCTTGCTCTTAATGTCACCATCTTTTATTATAAGTCTTGAGGTTGGTCCCATGAATCCAATTGCACTATCTGTCAGATTTGATGTCTATGCATATCTACTTTTAAAATAGTGTGTGTGTGTGTGTGTGTGTGTGTGTGTGTGTACATCCTACACGCATGCAAGTGTCCAATGAGGCCTAGAGATGGTGTCAGATCTCCTGAAACTGGAATTACAGGCAGTTGTGAACTATTTGATGAGAACTGAACCCATGTCTTCTGGAAAAGCAGCAAATACTCTTAAACCACTGTGACGTCTTTCCAGCCCTCGATATGTTTTTGTATTTTTACCCTTCCTAGAGTTCATAGCTTTCTTTCCTGTTATTTTTCAAGTGGCTTTATGTGGTATAGAAATATTAAGTAACTGGTTTAGAGTGAGCAGAAAATTGAAATTCGTGACTATGAGGAAAACATTTGTTGGAGGAAGATCTGACTTTGGGGAAGGTGTTGTAGGTATATTAAATCTTTTAGATTTGTTACCATAAAACAAAGTTTTTGGTGGTGATGCTGAAAGCAGCATTCAGTCTTTGACTACCAGGATTTCAAAACTGTAGGTCTGTTATAGTTGACAGAAAGCCAAGTGATTCTGATATGTGTCCCTGACCACATCCTGAGAAAGGTTGACTTAAGCCCTGTAGTACAGGGAAGACTTTCTTAATACCCCTAGGATTTTGCATAGGTCTGGCTTGTGGTAGACATTTTATACTACTACCAAGCCAGCAAGTGTACTATGAGAAATAAAAGTAAGTAACTAAGTAAAAACTGTCCATTTGATGTGGAAAAGGATTGTTCAGGAAGTCATTAAGAAGCAGATCCTCTAACATCATGATATACTTTGCTACAAGGGGCCTTAACCCTCTTCATGGGGTAGTGTCTTGAGGGTTATTATAGAACACCATTAAAAAACATTGCATTTATCGTCTGTCTGTCTGTCTGTCTGTCTGTCTGTGCAGCAGAGGTCAGTAGACAGCTTGTGGGAGTTTTCTGTCCTTGTACCATGTGGGTCTCAGGGATTAGATTCAGGACCTCAGGCTTAGTAGCAACCTGCTGACCCATCTTGTAGCTCTAGGTCACCGTTCTGCCATGTGCCAAAGAGAAAGTGTATGCATGTGTTTTTAAGTTTTCTGTTGTCCTCTCTGTTTCAGCTTGGAATGTTTGCTTTCAGAGCACACCCTCCTGAGTTGTGAGAATGTCTGCAGCTTGCAGCGGGTGAATGTTACATTTCTCAAGTCCAATCTATACCCATTGGCTCATCTTTAAACGGGCAAGCATCAACTTCTTTTGTGTTAACAGTATTTGTTAGAGCACTGGGCAATTGGAAGACTAGTGATAGTTAAATGCTTCTGATGTCTGAGAATGAAGGAATCTGACACAAAGGAGGGTGTGCCAGTGTGACTGCCCAGGAGTGTATTACCTCATCCACCTCCATGTTCCCCAGAGTGCAGCTGGTGCACAACCAGTTCCAAGGGTGTGTCTGACCTGGAACACCCAGGCAGAGAAGGAGCTAGAGGACAAAATGCACTCAGAGCAACTTGGGGATAGGAGTGGGAATTTGATTCAGAGTGGGATCTCCAGGGTTTTCCAAGAACAAACCTGGCTTGCCCTTGTGCTCCATGACTATGTGGAACTCTTGGGAATTTTCCTAACTAGAGAATAAAAAGCCAGTCTCTGGCTATGTCTATTCTCTTAAAGGTTCTTCCTGGCCTAAGTCAGTCTGTCTGGTGATTTGCTGTGGAGCTTTCTTTAGGAGATATTTTGATTTGGCAAATTGAAAGACTCTTATGCTCCTTGGTTTTTAATTTTGTTTTTCCCCCCTTAATCTCTATTATAGTTATTTGCAAATCTGAATAAATGTGATAGGTTATAAATGTCCTTGAAACTTCTCTGATGTGGTTAAACAAAATATCTGCTTCTTTGTATTCACACATGTGTGCAGAGGTGTGGGTGTGTTTAGATTCTTTTGTTGGAGAATGTTACTTTATTTTACAGTCAAGAAAACTGGGTTTTGGAATTTAGTTGCAGTGTATTGGTTTAGTTTTTTTTTTTTCTTGGAATCTTGTCTGTTCTCTACTGTCTCCTCTATTGAAGAGAATCTGTTAGATGCAGAAAGACTCATGTAGTAGCTGTTATTAGTTGTCAGCTTGACATGCTTGGGAGAGGGAACCAAAATTGAGGAATTGTCTCCATGAGCTTGGTCTAGAGCATGTCTGTGAGGCATTTTCTTGGCTACTGACTGATGTAGAAGGGGCCTGCTCACTGTGGCCTGGTGGTCCTGGGCTGTACAAGAAAGCATACTCAACCCAGCAGCCACAGAGCAAGCCAGTAAGCAGCGTTCCTCTATGGCCTCTGCACCAGCTCCTTCCTCAAGGTTCCTTCCTTGAGCCCCTGCCCTGGCTTCCCTCAGCAATGGGCGTGACCTGTAAGCTGAAATAAACTCTTTCCCCTCAAGTTACTTTTGGTGTTTATTACAGCAAGAAAAAGTAGACGAAGACATCTGGCATCTTCCTTTCTTGATATAAATGAACATGTGCAGAATGGGACAGTGACAGTGGTCTGTCACTGACAGTCCTTGATAGGTTCTTTGTGTTATGAACAGTCTCCTGGCGTCCTCCTTGCTTGTGGGAAGGTCGGTACTGGTGGACAGCAGCAGAGACTCCTTCCTGTGGCAAGCTTGAGCACGATAGTTAGTGGCCGGGCAACTGGCTCAAATAGCTGTACCGTCGTCACATTTCATCCTTGCCAGCTAGCATAAAATTGAAGTGTGAAGTAGTCATTTTATAAAGCATTTGGTATGCTCGAAGAGGAAGCCAATGAGAACATGCTAGTCTTATTAGAAAATTACATCTCGGCCAAGTGTATTTATTGGGTGGGTTCCACACTCAGAATTCTCTTGAAGTGTGTTCTAAGTGTGGTTGGCTCTTGTTGTTCCATGCTTGATGGGGGTTAGGCATCTATCAACTCTTGGCTTCTTTCTTGCTGTTTTTCTTTAAAGTCTCATTATTTATTGTATGTGTGCTGCCATGGTGTGTGCATGCGTGAAGGCCAGAGGACAGCTTTTGGGGGATTTAGTTCTCTCCTTCCACCACGGTCCTAGGGATCAAACTCGGGTCATCAGGCTTGTGTCATTGGGTGGCAAGCACCTTTACTCCATGAGCCACATTGCTGGCCTGCCAACTATTTGATAATTTTTAATAATATAATATCTCTTGAGCTGTTTTTTCTCCTAGTCCTTGGTGGCTAGACTTCCAGATATGTCGTCTCTCCTGTGGGTCCTATTGCAGGACATCTGTCTGCTTCTTTCTGATCTAGTCAGCATCTGACTTTGGGTTGATGTTTCTGTAGTCCCCTCAGTGTCTTTCTTCTGTGTTGACAGGACTTGCCCGAGTGCAGGGTTACTACGTTCATTCCTACCTTGAGAACAGTAACTCCTGAAGTCTTTCTCACTGTCTCAGTCACAGTGCTACTCTCTGCCACTGCCCATCTCTACACATCACAGCCTTGGCTGTACTCGGCCTTCACCTTGTTGTATGTTCCTATCAGAACAATAATTTTTATTTCTACTTTTTAGTAAACATACATTGAATAAGTGTGGGGAGAAAACAGGTAGTTAATCCCAGTAAGACTGATTACTCTCATTAAATGGGTGATGTTGAATGTTATTTTGTCTTGGCCTGTAATCTTTTCTTCTTAGTTTACTAATGACTAGCCATACATAAAAATATTGAATCCATCTCTTGTTAAATATAAAATAAATTATAAGAAAATTGGTGATAAGAAAGGGCCTAAAACAGCCTTTTCCTTGGGTTTTAAGAAAAATGCTGTGTTTCACCTGCTACTAAAATACACATGAGGAATAATTATGCTCGTTCTGGTTTCCATAAACCCACATGACTGTTGGCTGTATGTTCTTTTAGTTATAAGTTAGTTTTTTCCCCCTATAACCATTGTTTCCTAATTGATCTAGTATATAGCTCATGGGGGAAATAGCTTATTTTTAAAGACTAACATGTAACATGTTTGCTTGTGTTTATTTTAGGAAAACCTCACAGCACTGGGAGCTCCGAGCGGATTCAGCTCTCAGGAATGTACAATGTCCGAAAAGGCAAAATGCAGTTGCCAGTGAACCGATGGACAAGACGCCAGGTTATCCTTTGTGGGACCTGCTTGATAGTATCATCTGTCAAAGACAGCTTGAGCGGAAAGATGCATGTTTTGCCACTAATTGGTGGGAAAGTAAGTGTTAAGCAAGAATGCTGAAGTATAGTAAGAACCTTCCAGCCATTTCTATAATAAAAGGGGGATGGATTTGACTTGTCTGAACTACTTCCTGATGTGTGTTCCGCTGGTGGGCAGTGTTGGTTACTGGAGCTGTGAAAATAGCAATGCCATTGGATCAGGAGGGAAAGTGGATCAACAGAATGCCGTTTTACTTTAGAGTGCATATAATAAATTCATTATAAGTAGGCATCTTTTGCTTTGTTAAGCACATAGCTCATAGTACAGGACACCATTACTAAGTCAGATTGTAGGAATACTTATGTGCTCATGGAGGTTACATGGAGGTTTAGGATCTTCTTCTGCTGAAGTCTTACCAGATTTCCATTACCTTCTGTGTATTTGTGTTCAGGAACTTAGTGGATTAGCATCTTTAGTTTATTACTATGGCTGGCCATACATTCTGAGCTGGAAATGTTACACACTTGACAGATATTTCTCACATTACCAGTTGCTTTTCTTTGGGCATGTTAATTACTTTTTGCCCATCGCTTATAAAATAAAACCAGTTTTCTTGGGGAATTATTAAATTTTCTGCTGGTTTACTTACAAGTATTAAATTCTCTGTTGGGGGTAGCATCACTATAATCACATGTCAGTGTGTGCTGATTTTAAAATGATGTAATTTGTTAAAGGTTCTGATTTAGATGAGAAATGGTTTGTTGGAATTGGGGGACATATGAAACAAGTATTTTTATCTATCTATCTATCTATCTATCTATCTATCTATCTATCTATCTATCTATCTATTCTCCTGGATGGGAAAGGAGGTAGATTTAGGTGGAGAATGCAATTAGAAGGAAAAATAAGAAGCCAGTTTTTGTGAAAATACAAACTTAAAAATATTGACAAATGTCTGATATGTTCTAGGAGTCAGAATTGAAGGTAATGCCAGATCTGCATGGTGATGAGTGGCTTTGATGTTCAGCAGTTCTGTAGTTGAGTCTGTCCTTGTGAATGCCCTGTGCTAGTTGCTCTCCCCTCTCCTGGCATACACCAGCCCTAGGAAGGCTGATAATCAAGCCTTTTCACAATAGGTTTCAGTGAGACTGAGAGGTAGACTTAGATCTTGTCACTCTTGCATTTTGAAACCACTGCCTGTTAACCTTTGTCTGAGCATTAAGAGTTGTTGAGTGAAACTATGTATGTAGTCAAGGATGATCTTGAACTCCTGATACTCCTGCCTGGGATTTCAGGTGTGGGATTACAGGTATGGGGTTTTAGGTGTGTGATTACAGGTGTGGGGTTCCAGGCGTGGGATTACAGATATGGGGTTCCAGGTGTGGGGTTCCTGGTGTTGGATTATAGGTGTAGGGTTCTAGGTGTGGGATTACAGGTGTGGTGTTCCAGGTGTGGGATTACAGGTGTGGGTTTCCAGGTGTGGGATTACAGGTGTGGGGTTTCAGGTATGTGATTACAGGTGTAGGGTTACAGGTATGTGATTACAGGTGTGGAGTTCTAGGTGTGGGACTACAGGTGTGGGGTTCCAGGTGTGGGATTTCAGGTGTGGGTTCTAGGTGTGGTGTTCCAGGTGTGGGGTTCCAGGTGTGGGGTTCTAGGTGTGGGATTACAGGTGTGGGGTTCCAGGTGTGTGCCACCACACCTAGTTGCAGTTTCATATGGTATTGGAAATTAAACCCAGGCTTGACATATGCTAGGCAAGTTCTCTACCAAGCAAGCACATCCGCAGCCCATTGAGTGCAATTTATTATTTCACATTTTGCCTTTTCATGGATTAATGAAAATTTTGTCACTTATGTTGTCATCATAGATGATTATTTTAAAATGCAAACATATTTAATGTTTGATTTAGACCTAGAGTCTGTCTCTTTGTAATGCTGGGTGTTTGCATAGGCAAATGTGATATGATTTATTGCTTCTCTTTTGTGGGGGAAGGCACTTTGGTACTAAGAAGTGGGGAGTCACCATCTGTACCGCTGAACATCTTATGATTCCATATCAGGAGACGAAGGGTGGACACATCACCATCTGTATTAGAGTTGTGAGTGGAACACAGAAATCGAGAGCACTGGGGGAGGTCAATGAAAGGCAACGTTTTGTAGGGGAGAAAGAAGTTCATAATCAAAGAGGTAACAATAATAGAACTTGAAGGGTGAGAAATCTTTTGACATGTAAATGGGAACAAGATTATTCTACTCAGAGAGGCAGAAAAACACGTGGAATGTTCAGGTAAGGTCAGAAAATCCAGCTATAATTAGATTGCCATTCGGAGGCCCGTCCTGTTTCCCAGGCCTGTCATTGGACAGACTTCCACTATTGAGTGAATTGAAAGGTAATGGCTTCCGCTTTTTACAAGCAGATCTTGTCAAACCTGCTTTGCACCGTCTTTAAAATAATGGAGCTTGTTGAAAACCAAGTCTTTTAAAACCTGTTGACCCAGTTAGGAGAAAATAATTCACTTTTTGTAATTTGAGCGTTATTAGTGTTTGTCTATTTCTTTTTGTCACTCTGTTTTAGTTGGTAAAGGAAAAACAGATTAAGTGCAAAAGCCTTTCCCTTCCTTTTTAATTTATATGTGGAAGAGCTAGAAGTGAAGTGAGGGGCAGATGGGTCATAGTCCAGTGGTAGTTGCTCTCATTTCTGTTTTCCATATCACCGGGCCATGATCAGTTTACAATTTTCAAATAACAAGTGGCTTCATTGTTAAAGAAAGCCCTCTTGGCCCAGTGAGTTGTCTCTGTGGGGAGTGGCAGTTGTTGCCAGGCCTTATGACCTGAGTTCAGTCTCCGGGTCCCACATGGTGCAATGACAGACTGACTTACAAGTTGTCCTCTGACCTTCGTATGCACCTTGGCCATTGTGTGTGTGTGTGGGCACGCACGCGCACACACACTCACGCACACACACCTGTAATTTTTTTAAAAAGTTAAAGCTCTCTTAAAAATATTGTTGAAAGTATTTTTAATAAAGATACATTTTCATTCATTGTATAGTCATACTACATTTGCTCTGTAAGGTTAAATGGAACTTTTGTAGATAATGCATATAAGTAAGGCTTTAATATCTCTTCAAGTAAAGATGAACAATAAATGAACTGTTTATCTTTGTTCTGTACAACTCAGGGGACTATCTAAGGTAGCCGTACTTTAGTTTTGAATGAGTGAGTTTATTCAGTATATAGCAAACAGAAGTAGAAGAACATATATCAGGTTGGTAGGTAAATGGCAGAAGCAGATGGCAAAACATAAGTCAGCGCAACACCCAGTAGACACTGCTGGAGTAGCCTGATTAAGAGGGGTGGATGTTCTTTAAGATAGAGGCTTTTCATTGAATGGATTTCATGTTTATATAGTTTTCATTTTTAATGATCTAGTCTGTAAATATTCCACGATTACTGTAGTTTTTAAAGTAATTTTTCTACTTATGAACATTTGGGTTGCTTCCAGGTTTTTGTTGTTAACAGTGTTGTTGACATAATCTTAGAGTGATATTCTTTCTGGTAAATACATTTTTTAAGACAGAATTTCTTATTTACAATGGAGTTTCTGTGCCCAGGGACATTTGGCATTATGTGGAGATGTTTTGATGTTCAGAAGAGTGAACTGGCAGCTCGTCCTCGAGCCTGCTCTGACGTTGCTGTATCTCTCTGTCTACGTGCTTCCTTTAGAAGCCCACGCTCGGGCTCAATGAGTGACTCTTGGTTCCTTCTTAGTACCCATTTTTTCACTCCATGTTTAAACCTGTATTAAAACATTTTTATTAAACTCCAACTCTGCTTCATAAACTGTCTACTTTTAAAATTCTTTTCAGCATTGAAGCTGTGAATTCCAGTTTGACCTGAATCAAGGTCCTGGAAAATCTAAGGGAAGTTCTCAGGCTGATGAAGGTGATAATGGGGAGCTGTCTCTCCTGCCTCTGCCCCCTAGAACACTGTCAGGACAATGGGTCATCAATTGACAATATTTCCTGTGACAAAGTGACAGGAACATAGGCGGAGCACAAGAGCACCCAGAAAGAAAACAACAACAACAACAAAAAACTTCCAAGTTAGTGTTACCATGGTAACACAGCTACCAGAACTTGATGCCTTACAGTAGTAATTTCTCCTTTGTATCACATGTCCACTATGAGTTTTTTGGTGGATTTTGGAGTTGATTTCTCTTTCTGCACACTCTATAGGGACCCTGCATGATACTCCGTTCTTCTGTTGTTTAATATTGGTGACTTGTAGTGTTTTTCACTGGTTCTTGTCTATTCAAAGAGTTATTTTTATTTGTGTGTCTGTGAGTGTCTGTGCATGTCTGAAAGCAGGTGAGAAGAGGTTGTCGAGTGTCCTTTAAATCATTCTCTTGCCTGTTCCTCTTCCGGAACCTCATGGCTAAACTGGAAGCCAACAGCTCCAGTAGTCTTCCTCCTGTTCCTGCCCACATTGGAGCTGTGGTTGTGGGTATTTGTAAGGAATGCCTGGTGGCTGATTAAATGCTCTTTCTAGCCCCACTCGTGTGTATTTAGATCTGAAATAGTGACCCATGCCACTCTTGTCAGCAGCTCATAGCCAGAATTATTTATATTGACTTGACTTTTGTAAGGGATCTGGGAAGTGCTGAGAAGTAGGTGGAGTATTTGGTGAATACCAGTATCCTTGCTGCAGAGGTGTTAAAAGGCTAGCAAGGATTTCCAGAGTAAAACACCCACACAACAGGTCAGACACGTCCTGAACAGTGAAGAGCTCAGTCCAGTGACCTCCTGGAAATACACTGTTCTTGAGTGTATCAGCACCGGAGAACATTATTGGCCTCTAGAAGATAAGCACATTGTAGGATGATACCCAATCTGCTTGCCAAGATGTAATTTTGCACTCAATCTAAAGTTCATGTCTGATTGCCTTTTTATATTTTTACCATGACTTTATTAATGTACGGTGTGTGTGTGTGTGTGTGTGTGTGTGTGTGTGTGTGTGTGTGTGTGTGTACACACATGTGAGTGCATGTGGGTGCCATGGAGGGCTCAGATCAAATTCATGTTGTTGGACTGGGCACCCAGTGCCTTTAGCTGTTGAACCCCCATACCATCCTTTTAAATTTAAGATTTATTTTCTTTTCAATTACGTATTTGTGTTGTGAGTGTGTACACGTGAGTACAGGTGCCTGTGGAGGCCAGAAGAGGAAGTCACATCCCCTGGAGCTGGATTACAGGCTGTTCAGCTCTCCTGAAGGAGCACAGCCTCCTCACCACTGACGGGTCCCTTCAGCTCCAGTTTCTGCTCTTGTTATGATTGTCATTTAACGTAGAGTTCGGTTTCCGGCGTTAAGTTTTCTAGTTAATAAGTTCCATGCTAAGCAAATTTTCTACTTTTCTAAGTATTAAAAGATGTTAATTTCCCTTTGTCTTTTCTTGATTTCACCCCACAGATTTTCACATGTATTTGTTTAGTTTTTAGGTTATAATTTTTTTAAAACCCGAAATGTTTAGAAGTATGTAGTTGAAAAGTGTGTCATGTGTGGGACTGGGTTCGTACCTATGATAGAACACTTGCCTCGCAGACATAGGCTCTGGCAGTTCTCAGCATGGAAAGAGCATGCTGTCCATCTTCTAAACACACCCAGATTTTAAACTAATTTTCATTCACGGTTTCTGATTCGGTTACATGTTGAACAGCGTCATCTGAACAGTGTCATCATAAAATCCTTTTGTACATTCTCTGTGAGTTTGTCCTTTTTGTCAAGAAAATGATAGGAGTTTGTATAATATGTTTTGTTTAAACTTTTTCTCTTTGTGAATAATTTACTGTGAATGGGAGGGAGTTTATTATTTTAATTCTAAGAGGAAGAAGCCCACAGTCTTGTAAAGATACCTATGTAAGGAATAAGAAAGGAAGGGTCTGTACCGCTTTTCAACAGGAAGAAGGGAATTTCACTTGGGTGGTTTGGGTGGTGAATTCTAATGAAGATAAAAATCCTCCTTTCTTGATTTCTTTGTAACTGAAGTTGTTGTTGGGACACAAGGATGTGGCTGTAAGTAGAAAGAGGCACACAGTGGGAAGAGATGCAGGTCTTGTGGTCCCAGTGTGCGCTGGCTCACGGGTCTTCCTTTCCCACAGGTGGAAGAGGTGAAGAAGCACCAGCACTGCTTGGCACTCAGCTCCTCGGGGCCCCAAAGCCAGACGTACTACATCTGCTTTGACACGTTCACGGAGTACTTACGGTGGCTGCGGCAAGTCTCCAAGGTAAGCAGTACTTACACCGGCCTGCCCGGGCTGTGTACCTCACTTAGCCCAAAACAGCTTTCTACACTTTGTTTTTCTCTCTCAGATATACTAATGATTAGCAAGTTTTAGTGTTTAAAAAGCTAAATATGGGTGAAAATGAGCACACCCCCCCAATAATTTTGTTTAGCGTTACTAGCTTTGTCTCTTAGCCCCTAAACATAGCATTAAAAAAAAAATTTAAGGTGTCTTTCTTCCTTTCTTTCTTCCATTCTTTCTTTCTTTTTTTTTTGAGAATTTCATTTCAGTATTTTAAATCATGCCCATCCTTCCTACTCATCCCTCCAACTCCTTCTATTTCCCTCACTCCTTCTCAAATTCATGACTTCTTTAATTATTATTATTGGTATGGTATGGTATGGTATGGGGTGTGTGTGTGTGTGTGTGTGTGTGTGTGTGTGTGTGTGTGTGTAATGCAATCTACTAAGTCCATTTATTGTTGCTGGTATGTACATATGTTTAAGGCTGACCACTTGGGATTGGATGACTATCCTTGGGGAAAACTGTTTCTCCATCTCTCATCAACCATTGATTGGCTGTAGCTCTTCATCTAGGGCTAGAACTTTGTGACTGGCCCATCAAGATAGCCCTGGTGGTACAATAGTTGCAGTCATTTCTTGGGTCAATTAGACAAATCCACTCGTTGGGAGGGATTTCTTGCCTGGTACTGTAAACCTAGACCTAGCCAGCTATCTGTGGCCAAAGAGGTCATGGATCCTAGAGAGAACATATTACTGCCATTTTTATAAACCAATATAATTTGTAACTATTTTAAATACTTACCCTTCAACCCACAGATAAGTGTATCTCTCACCCCTCATCAAATAAATTGATTTTGCAGTAGATGGAGGTTGTTACAGAGATCTATAACTAGTCACAATACAGAGAATAAGTGACTGTGGGATGTGCAGACCAAACTAATGCATCGACGGTGCCGCTCCTACACCCAAGGCCCAGAGAGGACGGCTGAAGTGCAGGCGGGGTGAGTGTAAGGGCCGCAGGACCAGGACGTCTGCTCTGAGACGGTGTCTTCTACGTGTGACACAGAAACCGCGCCCATAAAAATCTCAGAAATATGGTCGCTTAAGTAAGACCTACATAATGAGAATGAACCTTTACAATTTTTGTATGGGGGCTGGAAAGATGGCTCAGTGGTTGGTTATGAGTACTTGCTGTTCTTCCATAGAACCTGGGATTAATTTTCATCCCTACCACCCTCTTCTGGCCTCTGAGGGCAGTGCATGCCTTCTCATGGTGCGTAGACATGCATGTAGGCAAAACACCCAAAACCATTCTTAAAAAAATGAGTAAAAATTTTTTGTTTTGATAGCCTGACCAAAGTTTCCCCTCCCTACTCTCCTTGTGCCTTTACCCCCCTCCCCCTCCCCCTTCCCCCACTTCCAGTCCTCTTCCACTGTTTCTCTTAAGAAAAGGGAGGGCCTCCCATGGATATCAGCCAGCTGTGGTATATCAAGCTGCAGTGAGATTAGGCACTCATTTGCTTTTAAGACTGGACAAGGCAACCCAGTAGGAGGAAAGGACCACCAAAACAGATAACAGAGCACAGACAGCCCCTGCTCCCACTGTTAGGAGTCCCACAAGAAGACCAGGCTACACAACTCTAGCATATGCAGAGTGCCTAGGTCAGTGGCATGTGGTCTCCCTGGTTGTCAGTTCCGTCTCTGTGAGCCCAGGTTAGTTGATTCTGTGGGTTTTCTTGTGGCTGCTGTTTTTTTCCATTAAAAATTTTTTTATTTGTAAGATCTTAGTAAACCTTAAATTCAGTCAGTTACTGTTACAGATAAATTACATGAGGTTGAGAATATTTTAGTGACTAGCCTAGGATAGGGTAAATATGAAACCATAGAACATGCTAGAGAGCTTACAAGCTTCCATCTTCTGATGACTTTTTCCTGCAAACCATCTAACCCTGTCTTCTCCCTTTTTCTTTATTCTGCCTTATTGAGTAATTTCATTCTCTTTATCTTATTGTGGGCATTTTATCTCCCCCTATTCCTTTGTGTGTGTGTGTGTGTGTGTGTGTGTGTGTGTGTGTGTGTGTGTGTGTGTGTATTTGGCCCATGAAATACTGTACTGGCGTATTTTTTCAGGATAATGTGTGTATTCGTCCCATGAAATCCTGCACCTGTGTATTAAACTAGAGTAACATTATAAATAAGATAAGTAAATGCTCATTTTTCAGATACTTTGTGAGTAGGCGTTTTTGCATCTTATCGTGAAGTGAAGGGCTAGATTGCTGCACTAAGTGCTTTGGTTTTGGGTGTGTGTTTTAAATGATGGTCTCTGGGGTGCAGGAACGTTACCACAGAATTCACTGTCATGTTTTTAAATTATAATCCAATTTGTTACCCAAGTGCAGTATGATTCATACTGCTGCATGATGGAGCTGTTTGTCAAGCGAATAAGAGAGTAACTGTAGACACAGTTAATGGACACATTCCCGAGGCTTTCCATGGCACTCCCTCATTTGGATGACTGACAAGTTGATGTTCTCTGATGAGGGCTGGCTCTTAGAATCTTTTGCTTCTCTCCCTTCCAGAAAGCTTTGGCAGGTTTTGGTTGATGGCATTTAGAAGATTCTCCTAAGCTAAGACAAATGTATGTTCTAAGTGCACAGAGCAGCACTCTGCAGGGGGAGTAGGGAAGACGGCCCTCCCCCTTCAGTCTCACGTGTGGAGTGACTGTGATATAAAGGGAGACACATACATTGTCTGTTGTTTTAAAACTCATCTTGTGCTTGCAGCCATTAGGAGACAAGGATTAAGTAATATGCTTTTGTATTTAAGTAGTTTTGAATATGTGTTTACAATTAAGTGACACTGTGTGGTTTCAAGACAGTAAATCAGTTGCTGATGTCCTCCTTTATTCAGAATAAAATGCCAGCATACTATCAGTGGGAAGTTATTTCTTCTGTATTGAAATAATGATCTTAAACATAAGCCTTTTCTTTAATTACTTTGACATGATTTTATATTTACAGAAATATTTTAAAGAATACAGTTTCCATATGCCCTTTGTTCTGTTTCCTGAGCATGTATTCATGGTGTATTCGTTAGACAAGGAGACCGACCTTATTAATAGCATATCATTCTGGACTGTCCTCAAGACAGTCTGTTCTGTAGTTGCTTTTCTGTTCCCTTTCTAATCCAAGGTACCACAGTTCACTTGGTCACTATGCTCTCTTTTCTCCTCTGCTGCAGAGTAGCCTTTTCAGTCTATTTTCCATGACTGACAGTTTTCAGGATATGGTTGAGTTGTAGAATGTCTTATATGGAAGTACTTTTGATCTTAGAAACCAAATTCAGAGTAATGCATATTCGGCCAGATGTGAGCTGCTTACATTAAAAACAGTTGAGATACAAATTCCTAAGTAGTGATAATGGTGTAGACAAGAGTATATGTAAGTGGCCAAGTAAACTACAGCAGATTATTTAATTGAAACAGTTAAAACAAAAAGATTAATAGTCTTGTGTGTTGAACACCATACAGTTTGTAAGTTACAATTCTAACTCCGTCAAGCATTTACTCAATACCTTCTGTTGGTCAGGTCTGTGATTATGCGGCAAGAATAGAGCAAAGAAAAGTCCAACCCCTATCAGATGGCAGGATTTACTCCACAAGTAAATAGGAAAGAAAGAAAGGAATAACTCGGAATGGATCCTTGGTTAAACACACCACTGGGTTTGATTCACTGCACCACATAGCAGCCCACAGCTCACTGTAACTCCAGTTCTTATGCCCTCCCCAGGCCTCCTTGGGCACCAGGCAAGCACATAATGTACATATATACATGCAGGCAAAACACCCATACACATAAAATACATAATAAAGTTAACAAATTTGAAAATATGTAAAAGAAAAGAAGTTATCAGGTTCTCATAATGTATTAAACAGGGTGCTAGGACAGAATGGTGGGAAGAAGAGACGTGTAAGTAAAACATCATGCAAGAAGAGTGTGATGGTTTGAAGATCTGATGGGACAGGCTTTCCAGAAAGAGCCTGAAGACAGGTGAAGGCCCTAAGCCTATAAAAATGGAGTCGTAAATAAGGAAGGGAAGTCACAGTAGGCAGAGTGTGGAGGCCCACAAAAGTTTCCTAGTGAGATCTGAGCTTGCTTTACCCAGCAGAGTTGCATTAGAGGATTGTTTGACCACGTGCGTGGTTACCAGGTGTTTGAAAGGGTCTGCACTTGGCTGTGCGGTATGTTTTGATCTAGCAAGGGAAAGTCTTTTGTCCTGCCCCTTGGCATTCTTATAAAATTCTTATAGAAGAGACAGAAGTGGCGTGTGGATAAGAATCCAGGCCCTCCCGCGCTATCCTGTGTTTCTGTCTGTCTCTCTCCCCTCTATATTTCTATCTAAATATTTCTCAGCTCTCCTTCCTCAAGAGTACCCTGAGGTAAAAGTAGGAGCTGGTCTCCTACAACAGAGGTCCTGTGCTATAGAATAATGAAGAGTTTCAGTTGTGTTTTTTATATAGTGACAGAATATTACAGAGCATTCTTTTGTAAAGTTACGTATGTGATAGATAACTGGGCAAGACAGAAGTAACTGGTTAATCTAGCGGAGGCGAGGATGATTGTTGTGGTAGAACTGAAGAGACCTGAAGAAAGGAACCTGGAGGTGTGTTTTGGAGGTGGACAGGGTAACCACTAAGTTATATAGAAGATGTAAGAAAAAGGAAAAAGTAAAGAATGATTTTTAGGGCTGGGGATGTAGCTCAGTGGTAGAACATGTGCAGGCCCTGGGTTTAATCTCTAGCAACACACACACACACACACACACACACACACACACACACACACACACACGTCTTCTAGACCTTTGAATTGTGATAGATTAAGCCTCAGTTGAACGTCATAGCACTAATTGTATTCCACATAAACAGTTTGAATCTTCAAAGCTTCTATTAAAGGAGTGGACAGAGAAGTAAAGCACAAGAGGTAGACTCCTGGAGTGTGGAAATGTGTATTTCTATCTTGGTGGCTGTGACTGTCAGTGTGGGCTTGGTTACCTTTCCTGGCTGTGGTTGGCTGATGTGTTTTCTCCATTGTCTAGTGCCGTCATCTGTCTAACAACAGACTCAGACACCAGACTTCATCAGTGAGAGGCACCGCAGGATTGGGTGGCGGGGGGCTGTGACCTGAGTCAGAACGTGGTGGCAGCAGGGGGACAGGGGCTTCTGTGAGTCTTCCTTTCCACTGATTATGATTGCTCCCTTAGAAAGTGTTTGATGCCTAAAGCCAGGAGTGGTGACACACACTTCTATTTCTCGCTCTGGAGAGGCTGAGGCAGGAGGATCATGATTTCAAGGTTAGTCTGGGCTACATATTTAGAGACCAGCCCAAGGGACATGTAACCTTGTACATGTAGCCCAAGTACATGAGACCTTGTAACCCAAAACCCAAAACAATGTATTTAATATCTGTGTGCTGAAATGTGTTGTCACTGTGTGTAAAAGACAGTGTGCCATGTGCATATGTAGTCCTGTTTGCATTTGTATTTCCAAAATGTGTGTTTCCAGGAGTGAGTGAGGACCTCGGAGAATAGAAAAACCTCTGAATGATTTTAGCCAAGACATACAAATCTAAGCACTTTAAATCTAATGTTCCGATGTCTTTGTGATTGGTAGAGAATAATCAACGATTAATGAACATAGGTAAAATGGCTGAGTTAAGCATTAGACTGTAAATCTAAAGACATTAGATTTAATTGCTTCAGATTACTGTTAATGAATTAGTTAGAATGGAGCTTTAACATCTCTGTTCCTTTCGGCAAGACTTTGTGTGTTGTGGGGAGCTCTATGTAGTGGAGGTGAGTAATCTGAATATCTGAGTAAGGTAGTCATTAGTATTCTGCTACTTCCTGGCTATGTGATTCTACCTAAGATTTCAAATATTAAGCTTTTTTATCTGATAGATGGAACAATAATGGTATCTCTTCTGGTTTATGTGAAATGTATGTGTGATGGACTTACATTGGCAATGTCAGTATATGTACATCTGCGGATATGGATGACTAAATAAATGTTAATTTTATGACTGTCATTTCTGTCATTATCAAGTGATCAGGCAGTCATTTAAAGATTTATTTATATTATTTCCAGCAAATAAAAGAGCACAGGTTTTGTTTATCCAAGTGAGGTTTTTGTGATGCTCTCAATCATAGGAGCTGTTTTGGGAAAGTTGAGAAGATAGGGATTCTGGGAAAGGCTTAGGGCAAACATTAGAAACACTGTCTTTCCTTTCTATAATCTTAAACACCAGATATCTACCTGAGAAACTGTCAGACTGCCCAGTAGGATGCAGATAAGCTGTAGGACACCTGGCCAGTGTGCTCCAGGTCAGGACTCTCCAGCACTGCAAATACTCATTTCATCTTATTTTATCATTTTATTTTTAGAAATATAATAGTAATAAAAAAAACCAAATGATCCATAATGAGCTGTTGCAGACGAAATGAGTGAAGGAACCTCTCATTTGGGTAGAATTCTATATAATGAGGCTCTGGCCACTCCTGGTTAAACTGCTATGTTGAGAATAATCGTATGATTCTCTCTTTAACTCCAAATGTAGGGAGAGTAGGCCAGGGCTGCAAACAGGGTAGAGTGGACGTGGCCCCTGCTCTTCATTTTGGTCATCATCTACATTCCTTACATGTAGTATTAGGAAGCTCGACACTTTAGTCATATTCAAAGTCACTATGAAAACCACCTCTTTTCCTCTTCTTTATATTGAGAGAACATAGTTTTCATTTTGAAAAGGATTTTTAAGAGAAAGAAACATAAAGAAAAAAATCTAAGGTTCAGATTTCAATGTTTGTTTTTTCCTCTACCCTAGTTATAATGACAAGACACAACCAATTTCCAATATTTTTAAATGAACACGAACTAGATAAGTACTTTGCAAAGGAAGTTCTTCATTTTTAGTGCATGTGTTTGTCTTGTAGCTTGTAGAGAAGTGTTTTTGTTGTCAGCTGGCTTGTGTATTGGGTGTGTGTTAGCGAAGAATCCTTTGGGATGATTACAATATTGGTCTTGAAGTCATCTCTAAAATATGAACATGCAGCATACTTTAAAAATTCAGTAAACAAAATGTTGTATGCGATGTAAAAGGGAGGGGTCTTATTTATTCAGCATCCAGACACATGTCTAGCATGTTTTTATTGTGGTAGGAGGGGCAACCTGCTTTCAGATGTTCACATTTGTAGTCCCATTTTTAGAGCATGCTCTTTAGATATATTGATTGATTCTGTGACTTGTTTTCAAGGTTAGTCTTTCATGTGAATCTGTAGCCTTAATTGTATGTTACTTTATAAGTTATGGTCATTTCTATAGTATCATACTATAAATCTGTGTCATGGAAGGTTAAAAGTAGATTTGGGTCACTGGTTTAGCACTGTGTATGTGCTCGTAACTTTTTGTTTTGTTTTTTGAGGTGCAGGTATGTGCATGCGTGGGTGCATGCGTGCGTGTGAGCGTGTAAGCGTGTGTGTGTGTGTGTGTGTGTGTGTGTGTGTGTGTGTGTGTGTGATTGGGTGGTGGTGGTGGTGGTGGTGGTGGTGGTTTCTCACTATGTAGCCTAGGCTGACTTGGTACCTGCTATGTAGCCACAGGCTAGTCTTTAAATTGTGGCAATTTTCTTGCCTCTGCCTCGAAATGCTGGGATTGCAGGCATGAGGCACTCTAGTTTTTTGTTTTTAACTTTAATTACAGAAATGTCAAATGTTCTGAAGTAGAAACAATATATTTTAACACTAACATATCTGTAACCCACCTGCCATGACATTCATGGCCACACTATTTAAACGATGTGCCTCCTCTCTGTGCATATCTACAATACAGTGTAGGGCTGTGTGTGTGTGTGTGTGTGTGTGTGTGTGTGTGTGTGTGTGTGTGTGTGCAACTCTATACAGTGAGAAATATCTTACAAATACAAGCATAAAAAAACCCTTGTACTTCCCTCATGTTTAGCAAATATTTCAGATAAGAATTCTTAAAAATGTTTATCTAGGTATGAATGTTTTGCTTGCATATGTATACATGTGCATCATCTTGATACTTGGTGGTACCTATAGAATCCTGAAGAGGGCATTTAAGTGGAGCTGGGAACTGAACCCTGGTTCTCTGCAAGAGCGAGTGTTCTTAACCACTGAACCATATCGACAACCCTGTTTCAGATAATTGTGATTGCTGTTACAAATGGGTTTAGAAGATTAATGAGGCAAATTGAATGTTTCCAAGTATTGATTAGCTAAAGGAAGTTGGAAATGACTTACCACTTGTTGCTAGCTTACTTACTTTGAACAATAAAATGACTGAATTGAAAGCATTGATTTTAGCTTGAATAACTCTGACCTCAAAAGAAAGAAATGTTTCAGGCTTTCCATCCCTCACCCCCACCCCACACCAATTTTAGAATATTTGCACATGCATAGGGAGCTAACCTCAGGGAAGAGACCCTAAGTTTGACTTTGGAGTTGATTTGTTTTGTATACTATGCTTACAGAGAATGAAGGTAATTTGGTACAGTATAGTTACTGAATCTTTATTTTGGCTGCTGCCTGTCACATGAGGTCATGCAGGATAGTTCTACTTGCTACTCAAAATTTTTGGGTCACTTCACATTTTAGAATTTCAGATTGATAATGTTCAACCTACACTGTTTCTAATAATAGCCCCCTTTGTTGTTTTCTGTAGGGAAAGGAAAAGATACATCATGATCTCTTCAGGGGACCTCCGTGACCTAAAACTAGCCTGGTTTACTTGGTTAAAACATGGTGATTATCAGCCCAGGTTTTCATCAGGGCCGCTTAGCTTGTCAATGTGTGTCTCTTTGTGCTCGTGTAGCCAGTGTATTGGCAGTTGCAGGCAGACTGTGCACGTCACTGCTGTTACTGCTCCTGCTGAGTAACTCTCCGTAGAACTGTAGTATTATAAATATTGGGCACTGATTTGAAAAGGAAGTCATTACTGTGAAGGGCAGGGGCAGATTTCATGCTAAATTAAAGATTATGTGAAATGATGATTAAGTGACACCCTTTAAATAAAAATGAGCTATATGGTGAGCCACAGTTGAACTTTCAGTTTCATGTGCTTGAAAATCTTCTGAGGTCCAGATTTGACTCAAAGAGAGTCAAGCCACGGGTGTGTAATAAGATTGAGATGGATTCACGTCATTAGTGGTAGTTGTAGGAGACACTTTAGTGTGATTTAGTCATCTTTAATGCATACTTAATGCAGTCTAAAGAGTCTTCTGCTTTTAGCCTGTCCTGTCCCTGATGCTTTAGGGATCTTCTTCAGTTTGTTATACTGGATCTCTAGTGCTAAGTAAGAAGAATTCTTAGAATCATTCTTCTGAAGAGCCCAGGAATTTTCTGGAAACTCATTCATATTTTACCCCCATTCTTTAAATAATGAAGGGTCTTTTGACCAAGGGCAGTCCACCAAGTTTGTAGAATCAGAAGTGGAGCTAAGGGTTTGCTGACATAGCTTATCTTAAAAAAAAATTGCTTTTGTACCAATTCTGTAGTGTTAATTGAGATATAAGGGAGATTAGATGTGAGCTATTGGGGCATGGGAAGATTAATAAGGGCAGGAGCAAACTACATCTTGAAGGCTGTTTTTGTATCTTTTCTCTGTGATAAAACACTATGAACAAAGCAATTTGTAGAAGGAAGCATTTAATCTGGCTTATGGTTTCAGGGGCTTAGAGTCCATGATAGTGGTGCAAAGGGACAGCTGATAGTTCACATCTAGACTGCCACTCATGAGGCAGAGAAAGACACAATCTGGGAATTGTATGACTCTTTGGAAACCTCAAAGCCAGCCCCCAGTGACTCACCTCCTCCAACAAAGCTATACTTCCTAATCCTTCCTAAATGCTAGGGTCCTAGAGTTTTTGCACAGAAGACCACCATCCATGTATGCAATCAACAAGAGCGTTTATTATCTGGAGAGTAAGCGTTCCAGCATGCTAGGGCCACACATCTGACACAAAGGCAAGATGGCGACCATGAGGGAAGCTTTGCAGGCTCCTTTTATACACAGCTAAAGGAATTCTAGAAGCAGTTAGGTCATCCTATCTATGATTGACTAAGCAAGTGGAAGTTACATTAGTATATCTCTGATTGGCTAAGGTTAGCAAGGGCTGAATAGGGCTTCAACTGTTCCATCTTTGGGCATATTTGTACAAGTTTGGGCAAGTCCAGATGTGACCTAGAAGGAAAGGGCTGTGGGACTTGTCCTTGAGACATTGTGGGGCTGACTGTAGGCCTTCTTTGTATTCTGTCCCTTGGCCCTTAATGTAATTTGTTGATAAATGGCCCTTTGTTGGGAGAGACACCTGTTTGCCTCTCTCAGAGAACTGAAACCTAAATTCAGTTGTAAAAATTGGAAAATTTAATCCCTTCACTAAACAGTTCCATCCACTGGGGACCAAGTGTTCAAATATATGAGTCTATGGGGGTCACTATTCCCATTCAAACTATCAAATTCCACTTCCTGGCCCCCATTGAGTTGTAGCCATATCCTGATGCAAAATGCATTTGATTTAATACAACTTAAAAAGTCCAAAGTCTCTTTTGAGACTCAAGGCTTTTAAATGTAACTCTGTGTAAAATCAAAATAAAAAAGCAGATTCCATACTTCCAACAGACAATGGCATATACTATACATACCATTCCAAACACAAGGAAAGGAGGCATAATGAAGAAATACTATAGCAAAGCAAAATTGAAACCTATCAGGACAAACTCCAAATCCTATCATTCCATGTCTGATATCAAAGGGATTTGATGGCTCCACACTTCCGTCTTTGCTGTCTGCAGCATACTTCTCTCTTGGACAAGTTCCACTGCTCGTATGCAGCTCTTTTTGGCAGATTTCCCACAGCTCTGGCATCTCCAACATCTTGGGGTCTCTAACACAGTCCAGACTTCCCTTTCATAGCTTCATGCCATGGCTTCCCAGAACACATCTGGCCTCAGGGGCCCTCTTTAACTGCAGAGGAATATTCTGCAAACTCTTGTATCCTTATGACTCTAAAACCAGAACCATGTGGACGACATTGCCAAGTTTGACTGCCAGCCTGGGATGGAGCTGGCCTCCTTGAACCACATTTGCAGAAGCTTTCCTTTGCTTTGTTGCCTTATAGGGGCAGAAAATTCCTCAGGCCTTTCTTTCCACTTTAAAAGTGAGGTCTTACCCTGAGGGCACCCCTCCCTTTATTCCATTTCATATCAGGCTCTCTTTGTGCTTCCCTTCTCTTTCAGCACAGGCTTGATTCCAACTTTAAATTCCCTGGTGCTCTTTGTAAACTATACATTTTTTATTTCTTTTCACCCACTTGGTCTTTTTCATTATTGAGCTGTATAAGAGTGATTACTAATAACCATGTGTCAGAGACAAGATTAGGCTGTCTTAAAATTTCCTCCAAGCAAATTAGTCTATTAATTTTCAATTTAGCTTCAGGCAAATTTTTAGGACAAGGGCAAAGAACAGCTCCATGCTTTGCCAAAATAATACAATAATTGTCTCTAGCCAAGCTGCTAATATTGTTCCCCCCTGAAACCTCTTGAGCTGGACCTCTAGTCATACTGTTCTCAGCACCACTGTCTTCCAGACTCCTCTTAGGATGGCCATTAGTTACTGTCTTCAGTGTCCAGCTGATTTTCTAGTCTAAAGTCCCAAAGTCTTCCACATTCCTCAAAAACAGACAAACACACACCACCAGCATGGTCAGGCCTGTCATGACAGTAGCTCCTTGGCACCAACTTCTGTCTTACTTACTTTTCTATCTCTGCGATAAAACACTACGTTGAAAAAGTAACTTATATTGTAGTATTTAATCTGACTTATGGTTTCAGAGGGTTAGAGTCCGTGATGGTAGAGCAAATGGATGATAGCTGAGAGTTCACATCCTGATTGCCACCCGTGAGGGAGAGAGAGGGAGACACAAACTAGGAATGCTGTGGATCACTTGAAACCTCAAAGCCCACCCCAATGACACACTGACAAGGCCACACCTCCTGATCCTTCCTAAATAGTTCCACCCACTAGAGAATGAGTATTCAAACATATGAGCCTATGGGGGTCATTTCATTCATATCACCACACTACAAAGACAGAGGAAAATTTATTCCATGTAGAAGTTAGTTGTGTAGAAAGGTGAACCTGTGTAAAACATAGAGATTGTCATGCCGCCATCTGAGCACTGTGGAAGAGACATGTAAAAGCTAATACACCAGAGTACAGGCCTAGCCCACATTATCCATGCAGTCTGAGAGGGGTAGAGAAGACTCACGAGTTAATGCACAGTGTGCATGCCTGTGTACCTTTTTTTTTTTTTTTTTTTTGCTAGTTCCATTGTATTCTCTTGTGGAAACTTAACTATGATTTACCAAATACTATAAGTAGATTGCAGCATGCACTTTATTATAGAAAAAAGTCATCTTAGAATTTTCCCTAATTACCAATAAGATGTTAAGAATTTCGAAACTTAGAAATTCTGCTCTGAATTAAGTAGAAAAATGAAGTATTTTGGATTGCATAATTTTTTCATGCAAAACTAATAACATTGTAAAACAGTAGACTGATCCCTTCATAGTTACAGATGTGCCTTAGGTACTCCTATTTCCGCATTAATGATACCCCTGCTTTCCCTGTGGTGACTGTCTTCCAGAGGTAGGGGGTTTCACTTTACTGTGGATATTTCAGCTTAAATTAATTTTATTTTTCCAAAGTTTTAGAATCCAGTTTTATACAGACAGCAGAGTATCTCATTTGTTAGTATCTCATAGCAACAGCATTTGATGCAGTGTCTGTTTGTATGGTCAGGTTATTACCATTTCAAACCCATCCCTCTTCCTCCACCTTCCTTCCTGTTTTCCCCGCCCTTCCTGTGTTCTTCCTCCAGCAGGGTAGAAGCAGCCCTTTGCTGCCCCTGCCTAAAGGACAAGTGGGGAAGCTCGGGGGAAGAACGAGCAAGCACGTTTTCCCTCTCTGTGTGCAGGAGCTGTTCTCCAGCTTCCAGTGAGTGCGAGGACCTTTGTAACTGGAGACCCCCTAGAATTATTAAAGGTTGTATATAATAATACTTCAAAACCATGAAGATTCTGCCTATATAGTATTATGTTTTATAAAAATACATTCTAAGTCTCAAGGAGACAATTTAAAGCTACATTTTAAAGTCACAGCATGTTATTTTAGTATTGGCGAAGTCCCTTGTAAGGTAGTTGCCAATAAGGCAATATTAATTGTAATTCTTCAAAGTAATTGTTCTCGTATTTGAGAGTTTCTTAGCAAATATTTTTGGACTTTGAGTACTAGCCATATCAAATAGTGCTAAATTCACAGACATAGAATGTAAGATTAAAAAAACAAAAAAAAAAGACCTTGTAGACTTATTGATTCACACCTCCCCCAACTGTAGATGTAATTCTAAACGGTCTTATTAAATAAAAAACAGAGCCAAATGCAGAGTTAAAAGCCCAGAGATCAGAGCAGTAGCCAAGAGCTAAGACCACCTTATCTTACCACTCACTGCTGTCCTTCCCCTGAGAGAGACCTTCTTCCTGTGCCCTGTTTTTTTATTGCCTTTCTGTTCTGCCTTCTCATTGGCTGTAAACCCAACCACATGACTTCTTCATCACTGCCTGTCTATACAGACCTCCAGATCTCTATGGTTCGTACTGAGATTAAAGGTTCAGGTCACTGCTTGGCTGTGTCCTTCCACACACAGAGACTCTGCCTGCCATGTGATTGGATTAAGGGTGTGTGCCACCACCGCTGGACTTCTGCTAAATGGCTTGCTTTTAGCTCTGACCCCCAGGCAACTTTATTTATTAACATACAAATAAAATCACATTTTAGCACAAATAAAATATCACCATACCCAACCCCAGTTGTCTATAGCAGTGGTTCTCGTCCTGTGGGTCTCGACCCCTTTGAGGGTCGAATGACCCTTTCACAGGGGTTGCATATCAAATATATCCTGCATATCAGATATTTACATTACCACTCATAACCAGTAGCAAAATTACAGTTATGAAGTAGCAACAAAAATAATGTTATGGTTGGGAGTCACCACATGAAGAACTGTATTAAAGGTTCACAGCATTAGGAAGGTTGAGAACCACTGATCTATAGTGTTTCAGATGCTTTTAGGGTCTAATGCATCAGTGATTTCCTTACAAGTGAGCCAAAGTCTTGATTCCTGTGGTACTGATTCCTGTTTTGCCCTCTGGTGTAACAAGATGTAATTCTACTTCCTCCCCTAATTGCTAACCTCTAAGTATTGTAAAATTACCATGGTCTTTATGTCCTTGTGCTGACTTACCCTTTTGTTAGCAGCGTGTTTTCAGGGGACGCATCTCTGACAATTAATTCCACCTGCTTTCTCTGTCACTTGGTTCTCAGATCCCCGCGTAGCAGCTTCCCTCTGGTGTTTTCTGGTGTGCTGACAGATGCATTGACACCCTGTGAGCCTCATGGTCTGTGACTGCTGTTTTCCCTGCTTTAGACATTAGGTACCAAGTAAATCACCTACTCATTAGTGGTGTGAGGCCAACACAACATTAAAAGTTCTTCTAGCTTTGTTTTTATTTTCCTTAGGTATTAATAGATTTATTTAGTTAATTACAAACTGCAATTAGTTGAATTCATGCTATAGTTACAGTAATGTGCATAGTTCATAATAAAGATTAATACTTTGCTGTTATTATGTGGCTTACTTTCTACCTACTTTCTAGCAACATTGAGAGGAACTGCTGACAAGTAAGAGTTAATGGTTGGATCTTACAACAGCCTTGTGAGGTCTGACTTTACAATCAGTCTATTGAGATGTTGTCATCCCCACTTCGTAGAGAAAAGAATTGAAGTCTAAGGTACTTGCACTACTATATGTAATACATTCTGCTGCCTTGCTCTTTTTACCTATTTGTTCTTTCATTGTTTGACAAAGTGATCTGAAGAGACTATAAGATTCACTGACAGGGTTATACTATATCGCAGATACAGTTGTCAGCAGAGTCCAGTTCACTCAGTAGTAAAGGTGGTTTCCAAGCAGCATGTTGACATGTGTTGCCAGAGGACGCATGAGATCAACCCCTCCACATCTCGGTGTTGAACAGCACACACTGAATAACATGAGATGCCCTCTGCATTCCTGGTGAAGAGTAAATTAATATCAATGTTGCAGGAACTGTTGTCTGATTATTTGAAAATTGGTGGAAGATTGTTGTGTAAGGAACATAGCATATTTAACCAGACTTTGGCACCTAGTCATATTAGTATATGAGTGTGCCTGTGTGTGTTATTGTTTCTGTGTGCGTGCATGTGTATGTGTGAGCATGTGTGTGTGTTTTGATAGTGGTTTTTTTTTTTTTCTATTTTGCTTGTTTTTGAGACAGGATCCATCATGTAGATAAGGCTGTCCTTAACTCATAGAAATTACCTATTTCTGCCTCCTAGTCCTGGAATTAAAGGCCTGTGCCTCCACACCTGGCCTTAGTCTGTAGCTGAAGTTTTCTCTGGTACTGCGCAACCTCACGGACCCCACAGCCGCTTATAAAATAATCACTTAGAAGCTTATATTAATCAAAACTGCTCGACCATTAGCTCAGGCCTACCACTGACTAGCTCTTACATTTAAACTCAGCCCATTTCTGTTAATCGATATGTTGCCACGCATTCCGTGGCTTTATCTGAGTGCCATTACATGCTTCTCCCTGGACAGACGGCTGGCATCTCCTAACTCAGCCTTTCTCTTCCCAGAATTCTCCTTGTCTGTTTATCCCGCCTATACTTCCTATCTGGCTACTGGCCAATCAGCGTTTTATTTATCAACCAATCAGAGCAATACATTCACAGCATACAGAGCGATATGCACAGCATTAATTCCATTAGTTCTGAAGTTGAATCATTTTGTGAGTTTAGACCAACTTAAACATATATACTTACTTACTCTTTAAATTTGTCTCCTATTTTATGCTTGTTTATCTTGAGGCGTCTCATAGTTTTTAGCCTAGAGCATTGCATTCTGACTGTTATGAAGGGCTAGATTCTCTTCATTGGCCCAATTAATAATTTTAGGAAATAAATAATGAAATGATTAGAAAAGAATCTGTGAACTGTATATTAAACACATGAACCTTGCATATAGAACCCGGAACTTAAATCTTTTTCTTTTTGGTTTTTAGTTTTCTGATTACAAAACAAGTACTTCATTTGTAATAGTTGAATTGTTTGAGAAAGTTTGTGTATATATAAATAAATCAGGAGTTACAGCTGGGTGGTGGTGACTCATTCCTTTAATCTCAATACTCTGGGAGGCAGAGCCAGACAGATCCTGTAAGTTTGTGGCCAACCTGGTCTACAGTGTAAGTTCCAGGACAACCTTTAAAAAAAAAGAGGAGGAAGAGGAGAAAAGAAGAAGTTGTTGTTAGAGTATGAGGTTTGTTTCGTTGTATATTTCGTGGTTTGTTCCCCTTGTCTAGTCGGTGCTGTCTTTGGGGGAATGTGGCTGTACCTTTCAGAGTGTGCTCAGGTAGTAATATTTTCAGGACATTATTAACTTGTATTTTGCCAGTAAGACAGTAAGGAAGGGACTCTGAGCTTAGATCTTGGTCTCCACCAAAGCAAGGGCCTGCTTTTTATTGCTATTGAGAACACATTGAGGTTTATGCCAGGGACTGGGGGTGGGGCAGTAACTGTGTGGTTGATCCTGTTCAGATGCTCGGACTCGTGAAGCATGAGGCAGCAGGTTCACTTGTTCAAGTTAGACTACACAAGGAGCTCACTGGACAGGAGGCGGCGGCGGCGGCGCTGCCCCTCACTGCACAGTCGTTTTGTCAGTGGCGGGGAGGCCGTGGCAGGAGCTGGTCTGGTTGGCATGGCATTGTCAGGTCTGTGACGTTTGCTGTGCATATGCTCTGATTGTGTCCCCACGGGGCTAAGCACTACCTAGTACCAAGTCCTCCAGTGCTGGGTTTATAAAGGGCAAATGATGAATGCAATAGTTTTCTCAGATTAGCCTCCTTCTCATCCATATCCACTTGCTTTCCATGGCAGACAGCTAGAAATGCCTAGCAGGAGCTCGCCAACTGTCTATGTATTCTTTTCCTAGACTGCTATAACCTGGTGCTTGAACAGTTACCTAGATACTTTGTTTCCTTTCCAGACTGTAGGCCCCTCCTCCTAATGTAGGTCCCTCTTCCTAAAGTCACAGTGCCTCCACTCTTTCTGTGTTCTTGCCCCCATAGATCCTCTCTAATTTTTGTCTGTTGTATGTCTGTGTCTCTGGATTTTCCTATTGCCTTCATTAATTTTACAATTGATTGCTTCTAATAATTTAGAATGGAGGATAAATTTGCATGCTTTATTTGTCATATATGATCCCAACCATTTAACATTTTTAAAAAGAGGAATATTAAAGCATTAAAATTCTAGGTAGAATTTACTACTTCTAATAGCTTGACATCGTCTTATTAGGACACAGTGAGACTGTCTCAAAAAACAAAACAGCAACATGCACACAAAACAAAAGAACTGTAACTAATTTTATAGGTTTTTCAATATCTACTGTTAACCAAAATTTATAAGATTATAATTAGCATCAAGAAATTCAGAATTCAGTGTCACTGTTCAAAGGTCTGGAGCAAATACATTCTGTACAAAAGAAATGATTATATGACATGAAGCAGTGGGAATTAGCAGAAACGTGCTAGTGAGGATGAAGTTAATACAAGTGAAGGTATTAGGATGTCTGACAAAGCTTAATAAATGATATTCTGCTCATACCTTCCCAAAGCATTGTAGGGTGGGAGTAGATCAGTTGAAGTTAAGAATCATTACCAAACTCTAGTGAATGTCCCTGAGACGGTCCTTTTAGCCAGGGCCATAGCATCCTAAACCACTAAAGGTTGGGCCAGAGCAGTTAATGACTCATGCCAGTTTACAGCAGCCTTAGTTTATAGGTAGAATTCTTTGTGCTATTTCAGCTGCTTTGGCCAAAGCTTTCAGTTGTTCTGCTTAAATTTGAGCATACTGTGCACATTAAAAGGCGAGATGTGACTTCCCTAAAGTACACAGGGTACCAAACATCACATGAATGTTGCTGTGACCTTTCCTTGCCTAAGGAAGATGATTATCCACCGAACAGCTGTTAGCATGATGAGAGTTAACAGTCCTGTTACAGGAAGGTGATGGTAGTTAGAAAGCATAGCAGATATAGGTTAAGGCTAGGACAGATATTCTGGGTTAGAAATTAACTCAGCTAGACTCAGCAGAAAGATTTCTTGGACTCAGAGTCCTAAGAGTAGGGAAAGACACAGTTTAAGAGTGTGTCAAGCAGAGCAGCATGTTAGAGTATATATGGATGTCTATTGAGTAAAGCAAAATTTTATGATTCTTACTTTTTTAGCCCCATAATGGTTAGGTGAAACATTTGAAGGACTGAATACACTTTTCCTGTCAGATATGTTTACAAGACATTTGGAAAAGATGACAATCCAAATAAGTGGTTAGAATTTATATTTATATTAATATATACTGTAGGGTTTGTTCATTCTGACCCTAATCAGCCTGCCTCCCTCCCTCCCTCCCTCCCTCCCTCCCTCCCTCCTCCCCTCCCACCCTCCCTTTCTTTTGTGTGTGTATGTGTGTGCGTTTGTGTCTGTGTCTGTGGTAATGTAGAGGCCAGATGTATAGATTCTCTGGAGATAGAGTTACAGGTAGCTGTGAGTTGTCATATATGGGTTCAGGAATTGAACTTGGGTCCCCTGCAGGAACAGCAAAAGCTCTTAACCACTGAGCCATCTCTCAGTCCTGGTCTTAATTTTTTTTTGATCAATATAGATTAGAAATAATCTCCTAAACTGTTGTTATCTTGAATTGATTTAAAATTTGGATCTAATCACATATTGAATTTTCTGAGACACATTATTTGTCTAACTACCTAAAATAATGGGTTATGGACTCAGGATAGTAGTCAATCCTACTGAGTCTTTCTATAGCTTTACAAATGAGAAGGGTGTTGGTCAGGGATGCATTGGGTGATCCACTGCAGTGATGAAGTAGCTGATGGATAGATACAGGAAGTGATTGTGCAAAGCAACATCACTATAGAACAGTTGGGTCACCTTGCACACATTGGTCTTAAGCCCTACTTAGTGTTGTGGCTTGGAGCCTGCTGGTGTAATACATGTACCGCAGATTCTGTCAGTGGGAGTTTTACATTTTAGTTGTGAGAGCCTTGAGAAGTCCCCCTTCATAACAAGGATTTTAGGCCTTTTCCACATAGGCTAGTTCTTTCACTTTCCATATTTTTACAACTTTTTTACACTTTTTCTGCAGACTTTCTAAGGTTTGATTCCGTGTTCCTTGATTATTCACTAGGGAATCACTATCGATCAGTTGAACAAGTGGTTTAGCATTGGAGTGAGCAGAGCTGTGATGTCAGGGAGTGAAATGATGGTCCCATTGGACTTCTCCCTTTCTGTGGGGTCTGTTTTCTCCACAGATGGTCTCTTCTGCTTCTCTGGAGGAGCCTGCCCAGCCTACTGATTCTTCTTTACACCTAAGCTTAAGTTCTTCTAGGGACTGCTTTTCTGTCTTCTAGTCATGCTACCATTTTCTTGGCAGTTAGAGAAATGTTCCTCCTCCCTCCCTGGTTTCCTGGTAATTTGTGAACAGTGGTCCTTGCCCTGACATGGTGGATAAGGTTAATAGTGCAGGCTCCAGTTTACACCCTGGGCCAGTATAGCTGTGGCGTGGAGCTCAGTTTGACCCAGCTTAACCTTGAACTTTAAGATAGGGGTTGAGTCTTCACTATATTTTGTTGAAGATTAAACTCAATATTATATCTTGAGCTCTCAGAGGAATAACTGTCATAAGGGCAACACTTTCTTTCTGTAACAATAAGTTACAACTACTGGGAGAGGATGCTGGATAATAGAGGCTGCTTGCTCTGAAGTGTACCCAGGTGGCTTTCTTATTAAGTGTGTGTGTGTGTGTGTGTGTGTGTGTGTGTGTGTTTGTGTGTGTGTGTGTACGTGGGGAAGGATCTGAGTTTAGTAGCAGCTCTGTGGGTGGACCACAGCTTCTTTGGATGTCCAGCTTTTCTTGTTTGGGTATCAGGCAGGCCTTCTGGTAAGAGTGCTTTTCTCTTGGATGAGATGTACCTTGATTGGTCTGGGTTGATGTACTGACTTCTTTTGTTTTGGTTCTAGGATGTGGGTCTGGTCAAAGGAGAAGCTCATGGTAGCCTTTGTGGTCTCATTGGCTGTTCACTGCCCCATGGCTGTTACACATTGGATTCACATTCTTACATTCTTACTGTAGATGTTCCTGTTTCCACTGTGGTTCCCATGAGACCATGCTGTCTGATTTTTATCCTGTTAATGTGCCTACTTCCTCCTGCTTCCAGCAGGAACAGCTTGTAGTCCAAAATGAGGAACGGAGCAAGGACAACTTGACGTTTAATCTTTTTCTCTTTGTCCAAAGGGAGCAGTGTTAGGCTTCTGTTAAAACAGAACGTGTTTCTTTCAAAGCTTCAAGGGAACAGTGTCTAGATAGGCCACAGGCAAACTGGTGACGGGAGTGGAAGGAATGGTGAGGTGGCCATTGACCCTCCTTTCTGCACAGCATCCTGAGGGTAAGAGAGGATGCTCCGTGTGCTCACTTCAGTGAACAAGATAAAGCAGTCTAGAGACATAGGAACCCAGGAAGCTACATAAGTTTGTTGGTGATCATGTCACACTTTTCAGAACTGTTTGAAGTTTTCTGTTTTGCTTGCATTAAAAGCCAGAGTTCTTACAGTGGTCTAAAATACTCCATAAGATCTGCCCGTGGCCCCTCCTCTTTGTGGTCTGAACTCAGTCATTAACTCTCCTTGTTAGCATGTTCTGAGAAACACTCTTGGCTTTTGGCTTCTTCCTGTTGCCCTCTTACTGTCTGCACGCCCTTTACAGAAAGGCTTGTTACCCTGTCTAGGGTCAGTGGTGCTGAGGATCCAACATAGGGCTTTCTGCGTGCTGGGCATGGACTACACCACCAAGGCCCCTCCTTTTTTCTTTTTGATTTTTAAGATAAGACATTGCTAACTTGCTCAAGGTGTCCTTGAACTCGATCTGTATCCTAGACAGGCCCATGGCTACTGATCTTCCTGCAACTATAGGCCTTCACCACCAGGCCTGACTATCAATTTTTATCAGACTTATTTGTAAGGTAAGTTCAGCAAAGGTCAGGAATCTTCATTTTGCTTGCTTAAATTATATCAAGTAGCACAAGTATTCAGTAAAAACAAGTGAATGAAAATTATTTTGGAAAAACTAAAGGATTGTGTTAATTTCTTGTGGCCATTGCAAAATTAACAAAGCTCAGGTGGCAGAGAACAACAGAGAGGTGTTGTCTCACAGTTCTCAGAAGTTCAAACTCAAGGTGTCATAAGCCCTTGCTTACTCCAAAGGCTCTAGGGGGAAAGCTCTGTGTTCTGTATCTTTTAGCCACCTCACTGTAGTTACTTCCATGGTCATGTGACATTGCTTATGTGTCTCAGAGCCCCATCACAACTGTCAGTGTGTGTGTGTATTTAGGGCCCATTTGGATAGAGCAGGGTGAAGATCCTTATTCACATCTTTGGGGCACATAAGGTAATATCTACTGTTTCTGAATAGAGATATGTATTTTGGAGGCCCAGCATTTGCCCATTACACAGGGTTATGGGTGTAAGTCACCACAGGAAGAATGCATGCCCACAGCACATAGCACAACACTAAGTAGAAGGAAGCCAGAGGCCGCTCTTTTTCTCACTTCTACCATTTTTTAAAATCATATTTTATTTTTGTTTTTTTTCTTCAAATTAAATGCATGTGTTCTCAGACACACAAGGAAGAGTACAAAAGTCAAGATAATGTTTTCTGTGACTGCTGTCACAGCTCAGTTGTAGAGTCCTTACTTAACATGTGTGAAGCCCTGGGTTTGCTTCTGTCTGTCTGTCTATGTATCTATCTGGTTTCCATGTACTGGCCTTCCCAGTTGTTAACGTATTGATAGGTGCCTTGTATCTTCTGTTGTCCCTCTACAAGGAAGTAAACAGTTTAGGTCAACTTAAAACCCTCTCTTCCACTTCCCTTTCCTGTGAACAGCCTCCATTACTGGTTGGGTATATGATCAGTCGTTATTAGATGGGCCATTATGCAAATGTAATGTGTGGTGCTGTATGTATGCATATTAAAAATGTTTTCAGGACTAGTATTATATGTAGAATAGTATTGTTTGCTTTTTCAATTTTCCAATTCAATTGAGATTTTGCTGTTGTTCCTTAAGGCAGAACCGCTCTCTGCCTTGGCCTCTGATCTGCCATGTCAGCACCTTCTAGATCAGTCTGTTATTCAGCAGTTGGAACACAGCTACTGCTCTGGCCTGCAGTGTTTATCTCCTTCATACCCAGAGGATCAGGGTACTTGGCTATTCTTGTTTTTTTTTTTTTTTAATCAAAGTATGTGTAGATTGTTACAGGGAGAAAAAGAAATAAAAATGGAAAGCACAATATTAAAATCACACATTTCCACTTGAGTTTCAGTTTGGATTTTAGTATCACATCCCCTAGGAAAGCTTTCCTGACACTCAGACTATGTTCAGAGCTTTTGTACTTTCTGTTATTGTAATGATTATCTTTAATTGCCTTTCTGTTTCGTTTCTACATGTTCAGGGCTGAGAATGTCTTGTTTGATTGTTGGACCTCAGGATATACCCTATCTGATTTACACTTATCTCAGAACATCAGCCCCATTTCCTACTCACAGCTTCTCATTTGATTCTCACGAGTCAGAATCCTTTGTGGCTCCTGTGCTTTTACGCAGCTTTTTACACTTTAGTCTGTTTCCCCTCTGCCACCAAGCCCCTAAGTCTTGGTTTACATCAAGAACTTGACTCTCTTTGGAATTTTCTTTTTTAATGGTGTAAATTCAAGGAAAGCTGAAATTGCTGAGATGTCAGCTCAGACTTCCTAAGATCATTTGTGATGGGTCTACCTGAGTCTTTGTACACCAGCACCCTTCTGCTTTCATATTACACTATAATTTGTCTTTAATTTCAGATATGATCGTAGCAGAGTAGTTCATGCATGTTTACTTCTGAATAGCTTTTTAATATCAGGGAAATTTGGGTATCAGTGAATATAAAATATGAGTAATTCTACTTTGTAACAATAGCAATAAAAATAATAGCAGTGTTTATTAATACTTTTTGTGGGGTATGAAGGTAGAAATAGATGCCATGCTTAGACCTGCTACACAGACATGAAAACTGAGGCTCAGATATATACTCAACATCTAATAGTGGTATCACTTGGAGAGGAATCTGTACACTTTGGGCCCAGAGCCACATTCCCAAGACTGTGTTCGGCTTCTTCTGAGTTAGGAAAAAAGAAACCTGGATTTGGTAACACAAAAGTACAGCAAGTCGATCACAGATAAAGAGTAAAGTTTTCTCTGCAACGCTGTGATGAAGACAGAGGCTGAGTTAGGCAATGACTTAGAACTCTGTCATTACAGTATCTGCCACCAGATAGAGCTAAAGTGGGTTGAATCTGTAGGCTTTTATTATAAATTGACGTTGTGCTTCCTGGAGAACTGGGGAGAAGACTTGAGAAATCCAGCTTACCCAGTACATGTTCTGTTTCTGTCATGCATGTTGGTTTGTAGCCCTGGGATTCTGACCTTGGTCGGAGTCATTTAACCAGGAAGGCATTGAAGATATAGGTGATCATTTAGATATAATTATTTTAGATATAAATATTTGTTTTGTGCAAAGCATATACATGAGGCAAAGCACAGTGCATTTGTAATTGTCTTACTAGACTTTGTGGAGTAACAACTACAGACTTTTGTGGCTAGCAGGTAATGGGATCTGATTACTCTTCCTCTCTAGTCCCTGATGTATATTTCCTCCAAACTCCTGTGTTAGTTTGTTCAGAATCCTATTACTTGATATTTTCAGGAATAAAATAAACCACTTGTGCCAACAACTAGTGATATTACTAAACCCACTGTGCTCTTTGGAGCCACTCCTGTGTAAGCATGCTCCAGTGTTTGTTTGTTTACAGGAGCAATCTCTAGTCTGTGCTAACTGTATATTTACTTCGTCTGTTTGTATTTGGACAAGAAGTGCTGCTTTCATGGTTTTCCTGGGCTCCCAAAAGGGAACTTCTGAATTCTATCTATAGACAGTAGCCACAGGAAAAATAAATTAAATTTATTATTTTTCTCTCTAGGTTGCATCCCAACGCATAAGCTCAGTAGACCTCTCGTGTTGTAGCCTTGAACATCTGCCTGCCAATCTCTTCTACAGCCAAGACCTTACTCATCTCAATTTAAAACAAAACTTCCTAAGGCAAAACCCCACCCTCTCAGCTGCCAGAGGACTTGGTGAACTGCAAAGGTGAGCGAGTCTGCAGAAGTGCTGGATACATTTGGAAGGGCTGGGGGAACCAACCTAGCTGGGAATTGTCTCCTAACTATTCTGACAGGTATATTTTCCCCTCAGAAGGCAAGAAACGTGACTTTGTTTTATAGTTGAGGACAGTATCAGTTTTCACTCTGAAATGTTCCCTAAGTTTTCCTGCCTTTAAAATTATAAATTGTAGTTATTCATTGGGTAGATTTACATAAGAGCAGTTCTTTTTAAACAAGCTTCATTCCCTGGAATATCTGTAAATAGACTGTGAAAAGTTTAGTGTGCTTCTTCTAAATTGAAGAGTCTGTTAAGAATCCATTTAAGAACCAAGGTTTAAATCCAGGACACTGTGACACTTGGATATCAGTATGTTGGATCTGAGTTGTGTGTCAGCAGGAGAATCTACCCCATTATGACTAGATGGATCTCTAAAGCAGATCTGAGAGTTTGCCATATTCCTTTCTATCTCCTTTTGGAGTAATGACTAATCTTGATTCTGTGGGAAATGAAGTCCCTCGTTAGTGCGCATGAAGAGACTATACTGGAAGAGGTTAGAACTGTGTTGAAGGAGCAGTGGGGTTCATATCTTCTTAAGTGACTGATATGGTTAGAGAGAAAGCTATACTAATCATTCATTGTGGTTATATATTTATAGTTTTTAATACCCAGAAAGAAAAATCCAAGCAATTTTATTGTAAAATTAGTACATGTAATTGAAAATAAGGTAGTATTTTTTTAAAAATTAACATTTTAAAGTTAGCACACAGATAGGCTTCGTTGGGCCCTTCCATGCATTTGTGTCATTGTACTTTGTTCTAATTTTCCCTCCTCTGTGTCTCATCATACCTCCCTCGCTCAACCCCTCGGAGACTGTTTTAATTGTCCTTTCAAAAAGTTGTGAATATTCTTTGATACCATACCTAAATTTGTCTTAGGATAGAAAGGGGCATTAGAATTCATCTTAACTAAGTCCATTTGAGGGATGCGGTCTATGGGATGGATATCAAAGCAAATTCAGGTTAGTAATGATCTGAGGAGGAAGTTAGGTGCTGGGATTAGAGAATGACTTGAAGGAATTTTTACCTATATATGTAATGATTACTTCTTTAATAAGAAAAAATATAGAGGTAAATATGGCAAAAAAAAATGTTAACATTTGACAAATGGAATTGCAAGTCCCTGGATGACATTATTTTCCCTCTTCTTTTACTTAAGTGTCCCATAGTAATCCAGCATTAAAGCCTTCATAGTATGGGTTTCTTGTTACTTACAAGAACATTCACAAAAGAGACAGCATCTGTGAACTGAGTGGATATCCGGATGGCCCTCGGTTCAGTGGGATCCAGGTCCTACCTTGCCTGTTCTTTCAGAGACACCTGGTTGCCACTCCTCCCAATCCTGGGACGCCTGAGCTTCTTTTTTTTTTTTTTTTTTTAACTCTCCCTTTACTCCTCTCTCCAGCTTTTCTGAGCACACACTTCCCTCACTGCCCTGTACCCACCCTGTAGGCCGCGCCTGGGGCTGGAATTCTGTGCAGAATCAGGAGTTGCTGTTTCCCACTGTAGTTAGCCTGCTGCTTGTATAAACAAAATGAAATGTATAAAACCATTTTTGTGCTCTAAAAAGTGTAGACTTATTCCTCATTAAAATAATGCTATATGTAGAATTTTAAAATTCTACTAAGCAAGGTTTATAACAAATAGTTCCCTAAATTTCCAGTACACTCCTCCACCTAAGTCCTACTTTGGAGCGAGCCATTTTTGTGCCATTTGGAGCTATTGTTTTCTCTAATCTCTCTAAATACTATGCACATACTTCCATGCTGGATATTCTGTGCTGGTTTACTGCCTTGAGAAGATAAGGCCTGGGTTCTTGTGTTGTTTCACACCCTTCCTATGTTGTGTTGCATGCACAGCTCTTTCCCCATTCTCTTGATATATTGGTCTCAAGTTTTGATCAGTGGGCATTCACTGTTGTCATGTTAGTGTGGAACTGCTGTTCTCAGCTGAGGAACTGGAGTTCTGTGACTGCCTTTCGGGTGCTGGCTTGCTAGTCGCCTCTCTTTTTCATTTGTATTCTTTTCTTCTTCTCTAGCTCATGTAGGCTTCCTGACCTTCCTGACAGAACTTAGCATTCTTCCTAACACCTATTACTTGGAGGCTACTCCCCTTGTGGAGTCAGTGTAGGGATTTGCTCCTTTTGCCTGTTACATAGCAAAGACAGTGAGCATGTCTTTTCCCCAGGGCGTGTCAGTTTTACTTGAGAGGAATCCTTTGGCTTCTGTCTAAGTAATACATGCCAAGATCGAGAGAGCTGAGTGGGGAAGAGAACCAGAATTTCGCAGTTAAACATGTGGATTTTTGTCTAGTCCCCTTGTTTGCGAAACAATGTGTTTTACTGTGCCTGATATCTTTGAACTGGTAATTCTCTGGTTTACTTTCTTCAGCAATAAACTCCCCAGCTGGAATTGGGGAGAGAATCTGGTATTTAATGTCTTATTATATAATCTTTTGACACTTTTTTTTTTTTATAGATGTGTAACAAAAATGCAGGACAGGCCTAGACAGGCGTGTGCATCCTGGTGGGTTCCTACCAGATACACACATCCATGTAACTACTGCCCATATTGAGTAATAGATTGTTATCAGCACACAGCAACCCTCTGTATGCCCCCTTGTTAACAATGATGATCTCTGTCCTGGCCTCTAACGCTGACTCAGTCTTACTTGTTTATATACTTGATATAAATGGATCATACAGTGAGTGCATATATCAAGTTTCTTTCATATATTACTCTTTGTAAAAAGCAAAGCATGGTATTTCTCTCAGCAGTCCAGACTGGCCAACTCAAATGACCTGATTTATGGTGTAAGGTTATCATATTTTACACTATAAAAATGCTGTTTTGTTCTCGGTTGCTTTAAGACTGAGCAGGTGTGACTAAGAGGTCAGAGATGCTGGGCTACCATTATGTTGCCCTTGAGAAAACAAACAAACGAGGCTGCAAACTAAATCCTCCTTAAACATCTTACTATGCAGTACTCATGTGACATCCGTTATTCAAATTTTTTTCAGAGTAATAAATAATAGTGCATATATATAATATATATTACACACTCCGTCTTCTACTACTGTTAGCACTCCCTCTTCTCTACAACTCCTTTTCATACATTCATGTCTCCCTACAACTTCCTTTCTTATATTAATGTCTTTTTGTTTTGTTTGTGAGTTATTGAATTTACCCAGGGTTGTCTTGTGTCTATAGATCTGCAACTGTCCTTTGGAGCTTGGTGGGCTCACTTGTGGGTACACAACTGAAGAGAATAATTGCTCCTCTTGCAGAGTCCATCAGTAGCCAATGGTTAGCAGGGAAGAGTGGGACCCTCTGAGCCCCTCTTTGACAGATCCAGTCTTGTGAAGCCCAATAGAAGCCACTTGAGTTGCTCTTGGGGTCATGATTGCAGTGGCTGTGACATACCCAGACTGTCTTTCGAAGTCTCAGGTGGGATGGCATAAACGTCCTGCTTAGACTGAGCATTTAACCACCACTCATTCTCTGCACCCAGAGCCCCCGTGAGTCTTCTGCACACTCACTCAGTAATGTACATTTTTAATGCTGTTTTGAGATGCCATATATTCAGTTTCCCAATTTTTATTTGTGTATATATAAGAAATTTATAATAATAAGTGTCTAGTGCATATTTCACTTGGGAACATGTTTGAGAGGTAACAAAGAATAATTTATTTTTATATTTTAACTAAACCTTAAGGAATTAAATTTTAGGCTAGTATTAAGACAAATTCTGATACCAGTATTTTAGGAGGAAATTTTATGTACAGTAAAACAGATAAGAGTTCTTTTAAAGTAGAGTGTATCTTAAATTTTCATCTAAATGTACTCACTTTAAACAAATGATCAATTTTCAAAGAACATTTAATTGGTATTTGCACCAGCATTTTAAGTTTGGGAAGTGACACAGGTCAGCACTTTCAGAGGGAACACCCTGTTCTTGGGTCTCCCACTGAAAACACTGTCTTGGGTCTCCCACTGAAAACACTGTTCTGGGGTCTCCCTCTGAAAACACTGTTCTGGGGTCTCCCACTGAAAACACTGCTCTCGGGTCTCCCACTGAAAACACTGTCTTGGGTCTCCCACTGAAAACATTGTCTCGGGTCTCCCACTGAAAACACTGTTCTGGGGTCTCCCACTGAAAACACTGATCTCAGGTCTCCCACTGAAAACACTGTCTTGGGTCTCCCACTGAAAACACTGTCTTGGGTCTCCCACTAAAAACACTGTTCTCAGGTCTCCCACTGAAAACACTGCTCTCGGGTCTCCCACTGAAAACACTGCTCTCGGGTCTCCCACTGAAAACACTGTCTTGGGTCTCCCAATGAAAACACTGTCTTGGGTCTCCCACTGAAAACACTGCTCTCGGGTCCACCACTGCTTATTTTTCCTTTATTGACACCTGAACTTTTCAACTTCATATTCAGCATTTAGAGAGGAAAGGGTCAGTAATTTTTGATGGTTTTAATACTTTCTTTCCTGATTCTATGCCACTAATAACTATTCTGTATTATTTACATCTTCCTTTTTTATTGGTAGGTAGTACTTCACATAGTCAACTACATCTCCATTTAGATGAACTAAATAGTCTTAATATAAGCTGTTGCTGTTTGCAATAGATAATTATTATTAATTAATATTTTTGTAGAGTCAATCAAGAGGACATTTTTTGCTGGTTTTTATTCAAGGACTCTTAAGTTTTCTCCTTATATTTTCATTCTACTGGTTCTATTGTGGTAGCTAATTATATGAGCTTACTTGTACTCAGATATATTGATGTTCAGCTATTTTACCAAACTCACAGCTTTTTATGTTTTTAATAATTTTTAAATTTGACATTTATTGAAATTTCATGGGTAGGGTCACTGAAGGATCTAGAGTTTGACTAAAAGGAAGTCAGAACTTTTTGTGTGTCTTACAAGGGTCTCTACCTGGTACCAAGAGGAAAGCATTCATATTGTTACATACACATGAGAGTCTCGACACAGAAGTGAAGACCTGGAGAAGAGCAAACCTCGCACTTATATACTAGATTGAACAAAGTTGTGAAAGAGTAAGAACAGGCCCAGAAAAGACAGCCATTACTTTAACAAGGTCTGTTTGTAGAGATTCCCATCTCAGAGCTAAGGACGGTTCCTCCTTCCTGGTCTGTGGAGGACATCCTTTATGAGCATCTTCTCTCATCGCTCTTGCTTTCAGGAGAATTGAGGGGGACAGAGGGCATCTTTAGTAACTACTGTTTTTCTTTAGTTCAAAACAATCCTTAGGACACAGAGGCAGGTTTAGGGGGTATCTTCTGTCATCCTTCTTAATGGGATGGCAGACTGAGTTCTTTATCATAGTACCTTTGGAAAAGCCTTTGGAAAGCACAGTGTGGAAAGTGCACTCAGACCGTAACAACTTGTTTTAAGCCATTAGTGTTCAGCTGTTATAAAAAGATTTAAATTTATTCATGTCATTTTGTTAATTTTGTAGCACTTAATATCACTAGAAATTTGTATAAGTGACTTGAAAATCACATATGAATTATTAATTAATCGTTTTTGCTGTAACACTGGAACATGCACACTCAAAAAAACAAGTGTACCTTTAGATATTTACACATTTCTTTTAGTAATGATTTGTTGTTAGTTGCTGTTGTTCAAGTGTGGTAATTTATTCCCTGACAGCTTCACAGAATTCTATGCAATAGTTTATAAAAGTTGGTTAAAAAAAAAGCATAGAAATAGTAGTATAACCTTAACTTTTACACATTTGATTTTTGTCTTAGATACTTATAGTATAATTCTCTCTCATAAGGAAACAATTGTTCTGTTTATCCACTTTGCCCAGGTTTGAATTCCTAAAAGGTAGAAATCAGGTTACTGTTGGTTAAACGGCGCGCTCCTGGTGGCTGGCCATGCCGGTGGAGGAGCGTGCTGATTGAAAGACTCACAGCCATGGTTACCATTTTAGAGCTTTATTCGGGGGGGGGGGGGAGGCCAACGGGAGGAAGGAGCAGAAAGGAGAGAGAGGGCGCACAGAGGGCCCACCCGCTTTTTAGGCTGGGACGCCATCGAAGGCTGATGACGTAATTAGGGACTGAATCCTTACATCCCAGACTTTCACTTATTATAAAACAAAACAAAAAAAACAAAAAAAAGAAAACAGGTAGATGGGACTAGGGGCGTCGTTCCTCACAAAAACTGCTTAGCTGACTCTTGGATGTTGGTTGGCTCTGGGGAATGGAGAAGGGGAGTTTTCCGAGGTAGACAGGCATTGTGGAATGCTGTCTGTCATCCATTTGCTCTGGAGACATGTATCCCTTTTGACTGTGGCTGGAAACTTTTTGTTTGGCGAGATGCTGGTGACACAGAAAAAAACTTAGAGAGATAAAAGAATCATTATTATTTTATGTTGACATTTATCTGAGGTAGATCCGGTCTGTCCCTATGGATTTTGAAACATGTTAAGCTTTATCAGAGACAGATTATTTTAAAGCACCTGTTTCCTTTACTAGTTCAGCATCTAGGAGACAGGTGATCAATTGTTAAAAGCATCTCATAGTAATAGATGTTTATATTAAAGTCTTTTTGTAGCGCCCAGATGCCTTTGGGTCTGGGGGTGTAAATACCTTTTAGCTGTTACAGTTTCTTATTTGATGATCTCTGGACTCCGGTTCTGTGGTAGTCCTGTACCATTAGCTGAACAGTGAGTTAGAACAGGGAACTGGGAAGAGAAAAGCTTGTGGTGCATGAGAATTTATTTTCTTGGAATTAAGGACAAGGCAGAGATCAGGGCCAGCAGTGGGTCTGGAGTGAAGCAATGAGCTCTTATTTTAGGTGGAAATCTTTTTCATTAAGTAACTCTGAAAGTGTACTTAAATCTGGTGAGGTGGTAAGGCTGTCCTCTGTACCCGACAATAAAGGAGAGGTGGCATCCCAAAACTCCCAGGACTGAGTCAGTGGCTCTGGTGTCCAGAAGGAAAGAAATGGATCGCTTCCCTGCTGCGTTCTGGGTTCCCTGCCATGTCTGTAGCCAAGCCTAGGTCTGCTGGAGGTCTTAGCTTGATGTACCCATACATCTTGGTGCCTGGGGGCAGTCAGCTGACTGGTTGTCTTTCTAGGCAGCACTTTTAACAAGACTGTTGATGGCCTGGCAGGGCATTTACTAGCCAGTGGCCTTTTCCTCACTTAAAACAGGGACCCAACAGCTTTTGGGAGTTAGTGAGTGCCAGCACTTGGCAATTTTGTTTTCAGGCTTTTATCTCTTCCCTGGCACACCTTAAATGCCACAGATGACTCTTTTGCCTGTGGAGTCAGGAGCCTTGCTCTCGAGATGCTTAAGTTTTAGTCGGGGAGGTCTGGGGAACAAGAGATGGATTTTACTCCATGTCCTGAATTTTTTTTTTTCCTGATGATTGATGGCTTAAGGACAGCTTTTGGAAGATCTGCCAGTAGGCAGGGTATAAACCAATAATTTTGGAAGACTTTTTCTGAGGCTATAAGTTGATTTTTGGCTTAAGAGCCCTCCTGATTACTGTAAACTTATTTGTATGGATCTTAGCCACTTCTAGACTCGTCTGTGCTTCTCAAGGCAGTTTGAGAATGAGTGGGTGGAGTTAAGGTGAGTTAGGGCGAGTCGTAGAAACTGCCCAAGCCCACCCATTTGAGCCCACCCACTGCCGGCGGAAGTCAGACAGAAAAGGTTGCACGTGGCAGACATAGAAGTGGGGAGGGAGAAGGGTTTAGAGCTTTAGTAGAAAGCTTGGAGATAAAGTAACTCTTATTTGCCCGTTTGCTGGCAGAAGTTCCCACAACTCTGTTATGTGGCCAGGTTTACCGGTGCCCGCCCCTATCCGCCAGTGTATCTGCCCCTTTGTCTCATGGCTGTAGCCGAGAGAAAAATAAAAAATTAAAATAACAAACCGGGATGGGACTACAATCTTGGGCGTCCCCAAAGAGTGGAGAGATCCATGAATCAGCTCAAGTCACCATTCCTCTTCATCAAGGGAAGGTGAGGGCTGCGGCTGCACTGCAGTTGGTCCACCCGGTAGACCTGAGACAGCATTGACCTCCTCGTCAGGAGTGAAAATGTGCCTGCTGTTGCCAGTAACAGCCCGAGCACAACCCCCGGGGTGTCTGTCGCAAAGAATATAGCTCAGACTACAGCCTCGAGAACAGCAGACTTACTGTGGTGAAGAATCATGGCGGTAGCGATGTGGGGGTCCAGCGGAGGCGGCAAGGGATGCACGTGCGCTCGCTGTCTTATGGTCTCGCTGGATGGGGGAAGAGGCGGCAGTGGTTGCAGCAGGTCCTCGGTGGTGTATCTGCGTCTGAACAGCACCAATGTAGGTTAAACGGCGCGCTCCTGGTGGCTGGCCACCGGGCAGAGGAGCATGCTGATTGAAAGAATCACAGCCATGGTTACCTTTTTAGAGCTTTATTGGGAGAGAGGAGGGGGAGAGAGAGAGAGAGAGAGAGAGAGAGAGAGAGAGAGAGAGAGAGAGAGAGAGAGAGAGAGAGAGAGAGAGAGAGAGGGGAGAGAGGCTGATGGGAGGAAGGAGCGGAAAGGAGAGAGGGCCCACCCCTTTTTAGGCTGAGACGCTGTCGAAGGCTGATGATGTAATTAAGGACCGAATCCTTACAGTTACCCCAGAAATGATGACATTGTTAGGTACCACTAAGTCCACTGTGAGTGAGCACGTGAGAGAACGGTGGGAACTGCCGTTGGTTGTCCACGTCTGTGCCTATCGTACTCTGCTTCTTTGTAACAGGCTTTTGTGGCGACCTGTAGAAGAAAGGGGAACTGGTCATTTGCCATTTCTCTTCGGTTGAAGGTTTGATGGTGAAAAAAAAAAACTGGGTATAATGAGACCACTCAGGAAACATCACACAGAGACTTGAATCAAAGAATTGGTAATAGGAAAAAGAGAAAAGAAGTTTTAAATGGGCAGTGTGATAATGTTTTTTTTCTAAAGCAAAAAAACAAAAACAAACCCCCCAAATCAAAGCAAAATGCACCACCAGTCTTTAAAATACTTGACATTCTCTTCTGCTCCCTATTGGAATGTGTACCCTATTGCCGTCACCACGTCCCAAGCCCAGGGCTGACTTCTGTCGCGTTTGCTTTTCAAAGCATATTTCCAAAGACATCTTGGAGAGTCTGGTTATTTCCAGTTCTGTGTGCTTGTTTCCTCCTTTGATTTGTAGGCATTCTTTACACTTACTCTCCTGTTACATGCACCTCTCACAGGGAGCATTAGAAGTTTTCTAAATTTACATCTGTGTAAGTTTCTTGACCATAGGGATGAAGTATCTCTGCTCTTTTTATTCCCTGATGATAGACCCACCACACACCCCCACGGTTGTGCATGTCCAGAGGACCTAGACACTTCCGCCTAGCCAGTTCCGGGTCAAAGTAGCCATTTCCGGGCCAAGGCGTCTCACGTGACCAGGACCCTGTGGCTTTGCATGGTTGCATAAGAGCGCGCAATGCAACCATGTGATCTGCGCATGCGTGGAGTAGTACACATCGACCTGTGTACGCATGCACCACCCAGCCTTTATAAGCTGGCGCCATATTCCTGGCTTTCTCTTTCTTCTTCTTCTTCTCCACACACACGTCTCTCCACAGGCCTGAGAACTCGTGTGTCTCTTTCATCTCAATAAAACTCTTGTTAGTGGATTCTGTCGTGTTTCGAGACATTTCCTCGCAGGGTAAGAGCGCCACTAAATAACTAACACCTGATTCCCCTTCATATTTAGCCTAGGGATGAACGGAGGAAGAGCTAACAGATACAGAGATTCAGTTGTTGGTTTCCTAGCACCAAGGACAATAGAAGGTTTCCAAAATGCCTTGAGCAATGGAATTCATATATTAGAGCACTGTTTGAGGGGACAGTGGACCTTTAAGATTCCTTTTGATTGATCACAACATAAACTGGTACCTAAAGATCAATTTTAGTGAACTTTAGGTATGTATGTTAGAATTGATGTGGTAGAAATAAGTCTGGTATCACCTAAAACAAGGTAAAAATTGCTTCCCATGGAGTGAAGTAAAGACTTGGGGAACTTAGAAGGGAGAAATGAATTTCCTTCCAAGTAGATGTGAAAAGGAGAGTGAGTGGGGAAAGTGGTGGGAGGCAGTGAAGTTGTATGTGCAAGCGTGTGTGACATGACACAGTGAACCCTGTGGAGGAACGAGGAGGAGCTGCTAACTCTGCTTGCAGTTCAAGTTCCTTTCTTTAACAGGTCTCCAGTTTCTACATTTTTGGTGCCCATGGAATGGGAAACAAATGACCCTATTTCCTGTTTTGGGGGGACTTTTAACATTCCAGCGGTAGGAAGTTATTAAATTATTTATCCTTACCACATAACATTTTCAGGCTTTGTTTAAGAAATTATCTTCTCAGTAGTTTCTGGAAAGTCATTTCAGCAGTGATAATGCTCATAGCAAACTGGAACAAGAAGTGGCATGCTAGTGTTCTGCTGCTCACCTACCAGATTTAAGTGGAGTGGACATACTGTTCTATGTGAAGAAAGGTTGTAAAGGTTGGAGGTGATCACTAAAGAGAGGGGACATCCTTGTAAAGGAATAAGGCAGCCGGTGCCACGTGCTGCTGGAGAAATGGAGATTCCCAGCACTGGGGTTGAACCTTGCCAGATGATTAAGGAACTCCATAGAATGTATGGAATGCCCCCTTTCCAGTTCGCTATTACCCACACTGCAAGTTCTTGCACAGCTGGGCTTTGCAGATGGAATTTGGATCCTCGTGGGACACTTTTCATTTCATAGGCTGCCTGTTCTCCTGCCCTGAGCTCTGGATCAAAGGAAAGCCTTGAGATGGCTTAGGGCTCTGGGCTGTGCGAGCTCCGTCTTCCTTTCCGCTTTCTCTGCCTCCTCAGCTCTGGCAGTCATGGCCTGTGTTCTCTTTTTCTCAGACAGCACTTTCTAAAAAGTAACTCAAAAGAAAACAAAAGCTTTCTATCACCCAGGCTCTGTTAACTTTGTCAAATTGTTGACTTTCTGGGGTCTTCTAAGATGCTCTTTAACTTTTATCCCACGTACAGATAAATGTGTGGGGAGTATAATGACTTTCAAAGCCTCTGGTAGATCATAATTCAGCTATTTTATTCTGCCCAACTCCATTTTTCTGTTCTTTTAATTAATCTCTTTGCTGTATTCTCCCAGCCTTAACCTACTTTTAAGAGTCCAGTGCTACACATAGCATTTGTAGGTGTTTGCTGTTCTGAGTAAAAGTAGCTGCTCACTCTGTCTCCCGAGGGATGAGGATAAGTGTCATGTCAGGCCTCGGATGCTCTGCTTTATGGCAGTGGGTGAATGCCTTTGTGACTTGGGAATTGAGGACAGCCTTAGCATCGTTACTGATGGCTTATGAGATGTGTCTTTCGTGGCTAGTGTAAGCACACTGCTAGAGCAGAAAGTGTCTTTGTCTGCCCTTCTCATGACAGACACGCACATTTAATTCCCAATGTTCATACAATACTTGTATAACTTTTGTAAGCTAAAGTCCCAAGAGAGTTTGTTTTTGTCCTAAGTGACTAATTTTGATGTTGTTTGCCATATGCCGTTCAGATGGGAATGGGAGGTTTGGACAGTGGCATTGTGCCAGCAGGTTATTGGCAGTGGCCTTCATAAAAGTCAGAACACACCCATCTCTTTCTGGTGGTGGTTTAGACTTTATAATGAACAACAGGTAAACAAAACAACTTGGAGAAAGCCTAGGTTTGGTTATCCCCTGAATTTGAACCGCCCCAACCATGGGAGGGATGACAGGAAGGGGGTGTTATTTTTGTGATAAATACAAATCCTGCATCCTGGGCTGTTTTGTTTCATTTAGTTGGAAGTTTTTCTGGTGTGCTCTGCTGAGATGCTCTGTGATTAAGCATTAACCAGCCTTTACCACCACAGGTGTTCCTTTTCTGTTTGAATTTGGTCTGCTTAGTATTTCCCAAGTATAGCCTGTAGTTTATGCTCTCTAAATCAGTGTTTGCCAAAACAAGGTTCATGCAGCACCAACACTAGGCTCACATTATCTCAGGCTTCAGTCAGACCCTCCAGTCACGGAGCCAGGAGTCTGTATGATGCTGTTCTCTTTAAATGTTCTCTCTTTGGTCATCATCTGCCTGTCATACCCTTCAGTGAGATCCCCTCTTCGGTAAGTTCCCACCTTCTCCTATTTCACATGGCTGAAGCTCTTTCCTCAAACATTCCGAGTTCCTGGTGAGTAACATCCATGTCTCCTTTCTCTCTGTGTGCTCCAGATCAGCAGTGAGAACTTGGAGAATGTTCAGTGAATGATGCTTTGGTGCCAGAAGCACTTGGTGGCTATCCTTGGTGACCTTGGGGCATTGTAGTTTTCTTTTTCCCTGTGAGATGTGCTTAGTCTGGCTGTGCTATGGCGCTTCCACCTCTCATCTCCCAGCACATGTCCGTGACTTAGCTGTGCTCTGTGGCTTTTGCTCATGCTCTCATTCCTTTGGGGATGTGATGCTTTGATGTAGACGGTCTCTGGCTTTCCTTATATATTCTTGCATGAGTCAGCTGGACTTTTAACCAAGCACACTCACCTCTGTGTTGAGAAGGGAAATGGTGGTCTGTTTTCTGTCTTGTACAGAAATCTTCTAACATTGTTACTTGGCTCACTTGTGTAGTAGTCGATGCGAACCTCTTCTGAATAGTGTTGGCAATTAAATTTTCTACTCTTGGGCAGATCTTTTGATTAAAAAAAGAAAGAATGTAGCCATGGACAAATAAAGAAGCAAACTCCTAAGAGATTTTAAAGCATAACATGACAACATACTTCTTGATTCTCTTTTGATTCTTAGATGACATACTTAAAAATCTACTAACTGCTTTTTTCACATGACTATCTTGTGAAAAAACCACTTTGGAGTTGTTTTTATTAAATTTATTATTCTTGTTTTTTGTTTTTTTTTTTTTTTTTTTTTTGTTTTTGTTTTTTTTTTTTTTTGTTTGTTTTTTTTTTTTTTTTTTGGTTTTTCGAGACAGGGTTTCTCTGTGTAGCTTTGCGCCTTTCCTGGAACTCACTTGGTAGCTCAGGCTGGCCTCGAACTCACAGAGATCCGCCGGCCTCTGCCTCCCGAGTGCTGGGATTAAAGGCGTGCGCCACCACCGCCCGGCTAAATTTATTATTCTTAAGGAGAGTGTGTTATGGGTCGCATGTAGATGTCAGAGGAAACTGCAGAGTGGGTGCCTTCCTTTCACCTTTACATGGACTCCAGGGATCAAACTGAGTCTCCAGGCTTGGACAGCAAGCCCCTTACCCTCTAAACCATTTTCCCAGCCCTGGAGTGGTTTTCTATATAACCAACTCACTGGACTCATAGAAACTTGCTCCTATGAACCCATTGTCATTGTCTTTTGAGCTCTCTTGTTCACCTTGTATATATAGGGTTAACCTAGTGTAGGATCTGATCAGTAAGTGCTCTCTTATTTGAATAGTATTAAAGAAGGATTAAAATACAAATTTGTCATTTAGGGAATGCTTTAATTTGCCATTACAGTAGTATGTCGATTGTAATTATTGCTAACATCAAGAGTTCTTTTCCTTTCTTTTGTTACTTCAGAAAATTGATGTTTGGAAGCTGCTTGGTCTGGGGATTGGCCTGACTTGTAGGTGCAGAGCATGTACTCCTACTTTAGCTATGATATCTTATTCTGAATTTTAATATCTGCTGCAATTCTTTTGCTTAGGTTTTGAGCAAATCTTTTTGTAGCAGTAGATTTAATTTTCAAGCCAAGTGAAATATTCATATATTTATTTTTGTTTTCTAGTCATATGAAAAGGTGTCATGTTTATTTTCCTGGCTCCAAGAGTCGTTTATGGTGTTGAGAATTCAGAGAGGGTGGTTCCTGTTTATTTTAACTTGAGTGTTGAGAAGTTGGTTGTTCGCCGTATTTGCGTCTGAGTACTTCTGAGCCCAGAAGGCAGGCGGTGCTCCCTGGCCTGAGAGGCTGGTGGACTGCTTAGCTCTTGGGGCAGAAGGGCATATATAAATCCATGTGGATCCATGTCAGAAACTGTAAAGGGCTGACATGTACCAAGAAAATGAGAAGAGATGAAAGTTCAGTCACAGGGCAGTAGCTTTGGGGTGTGACGGCAGTGTGCATGCCAGAAGACGAGTCATGCCTTCTGAGGAGGATCTGTTGCTAGTGATGCGGAGGCTGGCCTTGGGAGCCAAGGGATTTTCATGTCCCCACAATCACAGACAGCCCAAAGAAGACCACAGGGTAGAAGGTATCTCCTATTAATCCCCGCTGCATCCAGGAGCATGAGCCTCTACCATGCGCACATCATGACATGTTTCTCTTATTCTCTCCCAGTGTATAAATTTTTAAAATAAGCATCAGAGAAAAATGATAAATATATATAATAAATGATTTTTATGTAATTAGCTACTAAAAAGAAAATAGACTGTTCCTACCAGTCTACAACAGATGTCATGAGAGCAGAAAGGGGACCATTGGGAGAGGAAGAGAGCTAGCAGGGGACAGGGCAAATTGAAAAGTGCAATATACACTGTGTATGAAAATGCCATAGTTCAGTATATAAACTAAACATTAGCAATAAAGAAATAGTAAATGTGGTACAGAATTAAGATAAAGATGGAAATTACTGAAAGTGTGTAAATATTAAAAGAAATTCTAAGTGGCTATATAACTCTGGGATGAAGTACAAAAACCTTCTTAATGGGAAAAAAAAAAACCAACAAAACCTTAGACTCCATAAAGGGAAGAATAAAAAATTTGAGCCAAAATGAATTAAAAATGAATGTGCAGCAAGAGGCACCCTGGTTAACTGCATGAAAACTGGAAGGAGGGATGTTTATAACATACCATATGCAGACCATGCGCACAGAGCTCCTCAGACTTTTTAAAAGCCCAGTAGAAAAGTGGGCACATGATGGGTGTGTCTTTGGGAGACATTCTGTGAATATCAATCCCCTTTGTAAAAAGTTGAGCTTCTCTGAGAAGTACAGATGAAATCGACTCTCATCTCTGGTCTGTTGTATTAGAAACAAGCGTGTAGATGTAACCAACCTTCTTATTAAATAAGAAACACAGAACCAATGCAAAGAAGAAAGCCAAGAGGTCAGAGCTAAGAGCTAAAACCTTACCCTTCCTCCTGCAGTGGTCCTACCTCTCCGAACCAGAGCTACCCCTGTGTTAAAGTCTTTATATAGAGTTCCTGTCCTGCCTTCTCATTGGTTGTAAACCCAGCCACATGACCGCCTCCTCACGGCCTGTCTGTATAGGCCTCCAGGTTTTCCATGATTGGTATTGAGATTAAAGGCATGTGTATCCAATAATGGCTGTATCCCTGAACACACAGAGACTTACCTAGCTCTGCCTACCAAGTGCTGGGATTACAAGCGTACGCCACCACTGCCCTGCTTTCCTATGGCTTGCTAATAGCTCTGACCCCTGGCAACTTTATTTATTAACATACAAATAACATTTTAATACAAATAAAATATCACCATACAAGCGAGATAAGTCTTTTCCCAGCCTTTTATTTTTAGGTAGTGTCTATCTTTGGATTTGAGAGAGCACTTGTTCAGCTATGTTCATATCAGTATTGTTTGTAATAGCCAGAACATGGAAACAACCTAGATGCCCTTCAACTGAAGAATGGATAAACAAAATGTGGTACATATACACAATGGAATACTGCTCAGCAGAGAAAAACAATGACATCATGAGGTTTTCAGACAAATGGATGGATCTAAAAAAATCATCCTGAGTGAGGTAACCCAGACTCAGAAAGACAAACATGGTATGTACTCACTCATAGGAGGATACTAGATGTGGAACAAGGATGACTGGACTGCTACTCACATCACCAGGGAGGCTACCTGGAAAACAGGACCCCAAGAAAGACACGGGGATCGCCCAATGACGGAGAAATGGAAGAGATCTACATGAACAGCTTGGACATGAGTGGGGGTAATGAAGGGCGAGGGTCGAGGGAAAGAGAGCTTGGGGGAGTGGAAGATCCCAGCTGGATCAACAACAGAGAGGGAGAACAAGGAATAGGAGACCATGGTAAATGAAGACCACATGAGAATAGGAAGAAGCAAAGTGCTAGAGAGGTCCCCAGAAATCCACAAAGATACCCACACAACAGACTGCTGGCAGTGGTCGAGAGACAGCCCGAACTGACCTACTCTGGTGATGGGATGGCCAAACACCCTAATTGTCGTGCTAGAAACCCCATCCAACTACTGAGGGATCTGGATGCAGAGATCCATGGCTAGGCCCCGGGTGGATCTCTGGGAGTCCAATTAGCGAGAATGAGGAGGGTTTACATGAGCGAGAATTGTTGAGACCAAGGTTGGATAAAGCACAGGGACAAATAGCCAAACGAATGGAAACACATGAACTATGAACCAATGGCTGAGGGGTCACCAACTGGATCAGGCCCTCTGAATGGGTGAGACGGTTGATTGGCTTGATCTGTTTGGGAGGCATCCAGGCAGTGGGACCGGGTCCTGTGCTCATTGCATGAGTTGGCTGTTTGAAACCTGGGGCCTATGCAGGATCACTTGGCTCGGCCTGGGAGGAGGGGACTGGACCTGCCTGGACTGAGTCTACCAGGTTGATCTCTGCGGGGGAGGCTTCGCCCTGGAGGAGGTGGGAATGGGGGGTAGGCTGGGGGGAAGGTGAGGGAGGCAGGAGGGGGGAGAACAAGGGAATCTGTGGCTGATATGTAGAACTGAATTGTATTGCAAAATAAAAATAAAAATTAAAAAAAAAGGATCAATACTAAGCAGATGATAAAAAAAAAAAAAAAACCAAGCGAGAGACTTGAACACTGGATATGAGTGGAGGAACTCTTAATGGCTGATAGGAAGAATGAGTTTGCACCATGTAAATGATACACATTCTTCATTCCATCAGTTATACTTTTACAAATACAAATTCACAGTCCCCTTTCAAAACTTTAGAGCCCATTTGTGTTTTGGAATCTAGAGATTTTTCAGATTGTATAAAAATACAGCTCACATAGTATAGCTTATACAACACCATCCACAGGGTGGGCTTGGAGACAGACCGGCGCCTTTTGCTTTCTGGAGAACAAATGAATATTCATGTCAATAGGTCATCTTTGGTACCAACTGAGTCAATGCCAGAGCTTTCAATTTTTTTTCCTTCAGGATCTTTTAGATTTCAGAATTATGGCTAAAGCACAACCCCAGCAATAAAATTGAAATCGTCAGTACACTGGGTGTGGATGTGAACTAAACTCCCAGGCGATGATGGAATTGGAAAGAGTAGGATAAGCTCCTCACTCGTTCTTTATGTGCTTCTATAGTTTGCTGTGCTAAAGTGAGCATGGTCCTTCTTGTGGAAGCACTGTCAGTGAGTGTTCTCAGTTCTGGCCGCCTGGCAGCTCTCCACTGAGGCCACCTGAGCCCTTAAGGCCTTTCAGAACTGGTGCAGAGTGAGGACTAAGCCCCCAGCTAAGTTCACAGCTAGTCTTCACATAGTTCCTTCATGACTTAACACTGAAGCCAAATTTTCAGTTTATAAATATGTTCCACACTAGGGAAACCACAACTTAAAACAAGAGCTGCTGCTCTGAAATGGAAATCCCTTCACCTATAGAACTGTTTTCAACTTCACTCAGTGATGTTGGACAATGATGAAAGAAAATGGACTAGGCATGTAGCTCACTAGTACAGTACTTGTTTAACATGTGGATTTTACCTGAATAGTATAATCATAGTAATAATGATGGAAAAAATGGTTCAAGAAAATAGTATTGATTCTTCTCTGATTCATTGAATATCACTGTCAAGCTCACTTTGAGTACTTAGGGATATGATTAAAAATAGTACTGGGACAAATGGCACAGCTCACTTGAGAGCCTGTACCTGACATGAGTGAGTCCTTGGGTTCAATCTCTAGTACTAAGCCCTTACCAAAACAAAATCTAGCCACTTCTATCATAAATGTACTTGATTCTTGGACGAAAAATATATAAACTTACATGTAACAAATACTAATTAATATCATGTCTGAAATAATCATACTATTTGGTTTTATCTCTTAAACATGTACAAATACATATAGCCAAATGTAATGTACAAAAGAACTTTGAATATGTTATTGAGTGTAGATAGATTGAATAAATTCTAAGAAACTAGAAAATCAAGCATGTTTTATAACCATGACAAATAAGCCCAGAAGGAAAAAGCTCATGAAGATTGGCAGGAGTTTGTTTTATTTTTGTATTTATTCAGGTCTCTCAACTTTGACGCTCTAGAACACTTGCTTTTTTCCCTTCCAGCCCTTGGATAAAAATGGTTCCACTTCATTTACTGTGGAACATATTTGCTCCTTAGTAGTTCTTTGGAAGCCAGAATGAAATAAGCTTGCAGCTCTGGTTGCCCTGTTTTACAAGCTCTTACAGCTGATAAATAACAGTAAAAACATTGTGTACAAAAATTGGTGTGTTTTACTTTTCTAATCAGTTTAAGAAGCTAACTAACTACCTCTTCTCTTTTGTAGATTTAAATACCTTTAGCTTAAGGGAGTAGTCACAAAGATTATACCTCAAAATTTAGTTTAAAAAACTTCTTTAAAACTAAGTATAGTCAGTGTCTTAGTTAAGGTTACTGTTGCTGTGATGAAATACCATGACCAAAAGCAAGTTGGAGAGAAAAGAGTTTATTTGGCTTCCACTTCCACATCTGTAGCGAGCACATACCCCAGTTACGGGGGAGGAATAATCACTCTTGATTCAGACTTGGTATAACACTCATTTATTCACACAGTAAGATTACAAGCAATATTCATCCTGTCTTCCAAATGGAAGCAGGAGTACCTCTCCGGGTATACAGGTCCGGACTCGCCACGTCTGTTCCTCTGGATCTTGGGTCAGCCTTCCTCAGGTCAGCCACGTCTGCACTGGGGACAGGATCTCACGTCTCTGGCAGAGGAGAGTCGTCTCGCGCGAGGGCCTGACGAGCTCTGTTGGTCGGGTCTGAGGCTTCATCTTTTATATTCTTTCCTGGCTAGGTTTCTAGTCTTATCCCTACTTCCACACATAGCTTATAGCTTATCACTACTCCATTTGTGGTTTACTTACATCATTCTATTGCTTATCATTCCTGACCAGGGTTGTTCACCCTAGGCCTTACATGTGTTCCTTACATTCCATCCCCTGATGCCTGAAATGTCTTCAACATAAAAGGCATCACATGAGGTCGCAGCCTGGAGATTTACAATATGTTATCCTAATTTGTTAATCCTAGCATTCTTATCCTTCTCATTCTGGGTGGTTTATTTTTATGTTTTTTCTCTATATATGCATTATATAACTTCAACCAAGTGCTATAAGCTGCAAATTCTTTTAACACATCTATAACAAAATCTCTACACAATATTCTAGTACATATGCTTTGTAAATACATTGGTTCTCCTGTTTCCCACTGTGGGTCATTCAGGAAATCTTTATCAATGCTTATTATTGCTTCATCAGGATTATGTTTTAGCCATGTTCTATATGTTTCATATATTCTGTGATTACCGCGGCCCACATATGCTGCAGCTAAAGCTGCGCTTATATGTAGGGCTGCATCCATGTTATTTCTGTGTATTTTGTACATTCCATTCACTTTATATACACTAGATTGTATGGTTCCATAATATCTCATGTATCCATCTCCAATTAATCTCATATCATGTATACCTCCTTCTATTGTCAAGTGGAACGTTAAGTGCATCAAGAGCATTGGGAGGTTGTCTACCTCACCTGGTTCTGATAGGTAGAACATTGCATATTTATGGGTGCAGTATTTGCATCCCTGTATCGTTCCTGCCATAGATAATATACCTATTCTATAGAAAATATCAGACAATGGTTCCATATATTTTTGGTATGTGGTATATAGTAAATTACTCATTCCATTTTTACTAAGTAAATCGAAGCGTCTGCCTGACGGATTCCAAAGTGGGTTTCCTGTTACTTGATTCCTGTAAGACATCTTAAGCATGGAGTTATTATCAAGCATTTGATTTTTTTAGACAAACATAAAGCAATACTTATCCCTAAAATTACTAAAAACCAAAAGGTTGCTAACTTTATCCAGTGCCACCATGTGTAAATTGGTGTACATATTAGATCTAATCTGACTAGTCTGCCTAAATAATCCCAAAAGCTGCATTTCTGCATCTGTTTTGCCCAGTCTTTATGTATGTATGTATTTGTTCTTAACAGATTCACTAGATTGTGCGTTTGTGCTTGTGATGTATGTATGGCTGCATCTTGTTCTTTAATTTTGTTATGTATGGATTCCAGTTGTTTCTGATTGAAATCTGCAATGTGCTGTAACTCCATTGCTTGTTTTACAAATGTTTGGTGATGTTCTAATTCTGTTGGGTCATTAAATAAGTGTGAGCCATCAAAATAATGTTTTTCTTCTAGTGTTAATGTGGTCACTCTTTGTTTGGTTATGTTTTTACCATCATAATTAGTGAAATTCATATGTAGGATGCTACAGTTGTGTACCATATAGCATCCTGATTCTGTAATATTGAATGTTGTGATATCATCATTCATTGTGGTTTCATTAAGATTTATGCAGCTAACTAAAGTAGGTAAATATTTAGCACATATCAAGAAAGTGTAATCTCCCGTATCTTCTAGTGACTGTGTGATAGTAGTTACTGCCAATTGACTAGTTTCAAGTGTGCTTTCTGGTAAATGTGGATAAACGTATGTATTTGCTCCTAATGATATGGAGTCTTCTAATGGTATGTACACTGGTGTGTCATTCATATTGGTCCATAAGTAATGGTCTATGGGTACTAAGTATTGGTGGTTCCATTCTGATACTCCTGTTCTTTCAGTATATAGCTGTGGTATCGCCTTGGAATGATATGCTGAAAATGAATTTTGTAAGAAGATCTGTACTAAATGTATATTGCATAATCCATCTGTGCATGAGCTTTCATATTCAGGGTTTAGTATACTTTGATATTCTCTTGTTCTTCTCCCTAACCCTGTGCTAAATAAACTATTTAATTCATTATTCATATTACTGACTTGAGTTCGATACATTTGACACATCATCATGTTATGGTTAGTATTAATAAGTTTTGCTTGATAGGAGAATTGTTCCTTATAAAGGTCTTGTGACATTTTTATCTCGCCTTGCATAGTTTGTATTAGTGTATGCATGCCATCTATAGAATTTGATATAGCTGCTAAAGCTTCTGCTGTTTTCTTATTTACTTCTTGTATGTGGTATATTTCTGCCTTTATTGGTTCTATCATTGCTGCTGATACTCCTCCACCCATTATTCCACCTAAAATTGCTCCTGCCATAAAGGCTGCTACTGCCATTGCTTGTAGTGGTTTTCTTCCTACTCTTGTTGGTGATGAGTAGTCTAAATCAAATCTAAAATTCACATCACTACAATATTCTATAGGTGGTTTCAGTGCTGTCAAATCTATTGTAATTTCAATTTTTCTAATCCTAGGGTATAAAACTAATTTAGCTGGACTTTTTAGGTCTGGTATAATAGCTGGTGCCTTGACTACTGTTGGGGTTCCTTCTGGTGGTATTAGGTATCCTTTTGGAAAATGAGCTGTATATAATCCAATATTTTCTTTATTTGGTCTGGTCATATTTCCTCTAAATATAATTAATGGTGTGTTGGAATGTTCGCTGAGAAAATCCTTATTTCTTGATATCGGGAGATAATATATTTTATCCCAATATTGTGTATGTGATTTCATTGATCCTCTAGGTTTGTGTGCTACCCATTCAGCCTTATTCCATTCTTTATATTGTGGATTTGGCATTAACATGTAGAAATAATATGGGAGATTATGGTGCTGTAATTCAATTACTCTATCCATTTCATAATCCAAAGTTTGCCAAAAACTCCCTGATCTAGTTATCCCATTTTTATAATGTACCATTAGGTCATCTGGATCCATAACCTTATTGATTCTCATAGCCTTTGTCATTTGTACATATGGTGGGATATATTCTACCTCCCTTATACCTGTGAAATTGTATGCCTTTTGTTCAATTGCCCTATTAAATATGAAAATATTTTTTGCTGCTACTTCATCTGTAGTAACATTGGCACTGACTTCCCAGGGTATGGGCATGTCCAGTAAGTCTTTAGATTCGTGAAACCAGCAAATTGATATCTTACTGCCACCTAGCATGTTATGTATTTTATGTTTTGGTTCATGTATCATGCCTATGGTTAATATTGGTGTGCTGTCAAATTTTACTAGTGACATATGTTTGTTTATTATGGTAATTTTACCATATATATTCAAATTTATTATTGTGGTTGCTTTATTTGTGGTACAGTTAGTCCGTACCGCTGTATTATTTGTTTCGGTAAAGCATGATAATTTGTTTCTCAAGCTTGTGGTACCTTGTGTTAGTGATTTTGCTAAGGTTAGGTTAAAAAATCCCAAATTATTTGCTTGCGTAAAATATGTTGGATATGACTGTTGGTCGTCATTAAATCTCATTATTGCCTGGACCTGTTTAGTAGCTGTTATATTTGCAGTACTGTCCACAAAAATTCCTAGCCATGGTATTTTCTGGCCTATTATATCTGTGATTGCTATTAAATCTTGTACTGACCTTGATGTTCTTCCAGTAAATAAAGGTCCTACATGTAGGTCCACTATAGTCTTTGTATTGTTGTTTTGTCTAATGTTTGTATTTGCTTCGGACATATTTATACATGCATATGCAAAAGAGTGTTTTTCCCTGTGTAATGTGGAATTTACTGTAAGTATGCAAATGTGTGTTATGGTGTCTGTGTTGCAATCATATTTAGGTTTCATTGTGTGTCTCATTGAAGCCCAAGGTTGTTGTATAATATCTGTAAGTATGATTGGGAATCTCCAATGTTCTACTCCTAATTGCAATATTTTTGTCCAGTCATCCCATTTCCATTCCTTTCCTTTTACTGATGGGTTATCTGTGCTATATAATACAGAGAAGTTACCATAGAATGGTAAATTGGGATAGTCTGCTACGCATAACCAGTTAGTATTATTTTGTCCTGGTACATCTAGCTTATGTTTTTGAATGTATCTCCATAAGTTATTGGGACATCTATTTCCCCAGGGTTTGGGTAATGGTATTATTCCAGATACTACTGGCCATGGTTTTACCATTTCACCATCATTGCATACTGTCCAATTCATAGGGTTGCATGGGTTTATAGGTGTTGTAGTTACTTTAGGTGTTGTACTAGCAGGGTAATCACCATCATAATAGTCATCATTGTAATTATACACTTGTTCTTCCCACCTTTCTGATGTCTTATTATACAGCATACCTATCTCCTCCATTTGTTGTGCTATTACTGGTGCGAAATATTGTCTCACAAAGGAGCTATTCATGCCTAGTTCGCAGTCAAATTCTGGTTCTGTCTCTATTCCCATTGTATTGGTCCTATAGTGTGAGTTTACCCTTAATGTGTTTGTTCTGATATGTGAATTCTTTGTCCAATACATGTTGTATATGGCTGCGTGATTGGTAATGTTGGTCCATAATTCATTGTAATGGCATTTTAACGGGTTCTGCTCATGTATGTTGGTGTTAACATCATCCCCTGATTCTAACATATATTCTTTGTTTGGATGGTATATGCTAAGTGCCATTCTATATTGATCGCAACCCTTATACCAGGCATATGTTAAACATGCTGCATATTTTTGCCAAAAACTGTGTGTTTTTCCTATGTAATGTGTAAATCTTCTCTCTGCTGACCAATATAGCGGTAATTTGCCTTCTAGATCATAAATTGTTGGTGTAGCAACGGTATTCTGTTTCCTAGTGCCCACTTGTATAACATGTGGTGTGGTGGTGGGTCTGTTTGTTGTGGGTGTACTGTCCAATAGGGCTGGCATTGGTATGCTGTTATTGCCATCACATCTGCTAACCTGAGACAGAAAAATGAGCACACAAAGGCTCCAATAGCATATAGCTTGCTTGCCTTCAATGTGCACATCACCTTTGCTATTCTTATTGCCTCCTGTGCAGATAGTGTATCCAGCATACCGTGAAGTTGGCTGTTCTGGATGCTGCAGAAGCGTATCCAGGATTGGTATTGTTGACTATGTTGTATGAGTAGCTTCTTTGGTAAATGATGTTACAGAAGGGAAAAACAAATTCTAAGATTGGCAGTACTATGTATACTGCAATAGCTATTAGCCAAATCGTCAGGAGGGTTGCCCTTATGAATATCACCTCCCTGACACACATTTATGCTATATCCTCCAGCCTGACTAATTTCAAGTCCTTTTTACCTTGAGTTATCCACACGTTGTTTCCTGTTCCTGGTGCTATTATTTCTGCTGGGGATAATTTGTTATTCTTCCGGTTCCTGTAAAGGCAATTAGGATTCCTTATTACTTCTCTATCTATAACTGTAGGATAATCTATTGTGTGTTGTTTTTGTATAGCTTCTTCTATTGGTGACTTCCTATTTATTCTGGGTCTGGTATTCAATTCATAAGTTGCTATTTTTATTGCTAATGACAGTGGTATTCCCTTATGCATCTCTAGCTGTTTTTTAATCATTCCGTTCCATCTTTCTATTGCTCCAGCTGCTGTCGGTGTATAGGCTCTATGGAAGTCCCATTGAATGTTTAAGTTTCTAGCCATTCTTTGTGTTTTGGCTCCTGTGAAATGAGTTCCTTGATCTGATTGTATTATATCAGGTATTCCATATGCTGCACACCATCCCCAGACTGTAAGTATTGTTGTGTTTTGGTCTGGGTGTGTGCTTTCTCGGGCCATCCCGAGACCTGTTGTTATGTCTACTAGGGTGCAGCAATATTTCCCCTTGAAGCTGTTTAACGGTCCTATGAAGTCTATTTGTAGGATTCTATTAAAATCCATTCGGTGTCCTATTATCCCTTGGTAATTGTGTGTTAATCTTGTAATAGCCTTTGGGCAATTGTTGCAACTATTGATTGCTTTCCTTATTGTCTGCCATGTTATCTTAAGATTTCTTTTATCGAACCAACTTTTTAGTGCATGTGTACCTATATGTCCTAACTGCTCATGGATTTTCAGTATCTCTTCTGTACTTATAGGTATGTCCTTAGTTGATGGTCTTACCTGTATCCATTCTCTCTGTATTTTACCTTTTCCTGTTTCTGGATTAATGTTTGCCTTCCATGTACCTTTTAACTTTATACTTAATGCTGAAGCTAGTTTGTCTACTACTTCATTGTTTTTACTTGTCTCATCCTGTTTCTTGGTATGTGCATCTACATGGTATACTATGATTTTGATTAGTCTGCTTGCTGCATCCAATTCCTGCCATGCTGCCTTTGACCATATGTCTTTACCATTAATTTTCCATCCATTATTTCTCCATTTACCTGACCATACTGCTATGCCATTTGCCACACACCATGAATCGGTGTATAAATAAATTTGTTTATAATTGTCCTTTATAGTTTGTCTTATCGCCAATAGTGCGGCTATAACTTCTGCATGTTGGGCTGATTTATCAGTGCCCTGGTCTGTAATGACCATTCCATCCCCAGGTCTATAAGCGGCTGCTCTCCATCTCACTTTGTTGTTCACCGTGGTTGCTGATCCATCGGTGAACCAGGCATTAACCAGAGAGGGATCGTACTCTCTAGTCCCCCAATGGCCCATTGGTACCTGTTTCTGGGGAGGGGTTGAGGTTGGGAAAATGTATCCCTCTGGAGTCATGGGCCTGTCGGACTGAAGTATCGACTCCGATACCGCTGGTACCGACCCCTTTGCTGACAGAGGTGTTGATCGAAGGAACTCCTGAAGGTACCATTTCCATTGAAGTACCTTTCCTTCCATGGGTAGTCCAGCCCATGCCTCTCCTGGTGCCTTTACCCAGTCCAAAATGGGTATATGTGATCGGAGAGTCACATGGTTCTCTTTGAGCAGTGAGTGGATTGTCCTGAATGCCTCGTAGGCTGTCCATATGGTTCTTTCGAACAGCGAATATTTGTTCTCTGACCATGGGAATTTCTTGCAGTAGAAGCCTATTGGCGTTTCCCTGTCTTTATTTTTTGAAAATATATTCCAATTACCATAACCCTGCATATACAAGATGTCCACAAATACGTGGTCACCGGGCTGTATATAATATAGGTGGCTATACTGGTTTATATATTCCAGTACCAATTTAACGGCATTTTCGCAGTTTTGGTCCCATTCAAAATCCTGTGCTTTCTTTGTTATTTTATATAAAGGCTGTAATATGATCTGTAAGTATGGAATATGTTGCCTCCAATATGCAAATAGGCCAATTAGATGTTGTACCTCAGTTTTATTCTGGGGTCGCTTAATTTGTTTTAATTTATCTATTATTGTTTCGGGTATTGTTGGTCCTTCTGTAGTCCAATGTACCCCTAAGAATTTTACTTCTGTTCCTGCTTTATTTACTTTTTCTAGGTTTATAGTCCATCCTTCATTTCTTAAATGTTGAATTAGTTTCTCTAATGTACTTTGTACTTTTTCAATGGCTTGTCCTACTATCATTATATCATCTACATAGGTGTATATGTTACAGTCTGATTCTGGCTCGAAGCTCTTTAATGTAGTTGTTAAGGTGTTGTGTGCAATAATAGGACTGTTCAAATACCCTTGAGGGAGTCTCAAGAATTGATATTGCTGTCCTTGCCATGTAAATGTAGTAAGTTCCCTAGATGTTGGGTGTAATGGGATTCCAAAGAACATATCACTTAAGTCTATAGTTGCCATTGCCTTCGGAGCTGAATTTTTAATTCTAAGAAAGATGTCTTCCACATCAGGAAGTTGTCCTGGAAGTTTAGGTGTTTTTTCATTTATTCTCCTGAAGTCAACTGTAAATCTCCATTTGCCATTAGGTTTCAGCACCGGCCATACTGGGCTGTTATAATTGAATGATTGAGATTTCTCTATAATGCCTTCTTTTAGCAAAGTTTGTATAGTCTCTGTTATTTCCTTAATACCTCCTTTGATAGGGTATTGTGCCGTGAAGGTCGGGGGTGTGTGTGGTAATTTAATAGGTTGTATTTTTACTTCTGCTAGATTACATCTGACCTTAGCTATTCTCTTATTATTTAGAAAGTCTGGGAATAATTTTCTTATTTCTTTAATGCCTAGGATATTACAGGGTGCATTGAAGCTAGCTGCTTCAATCTCATATTCCTTATTATATAATTTGAGTCTTAATTTTATTACTGGTACTTCTGTTTCTGCTGCTACTCCCTGTATTATAATCCTTTTATCAGTTTTAAAATGTTCTGTAAATTCCGTTATTATACTAATTTCAGAACCTGTATCTATTAGCCATTTTACTATTCTCGGCCCTTTGTTAGTTATTATAGGTATAGCTACGAATGGTCTACCAGCCGGGTTGATCAAGTCCGTCTTGGTATGTAGCGTCTGGGGGGTCCTGCTCTTGGGGGCCTGTGATTGTTCTGATTGAAAAATTTTGGTCTGAAATTTGGTTTGAAATTTCGATTGCCTAAAAAAGGTTTTGGTTGGCATGTCTGTCTCCATGGGTTGCTCTGTGTCTCTCTCCATGGGATATTTTTCCTTCCTGTCAATCTTCTAATTGGGTTCCATGGTTTATTTGCATTCTGTCTTATGGGCATTTGATTAGCTTTCCCAAATGGTCTTATGTTCGAAAACCGCGGTGTAAATTTCCTCTTGTCCTGTTTCTTATTAACATTGAATGATACTACCTTATCTATGTCCATTTCCCTGTAAGATTTAAAGAATTCCATGGCATCTGAGATGGTTTGACATGCCTGCAGGGGTCCAGCTAGGCTCATTTTAAGGTGTGCTGGAGCTCCTTTAATAATGATCTTTTTAAATTGTGGTGTAAAAGGTGCGGCTTGAGGTGTGGGTACCTGGTTGTATATGAAATACAATATGCCTAATTTTCTACATTGTTTTATGGCTTGTGCATATGTTGTCCACTGTGCTGCTGATTCAAATTGAGTGAGGTCTAATGTTGGAAATGCAAATCTCCAAGCTGCAGTAATCCAATCTAATAGTGGATGTGTATCGCCTTTTGATGTCTCAATTACATGCTCTAGCGCTTCTGATACTGAGGGGTTCTCTACTATGTTTCTGATCTTTCTCATTTCTAGATCAGTTAACATGACTGTGTCAGCTCCCTTTTCCCACAGTCGGCACATATATTCTGCGTCTTTCTGTCCATTTTGGGCATAATCTTTCCGTAATTCTGAGATCTCCTGAGGAGTATATGGCCTGATTTCCTCAAACTTCGTTCCCATTTCAAATTTGGGACGATTACTACCTCCTCCAGTGCTGAAGGGGTTCAGAGCTGATATAGTACTTCTAATAGGAGTTCTCTTACTTTGGGTAGAGACAGGAAATGATGGTACGGTGTTACATCCATTCCATCCAGGAGTAGCGCTACGCTCCTGTTCCTTCCTCACTATGTTTAAGGCTAGCCTTTTGCCCATTAATCTGTCCTTATCAATATCCTGCACCGTTTTCATAAGCAGTGCGGTAGTTTGTGCCTTGCTACATCCCTCTAATTCTTGTTCTACCACATCCGGATTTGTTAATGTGTTAGTTACATTTACTGATTTCATGCCGGCCTTATTTTTAACCTTGGAGGCTACTTTTCCCCACTGTTCTTCAACCTCATCTTGGTATTCTCTACCTGTCACTGGGGAGATGTTAGTCTTCTTAAATTTCTTAATTAATCTATTCATTGTAAGTGGTATACCAAGCCGTACAAAAATTTAATTAATTTTTTCCTACGGTACCACTCCCAGTCACTAATTCGTTTAGACTGATTCAAAGAATCAGTTATCAATTTTTCAAATTTCAAATCCGCAATCCTTTCTATCCTTTTGGCCAGCCAGCGCCTCATTTAGCTCTTTCCCAGCACCTTCCGCTCTTCCCCAGGGGTCTGGGTTGGCATCAAGGTGTCCGGTATTCTTTCGGTACTCCGCACCCTTAGGGAGGGTGGTGTTTCCCGTCTGCTTCTGATACTCTCTCTCCTACCAGTTCTTCCTCCTTGGACCTTCAGATTTTCTTTAGGTCCTCAGAGTTGACTTCGAGGAGTTGATTTCTCAGAGCGGCTTTGAGGTCACTTGCTAGTTTATTTGGTTTCCTGTAATTTGTTACTCCACCAGAGTAATAGCCAATTCTTTTGTATTACTTATTTTACATTCCTCAGTGCTCAGTGGTCAAGGAGGCTTTAAGCCCAAAATCCTGCCGACTACGCCAACTGTAGCGAGCACATACCCCAGTTACGGGGGAGGAATAATCACTCTTGATTCAGACTTGGTATAACACTCATTTATTCACACAGTAAGATTACAAGCAATATTCATCCTGTCTTCCAAATGGAAGCAGGAGTACCTCTCCGGGTATACAGGTCCGGACTCGCCACGTCTGTTCCTCTGGATCTTGGGTCAGCCTTCCTCAGGTCAGCCACGTCTGCACTGGGGACAGGATCTCACGTCTCTGGCAGAGGAGAGTCGTCTCGCGCGAGGGCCTGACGAGCTCTGTTGGTCGGGTCTGAGGCTTCATCTTTTATATTCTTTCCTGGCTAGGTTTCTAGTCTTATCCCTACTTCCACATATAGCTTATAGCTTATCACTACTCCATTTGTGGTTTACTTACATCATTCTATTGCTTATCATTCCTGACCAGGGTTGTTCACCCTAGGCCTTACATGTGTTCCTTACAACATCACTGTTCATCACTGAGGGAAGTCAGGACAAGAACTCAAACCGGACAGGAACCTGGAGACAGGAGTTGATACAGAGGCCATGGAGGAGTGTAGCTTTTTGGCTTGCTCTCCATGGAGCAGAACCCAGGACTACTAGCTCTGTTGGCTGGTCCCTCCCCAGTCCATGACTCATTAACAAAATGTCCTACAAGTTTGCCAGATCTTATGGAGGCCTTTTCTCAGTTGAGGCTCCCTCCTCTCTGATGACTCTAGCTTGTGTCAAGTTGACATAAAACAAAACAGCACACACAGAAACACATTTGCATGGTGTGTTGTTGCCTGGATTTAAGGGGAAGGGACAAAAGTAATGATTGCCCTGTTTCCTCAACAGCAGTTTTGAGGGCAGCTTTTTCTCTCTGTGGCTTTTTCGTTGTGTCTGTGAAACTGTGAAAAGGAACAGGTAAGGACTTAGTGACATGGACCGATAGACAACACCCTACATGATTAGCTCTTTGGACATTTCCTTTTCAGTTTCAGTCCTGTTAGGCTGTAAATAGAGTCAGGGATGCAAATGAGGAACTGCCGTCAACCTGGCTGGCCAGCCTTGCCCTGTTGAAGGGATCTTGAATGGAGGAGTGAGGAGTTAAGAAATAGTAGGAAGAAATATAGACATATACCAAGAAAAAGAAGAGACAGGATAGCTTTGGGAGGGCCCTGGGTCAATACCCAATCACCTGGAGTTTATTCTTAATGGGCTTTTTATACACCAGCAAGGGGAGAGGCAAGAGCCCCTTTCAAGATCAAAGTACAAAGTACAAACAAGTGTAGACCCTTTCTTAATTCTCTAAACACCTGGTAACCACGCCTTCTTGTAATTGGCCTTGAAGTGTAAGACACCTGATAACCTTGCCTTTGGCCAAAACATCCTATTATGCAGCCTTTGGAGAGCAATATTAACTTTGACTCTCTGACCTTGAGTCAAAATGGAAACAAACCACAAGTTGGAATCTTTGTGGGCTCCCACACCTGACCAGTAGTGCATTCCACTAACATGTCCCTGACCCCACTTTGCATCTGTCACTTGAGGCCCCATTCCTAACAAGTAATCGTACTTTGTTATACATGGGGCTTTTATGGTACCTAGTTTGAAGGGGATATCAAGGGTTGCTTTTAACAAACGATAGCTACTAATCTTGTCTCTGAAAATTTTGGAGTCTGTTTAATACCTGTACTCTCCTGTGCCAGTACTGAGAAGCAAAAAATGTGCCTTGGAGTTTTGAGTAAGTCACACAGTGAAAGCTCTTACAGTGCCGTTGTTGTCTGCTCAATGTAGTACTGTAACACAGCATCATACATTGCCATTTTAATGGTTAAGATTATTCTCTACTAGATTTTCTATCTTTATTAGGTTCTCTGTGGACCAGTGAACAGGAACAACTTTTCTTTTTCTGGAGTAGACTGCTTGCTTTGGAAAGTGAAGTTGGTCTTCATATTTTTTGGTAGTTTGGGAACACTATTCTGAAATTGTTTTCTATGTAAAATATAGGGTATTTGAAAAAGCATCCCCATTGCTAATGTTGCCACTCTTGATAGGATAAAATGAGTCAAAAGGTAGCAGTTTTTCTACAATACATTATTTGACCCATAGCTAAGAATTGTGACTGTTAGCTTTTATAATATATACTGATAGAATTCTATTCAACTTTTTGTTTTGGTTTGGTTTTGGTTTTTGAGACAGGGTTTCTCTATGTAGCTTTGGAGACTATCCTGGAACTCACTCTCTAGACCAGACTCTGGCCTCCTACTCATGGAGATCCACCTGCCTCTGCCTCCTGAGTGCTGGGATTAAAGGTGTGTGCCACTGCCCGTCTCTATTAAATTCTTAACAGGGATGTGTTGAAAGGTGGTAGAGTTAAGGCTGTATCCAGGAGTCACACAGCTTTCTCATAGCATTTTATCTGTGAGCTTAAGTGAGGTAGCTGTGGCTTGTTCTGCTTCTCTGATCTTCCAGCGTTCACCCCAATAACTGGCCTCAGGTTTGATTTTATTAATAAGAACTTTAAAGATTTCATGCTACATCTGGCGCCCAATGTTTGTGGTATGAATTTACGAAAAAACTGCTTACCCGTGGCCTTGCAGGACCCTGCTCAGACCCGAGCTACCCTCAGCCAGTTGTGGTGAAGCACACTGGTTGGATTTACTGAAGGAGGTAGAGGCAGGAAGATCCAGAGTTTGAGGCCAGCCTAGGAGGCTTGCTAAGGAGAAGCTTCGGCCCAGCCACAAACGGTGGCGGTGGGACCATGGAGGCAGCAGCTACTGCTCCAAGTTGCTGGCTTCTTCTTATCGTGTTGGTGACTGCGGTGATGCTGCTACCTGGGACAAAGGGTTTACCGCTACTTGTTCAGAGAAGAATTGCCAGGACCATCGTGTTACAAGAAAGCATCGACAAAGGTCAGTTTGGAAAAGTTTGGCAAGACAAATGGTGGGGAGAAATTGCTGTGAAGATATTCTCTTCTAGGGAAGGATGTTCATGGTTCCGAGAGACAGACATTTATCATATTGTGATTGCTCCAAACCACAGAGGAGGCACCAAAAAAAAGAAAAGAAAAGTCTGCAGGGAACCATGACCACGCCTAACAGCAACTTTGAAATCTTCAAAAGGATGATGGGACTTCACAAAGATGATTCCACATGGACTATGATAAAGCCATCAAGCTGACTAACACCACCAAAAGATTGACTTTGGACTACAAACTACTCAGGACAAATTGAGATGGCTAGCTGAGATGATCCAGCCTGACAGACTACTCAAACAAGGACTTGAGACAAGCCCTACACTTTCCCATTATGCAGAGACTGGACAAATGATACAGGACTTGACAATTAACCCAAAACTTTTCTTTTTAGGATTCTCTAAAGATGACTTCACCCTGAGAAAGCAGGAAGAAATTTTTAAGAAAACAACGCCACATTCCCAAGAGGTGGGGTGGGTAGTTTTTTGGTTGTTCAATGACTTATGGATAATTGTCATTGTTTATGATGGTTGGTTACAAGTTGTTAATTGTTAATGGTCAGGAAAAAAGCTAAACATGAAGATTAAATTCAGAGGTTTTGTTTTAAAAAAAAGGTAAAAGAAAGAAGCGAATATAGATATGAGGTAGATCATAGACTCTATTCTGAGAAAAAAGATACAGAAATAATAGGATAAATGGGTAGATCACTGAATCTACTCTAAAAAGAAAAAGGGAAAGATATAAAAATGACAAAAGGTAGATTATTGAATCTATTATAAAAAGAAAAATACTTTTAAAAAGGAACTTGTTTGACATAGGCTAAGTAGTGAAAAATTTTTTGTCTGAGTTTATTAAATGTTACTGGACTGGACATTGTTAATATATATTAATGGAGTTTTTATCTGAATCTGTCAAATGTTAATGGACTAGACATCGTTAATGTAATTCTTGACTGTATATATTGTATATACTTATTGGATGTAGTTTTTCTTGTATTAGTTATAAGCTTTCTTAAATTTTAGACAAAAAAGGGGAAATGTGGTGGTATTGTGTTCCCCAAAATATTGTGCACTCTAATAAACTTATCTGGGGTCAGAGACAGAACAGACACAATATTAAACGTAGAGGTTAGGCAGTGGTAGCACACGCCTTTAATCCTAGCATTCCAGAGGCAGATATCTATCTGGATCTCTGTGTGTTCAAGGATACAGCCAGGCATGGTGACTCTTACCCTTTAATCCCAGGGAGTGATGGCAGAAAGCAGAAAGGTATATAAGGCATGAGGACCAGTAACTAGAAGCATTTGACTGGTTAAGCTTTCAGGCTTTTGAGCAACAGTTCAGCTGAGATTCTTCTGGATGAGGACTCAGAGGCTTCCAGTTTGAGGAAACAAGACCAGCTGAGGAACTGGTGAAGTGAGGTAGCTGTGGCTTGTTTTGCTTCTCTGATCTTCCAGCATTCACCCCAATAACTGGCCTCAGCTTTGATTTTATTAATAAGAACTTTAAAGATTCATGCTACACTTGAGAAATAAGATAACTTCAGAGTCTTCCTCTAGTCTTGATTTTTTAAAAAACTACCTGAAATTAGGATAATGCCCACTTAGTCTGTTCTAACTGTACTAGTACACTTTGCAGTGAGTAATTGACAGGCAGCATGAATTTATTGTTCATAATTCAATAGATACTGGAACGCCTAAGACCATTGTACCAGTAGGTTTGGTATTTATTGGGGACTTACTTTTAAATGGGTACTTTCTCCCTGAATTCTCACATGGTGAGACATTAATATATAATGACATTAATCCTGTTTATGTGGGTAGAGCTCTTACATTGGTTAAGTTTCAGTATAAGGATTTAGGGCTTCGAGAGGTTAGATGTTTACACCACAGCATACACTTAATTAACATTCTTTATCTTTGAGACTGTATGTGCTGTGAGATGTGTGTGTGTGTGTGTGTGTGTGTGTGTGTGTGTGTGTGTGTGTATAAATGTGTGTGTGTGTATAAAATAACTATCTTGGTTACTTTTCTATTTCTGTGGTAAAACACATAACAAAGGCAACTTATAGAAGAAGGTGCTTAATTTGGGGCTCATGGTTGCAGAGGGCCAGAGCCCATGACCATCATGGTGGGGAGCAGGGCAGCAGGAGGTAGGCATGGTGCTGGAGCAGTAGCTGAGAGCTCACTTCTTGAGATACAATCACTAGGTAGAGAGGGATACTGAGGATGGTGTGCGTCTTTTGAAACTTCAAACCCCCAGTTTGAATACACTTCCGTTAGCACAGCCACACCCTCCAGTCTTTCCAAACAGTTCTGCCAGCTGAGACCAAGGCTCTCACTACACAAGCCACTCTTATTTAGACCACCGCAGATACACATGTTCTCTCACTGTAATAAGTGCAATAAGATTTTTTTAAGCCTATGTTTTTTCCTTGAATTTTTAGCTTTTAAACCATCAGCCTTCCCCTATTATTACACAATAGTTGTTATAATCATCATTAAAATATTTATTTATTTTTTTGCTAATCTAAACTCTGTAATGTTTTGATTCTCTTCTTATGTATATTGGACAGTTATAAGGAGAAATCTGTAGCCTGAGTGAATACAATAGAATTGAAATGCTAGTTTAAAATAAGGTTTTTTTTTAAACTATTTTGCCGAATGCTCATGTTCAGCTTTTTTTTTTTTTTACAATTCACCTAGTTTTATTATAGAACTGGTTTTTATTATAGAACATTGTTATCTGGCATTTTGAGCTGAAAGTCTTTTTTTTTAAGATTCATTTTATTTGTGTGTGTGTGTGTGTGTGTGTGTGTGTGTGTGTGTGTGTGTGTGTGTGTATGCCTGTTAGGAAATGAAGAGGGTTGTGGAGTCCTGTAGTGTGGAGGAGGTCGGAAACTGCCTGCGGTGGGTGTGGGAAACACACTGCAGTCCTCTACAGGAGCAGTGCTCCTAACCACTAAGACATCTCTCCAACCTCTTGCAATTAACACTTTGTAGTGTGTTTTGTTATAGGATGTGTGGTTTCCAGTCTTTCCCTGTGCTGGTACCCTGGCTGTCTCTCCTTTTAAGTGAGCAAAATGATGAAAAGTTAGCTGGTTATTTTGATCCCTGTCTCCCAGAGCATGCTCATTGTCTCTACTTTTTATCACCATTGAAATACCAGAGGGAGGTGCGTTCTGTGTGGACACCCCACGGTCTCCTTCTAACAGGAGTTTTGAAACTGCAATGTTGTAAACTGTTTCTGCATATACAGAAAACTGACTCCAGGAAAGCTGAGGGTTAGAGTTGCTGAGACAAAAGAAATGTCTTGTTGGTGCGTTTTGGACAGGACCTCGGGGTTTTGGAACTAATCTTTACTCTCTCTGTGCTGCTTGTTTTTCCCCTTGGGAAAGTTTTGAGCATTGGCTGTTGAGGGATGAGCCAGGGTGTGTGAGATGTATCCAGAAGGGACTTGTGAGAGTACTTGTCAATCAGAGTCAGCTCTCACAGTTCATAGCTCTAGATAAGAATGTAAGTGGAGAGCTGGGCAGTACAAGCCTTTAATCCCAGCACTGGGGAGGCAGAGCCAGGTGGATCTCTGTGAGTTCAAGGCCAGTCTGGTCTACAGAGGGAGATCCAGGACAGGCACCTAGACTACACAGAGAAATCCTGTCTCGAAACAAACAAAAAAAAGAATGTAAGTTGAGGCCCACATACCATGTATTTGAATGTTCAAATTATAGTCAAGCTACAAAACTGTGAACTTGTTCTTTCTGTAATGTCAGGAGTACAGTGTCCTGTAAGCATAGATTCAGATTAGATATGGACACACCCTGGGCTCCATGTCTGTGTGTAACAGCAGCCTGCACCTCGTCTCATCTCTAGTTCCATTTCTTCCCTTATATGAATGTGATACTGCAGCCCAGGTGTTCCAGCTCTGTGTGCTGTGAGCCTGTGGGTGCACATGTAGGAGAGAGGGTAGGACCAGGGCAGAGACCCTCACAAGCTCTGGAAATAGAACATTGGGTGGGAAATTTGGGATATTGCCTTTTATTCCTAATTTGGAAAAGATTCCTCCACATTAAATAACCTTAAACTCATTGATACCTGCATTATGAGCAGCATAGATAAAACAGGTGAAATAATTTTAGTGATATATTTTGTTTAATCCAGTATACCTGTGGTGGTTTGAATAGGTATGGCCCCATAGACTCGTGTATTTGGGTGCTTGGCCCTTAGGAAGTTGCACTATCCCATAGGGAGTGGCACTGTTAGGAGGTGTGGCCTTGTTGGGAGTTCCTTAGAGGATGCTTGCCCTAGGCTTAAGGACCATTGTTGTTACCTAAGTCCTCTGTCATTGAGTTGATTCAGAGAAGAATTGCACTTCCTTTTCTTTATATATATAGATAGCAGTCTCTAATACAAAATAAACGAGGGACACTTGTTAAGAGCCTCCTTTCCATTTGAGCATGTCGGCTGGTTTGACTCTTCCCACTCTGGTTTATTCCCAATGACAGAGTTTGATTATATTCCTTTGCATAGGTGAGTTTTCCATGCCTTGCTGCATTCTTGTCTTCTCCAAAAGCCGGGCCTGGTTCTCCTCCTGAACACTTGCTGACGGTGAAATCCCTGATCTCCACTCTCTGGGAATCTGTGTCTAGTAGAACAGTTTCTGTCCCAGAAGGTCGTTTTTAATTCTCAGTTGGAGAGTGTGCAGAACTTCAAGCTGTACCCTGTTCTTACCAAGTGTGGAAAGCATCTAGAAAGAGGGCCATGGTTTTACTTGAATGGGAACACTGGTTTCGTCTGCAACATCCCTGAGAGACGTCGGAGGGAAAGTTTCGATATTTGAGGGGAGGAAGGGAGGAGCAAGTACCAGGTAAATTAGAGTTACAGATGATTTTTGTTTTTTTAGCATGAGTATCTCCCATGCAATATTTGGGATGTACTTAATGAGAAAAAAATCATTGTCTGTAAGTCATATTAAATGGTGTTCTGTAGTTTATCTGGCAACCCTATTCCAATGCTCCTTTACCTTCTGGAAAACTGAAGAACATCAGTAGCCTTCCTTTATATGAACTCTATATGCTGATATTTTACTTAATTAGAAATTTAAACAGATTTATGTATAAAAACCAAGATAAGATGTTTAAATAATACTGATATTTTTTAATGAAAACCATTTTTTCAACTTTCTTTATATTTATTCTTTGTGCTTTTATACCATGTGTCCTGATCCCACCCATCTTCCCCCCCAAAAAAAAATAAATTTAAAAGAAAAACGGGGAAAAAAAGGAAGAAGGGGAAAATCTCGTTATGGAAGCTGTAGTGTGATACAGTGAGTCACGCTGTTGCCCCCTTTATCCACACATTTTTACACGCAGGTGTTCACCTCAAGGAATCATTGGCCTGGTTTGAGGCCCCTGGTCTCTGCTACACTACCAGCACTGATCCCTCACTGGGATTCCTCCTGGACATCCTATTGCTGCCCTGTGTAGTGGAGATCCTGCAGCCCTGGATCTGCAGGACCAATTCCTCCTATCCCCACCCCCCATGCTCCAGCAGATCACAGATGGGGTGGATGTTGGGTTGAGCCAAAACATTACCCTGTTTTTGGGCCTGGGTAGTTGCAGGTTTCGTCAGCCTGCCAGCTCTCCCTGTCCTCACCACCAGGGTGAGTTCTCCAGCATTGCCCTGGCTAGCTCACCCCTTGCAGTGATGAGCAAGGGGCAGGGCCAGTTCTTCTGCTTTGAGTCCTAAGGGTGAGTTCTCCCACACCTTCAGGGCCAGCGCTACTGTGTTGCCCAGATGGGGTGTAGGGGCCGATCTCACAAGTGCTGCAACTGGTGAGGGGCAGGGAGCTCTTACAACCTCAGGGGCAGGGGTGGAGGTGTGTTTGGGGGGTGGGTTAAGGCATCACTCTCCCCCCATGCTGCCACATGACAGATGAGGAATGGGGACAGGACTCCCTTGCTCACACCATCAGAGCTGGCTCATCCACACCTCCGCCATCAAGGTCAGCTCTACTGTGCTATCCAAGTACAGGGTCCACTTTCCCCGAGTGCCGCAGCTGGAAAAGGGGAGGGTCAGCTCCCTCTTCCGCCACAGGTGACAGGGTCAAGGAAATGAAAACCATTTTACAGAATACAAATATCAAAATGGATGTCACTGTTTTCTTGTGAATCTGTGGCTTTCTGTCTGCATTCTCTGGGCTGCAGTCAGTCGGATGTGCTTTCACAAGGATGTGCAGTGTGAAAAGTCTGCTCAATTCCTGAAAGAGAGCAAGAGTAGCACAAAGCAAGTTGGAATCCTTGTATTGTAAAACTAGTTTTGACCTTGGGATTTAGTGAGAACCCCTCTGGAGGTCCCCCAGGCATCCTTTGCCAACCACTGCACTGAGAATACCAGAGCCTGTCAGCTCTTCTTGTAGTTGAGAAACTGTAGGTAAGCGGATAGAGAATCAACAGTCTCTTTGAAATTCTAATGGACCAAAGTACATTATTAAAAACAACTTAAAATGGCAATTCAGTTAAACAATAATTATTTGCCTTTTTTCAGTTTATCTTAGGACTAGATCTATATTCATGCATCCAGTAAGATAGCTGTTGTTTAAAAACCGTGGTAACACTTTGGCCTTGTTCAGTAGGTGTGTTATCAGTTTTCTATGTTGAATAAAACTTTACATTTCTTTTGGACTACATCTTTATTGTTATCGTAAATTTCAGTAAGTAGGTAATGTAATCATATGTCTGTTCCTGGCAGAATCTTAGGCTGTGGGCAGTTCCTGAAAGAATTAACTAATTCTCTTCTCGTATAGAGAAGTGATGTCCAGAGTGTAAATATGAGTACACAGAGAGGTAAAAACTAAAGACAGCTCCTTCAGTTACTTGGACAACTGAGAAAATTAAAGAACATTACCAGAAATAGAACAGGCAAAAAAGATATATTGGGGTGGGATAAAGATTTGATAAGTTTAGTTTTTGATGGAAAAGGTAGGTAGCTCAGAGCAGAGGACAGTTTGTGATTGGATTGAGCAAGCTGTTGAGGCAGCAGTGAGATTTCCCAGGCAGATGCTTTTAGAGAAAGAAGAAGACACAGAACACACTGGCTGTGGATGCCAGTCTGAAGAGGGCAGGAGAGCCGAGGGGAAGAGGTCATAGGAAGGCAGACTATTAAGGAGAGTCAGGAAGGGGCTCTGAAGAAAATGTCATCGAGATGAAGGGAGGTCTTGGAGAAGGTTGTGTGGGCAGCAGCAGCAGCAAGTGCTATGTGGAGATGGGGATGGTGGTAACTGGTTTCTGAATCTGACATCACAGAGCCTTAGGCATCTAGTGTTAGCATTTAGACATCTGAATTGGCCTGCCCTTAGGGTCCTCCCTTATAAAAGGTGGGCCTTGCCCACTTCCCATCTCTTTGTCTTTCTCTTCCTTAGCTCTAGTCCCCAGGAACCATTTCTGCCTCCTTCTCTGCCCCTTCTCTTCCCTCAATAAACCTCCCATGTGGGCCCTGTCGTATGGTGTGACTCCTTCTTGCCAATGTTAAAATACAACATCTAGGAAACTGGCTTTAATTGTTTGTTGTACTGGCTTGGGGTTGGAGTTAAGAACAAATTTTGGACTTGTCTGAAATGACAGAGAGCTCTGTTTCCTCGTTTGCTTGCTCTGGCTCCCTCACAGGACATTTACTTGACTGTTAATTGTGTAAGAACAATAGAGTTTAAAGAGTTGTTCCAGTAGAACTTATTCCTCAGTCAACCTGATTTTACAGCAACCAATCTTCTTGACTATGTTTACATTTTAGGTAAAACACTGGCCTCGGAGTCAGATCTGCTCTCTGGCTTTGCTCCTCCCTAATCCTCAAAGGGCTGGAGTTCTACCTGAGTCAGATCAGAGCAGGATTATCCTCCAGGCTGTACCATGCATGTGTGACATTTGTTTCTTCTTTCTGTTTTATTGTGATAGGTTCACCAAGTTGAAGAGCCTTAACCTTTCCAATAACCACCTAGGAGCCTTTCCGTCAGCAGTCTGCAGCATTCCAACCCTGACAGAGCTGAATGTGTCTTGCAATGCTCTTCGAGAGGTCCCAGCAGCTGTCGGAGCTATGCACAAGTGCGTACTTTAAACTACAGGGGTATCTGGGAAGCTCCACGGAAGTTGCACATCATTAATTTTGGCCTCACATCTAGCAGTAAGGCGCGTGTAGTGTGTATAGAGCTCACTTGTTGAGAGTTTCGGTTTTCAGAGTCTTATAAAAACTAAAATACAGTTGTTTTGAACTGCAGTCCCTATGTATGAGTGTATGTAAACAAAGGAGAGGGGGTTACTTTTTCATTTTCTGAGCTATTGAATTTTAAGTATTAGAAATTAATTTTAAGAAAAAATAAGTAATAGTGCATATTGGGACAAGTCTGTATTACAGTTAGTACATTTCCCTATGTATGCCATTGCAAGTTGAGGAGATGGTAACATTTCCCATTTTAATAGAAGGTTAAGGTCCTTATTTCTAATCTTGTCCCCCTTGTCCATTATTACCTCTGCCTATCCTTATGCATTTTGAAGCATTGCAGTAACACGATCGTCATGAACTTGTATGTCGATAATAAAGTTGGAAAATGTACATTTTTCTGTGTAATTGTTATGTCTTCTTTGATAGCTTGCAGACGTTTTTGCTGGATGGGAATTTTCTCCAGTCTCTTCCTGCTGAGTTGGAGAACATGCACCAACTCAGCTATCTGGGTCTTTCCTTTAATGAATTCACGGACATTCCAGAGATATTGGAGAAGTTGACTGCTGTGGATAAACTCTGTATGGCTGGGAACTGTATGGAGACCCTCAGACTACAGGCTTTAAGAAAAATGCCTCATATTAAACACGTGGACCTAAGGTAACCTCTTTTGAGACATATATCTCATATGAGTGACTGGCTTGTATTGTGTGGTACACTATTACCCAGAGGGAAGAGATGGCTAATTGTGGGGTTTGTTCTTCCCTGAAGCTTGCTTTAAAAAAAAAAAAACAAAACACTGATGAACGGCTTCACATTGTGAGAGTTTTACTTTCGTTTGTGAACCTGAACCCAGTTTTAATTTGCATGAATATATAGGAGCACTGGGGTAGAGGACTGTTTATATTAACTGAAACCACCGAGAGCATGGTGGAGATTGTTCCCAGGCTTTCTGTTCTGTGTCTTGCCGGAGACATTTGATACTATGGAGCATCTCTTGATTTTTTTCCCCCTTAATTTAATGTACACATTAAGTTAAATTGGTTTTATTTCTTCTCTATCCATTCAAGTGGCTCAGAGATTAGTTTACCATTCTTCACAAAAACATAAATTCTGTAATTAATCCCCTATCAGATCAAAAGTTAGCTACTCCCTCCACTCAGGCCGTGTAAAAGCAGAGCCTTCATCTTCAGCCTAACCACACTGAAACCCAACTAGAAGCTTCCGGCACTGTCTTGCTGCCCGTGGATGCTTCGCTGTCATCCTTGGTAGGTCAGGTTCTATTAGGTTCTAATCACAGAGATACCTTTTGCAAGAGGGTCCAGTTTTGCATTCCCTTAAAGATTTATTTATTTTATTCTATATGTATGAGTGTTTTGCCTGAATGTATGTGCATGCCTGGTGCCCACTGATGTAAGAAGAGGGTGTTAAGTCCCCGGGAACTGGAGTTAAGGACAGTTGTGAATCAACACGTGGGTACTAGGAACTAAATTCAGGTCCCAACAAAGGCAAGCAAGTACTTTTAACAGCTGAGCCATCTCCATGTGCCCAAAGAGGATGGTTTTTAAATATTTCTTTTTAAAAGAAAAACAGGAGCCTGTCATGGACTTAACTTCTTACAAAGCAATGTACAGGGGTGAGTCTTTAGTGCTAGCTTGCTCTGTTTGGTACTTTTTCAACTAACTTATTTCCCCCCATTAACCAGAAGTTGATGTCTGCTTACTAGCCATAGTAAATCTTGAGCAAGTTAATTTCTATGCATCTGCTCCTGATCTACAAATTACAGTTAATAATAGAACCCATTTTGTGGAGCTGTGGAGAGAATTGAGTTAAGTGTCTAGTACTCCCAGCAAGTTGTTCCAGACTGAGGCCTGTCTCCACTCCTGAAGCCTGCTCGGCTGTCTTTCCTGGCGTTTTTACTGTTTGTGGAAAGTGAGTCTGTCCTTGTTCACTACCCACGTTCCTTTCTTGCTAGCTCAGGCGCTTCTGAAGCTCATTCAGTAACGTGGCTTCACTTACTCCCTTTCTTCCCACTTACGTGGTTTGGCTTGTGGACCACACATCCTGCCAGCGGAGAATTGCTTGGCTTCATCTCTCCTCACACTAAAGAAAGCAGGCTTTCCTAACTAGAGGGTGTTAATGGTGTGCAGGGCTAGAATTCTTAATTTAGCAAATATAAATAGTTGTAATTTGTCTGAGTTTGAGAACTTTTTAGAATGGGACAGGGACCAACATTTTGCCTGGTTAAATTTATTTACAAGCATGATGTTATTAACTTTGAGTTGTTTGAATATATAATTTTGTATTTCAGAATTTAGGCCTATTTTTTTTCAGTGACTCAATGGTATGACTTTGTTAGAGCCTGCGATGATGGGCACTGACCTCAGGTAACAAGCTTGAGATGGTTTCAGAGTTATGTGTACATGTGACAAAGCAATCATTTTTCTTGAAGAACTTACAAGAAAGATTGATCTAATGTGTCTAGAGGTAGCAGTTTTTAGAAAGAGCTCTGTGAAGTCCTGGGGTTGTAATTTTAGTTTGAGTCTTTGGATGACATCAGATGCTGTTTACCAGAGGAGACACAGGAAATTTTGTGAACACTGACTGCATAGACAACTGCCTCTTTCTGGCTTCCTGTGCTAAAGCAGAGGAAAAGTGTAGGTTTGCTTATAGTTCTGCCCTGGTGCTTTCGGTTGAAGCTAGTAGAGTAACTTGGGGTATCACTGAATTCCCTCTACACAAACAGCTGATTTTATTGCATTTCCTTCCAAAAGAAATGTTACATCAGACTTAAAAATCATCACCTTTTCCTTTCTCCTTTCCCCCACATTGACATCCTTCAGTATAACCGTCAGTCCTCCACTTTGCTTTAGTCTTCTTGGGACCGCTTTCCCTTTTTACGTGCTCACTCATACCTGTGAAGCCCGTCTTGAGTTGTCCTGGCTGTCATCTGCTCTCACCCACCAGCATATGTGTCCTGTGCAAGAAACCCTGTCTTAGATCTGCTCAGCGTCCTCACCACGGGCTGGGAAGCTGTTTCTTTGCTACTTTTCCACAGTGAGATAGAAATGTTTCAGAAATGTGCGGTGATTTGACATTGATATTGTATTCGAGCACTTTATGACAGATGGATTGTCAGGAAAATAGCTAATGTAAGCTTTAGATTTGAGTAGCAAGTCATGTGATGGAAGCTGTGTGCTTGTGTGTGCTGTAATGACTTAGAAATGTAGAAAATAGGCCCCTTGTCATGGCCTGGCCTGTAGGCAGTGCTCTTACTTCTCCGTGATCTCCCAGTGTTAGCATTGAGTAGGGCAAGCCCTTGCTGAATGCTTTCAATGGACCAGTGCGTGAGCATAGCCAGCTGTGATGCTACTCCTTCCACTTAGCCTGTGGCACACTTGAAAGTCACACATTGCGTTGTTCCTGCCTTTGATCTGGAAGCCACAGTGCCCCTTCCTGTGAACTGCTATGGCCTGTCTCCAGACCCTCGGGATTCAGATGTGGTGCTTGCTTCTCCATAGCACCTGCTCTGTAGGCTCTCTGTGTGTACATTGGTGCATCATCGTCACGTACTTCCAGTTCTCCTAGGGAAATGGCACAGCACTTCATCTTGTTACTCTTCTCCATATAAAGCCAGAGGTCATTGCCCTGTCCTTGTCATTATCATGACCACAGCCCTTCACTGGGAACACGGGTACTTCTTTCATTTTCTTAACTATTTGGCTGAATAAGAAAGATGTTTTTCTCCTTTCACAGATGAGAGTCAGGTGACTGTAGCCTAAGGCTCTCCCGCGTCGAGCTGCTCTTCCACACAGGAATACCACCTTTCCTTTCCATTCCTCATTAAAACAAGGTGTTTTATCAGCTTGGCACCAATATGGTGACTTGTGGGTGGGTGGGTTGCTGTTTGAAATGAAGATGATAATGCTATTATGGTTATTGAAAGTATAATTTGGGGGGAGAACATGAAACATTCTTTAAATTCCTTCAGTCCTGTTGTCTCCAAAATGAGGCTTGTTTTTTATTCATTGTGCACATTCTGATAGTCTACTGAGCATTTGGAAATAGGCAGATTTCTGAGTTAAGGCCAAATTTTGAATCTTACAACCTAGAACAAGAAAAGAAGGAACTAAAAACATCGTTTTAAGGACATTTGAAGACACCACGTGCTGCCAGTGGTTGTTAACAAATCCTTGCTCTGTGCTGTCACTCATCCTTGTGTTTCTGTCAGTGCCTTCATGATATTTCTCTTAATAGTTTATTTACATAGCTCTATTTGTTTTTGAAGGACAGAAACCCCAGAGAATGTCTGGTCTTAAACTCCATGCATAATAACAGTGCCTCTCATCAGGTGCACAAGCTCATTGCTTTCTCACCTGGGGAGGGATGATGTTGCTTCTTTTTAAAGGAGGCATAGCCTACCTTGGTACCATGAACTGACATTTTCATCTGTTTTCTTGCAGGGGAAACTGGATTTACATTTGTTATATTGGTTTCGTATCTTTCTCATATTGATCCACTGTTGCTTGTCTTTCACATCTTATCTGCAATAGCTTCATTCAGCCAACCAGTTGTCATGGCAAAGACTGCCATCTTACCTAACTGTTGGTCCCAACTGATGTCCTTCACCTTATGGTTTCTCAAAGTGTCTTCTGCACTTTGCGCTGAGTGGTAGTCCATGTTTGGAAATAGCTTTGGCTATCAGTCCTGATCCTGAGAATCAAGAATCCCTGTACCTATGTTTCCATCTCTTTTGCTCCCATTCAGTATGTGGCTTGAGGTTGTTGTCCTTGATTTTGTCCTTTATGATTGCCTATCCACTTTTCCATGCATCTATCTCTTCCTTTAGGGAGCCAATGCAGTTTCAGTGCGTCTCAGGTGGTTCTGGGTTTGTCTCCAATGTTCTTTGCAGTATGGTGTCTATACTTTCCCAGCCTCTTTCTTTGGAAGTAAGTGCCTAAGTGGATACTTTTTCTTCTCTTAAAGTGAATTAAGTAAAATCAATATACTTGCTCCTCTTCCAGCCTTCATGTCCTAAATTGTGTTTCAAAATATATCATAAAGGCTCAGACCTCTTAGAATTGTAGCTAAAAATAGCTAGTGAATCTTGCCAGTTAAACAAGGCCAGATGCTAAGATTAAAGATGGCATGGGGATTTGAGATACAGTGGGACTTGTCCTTTCTCATTACTATACACTGTTTGGATTCAGCAGTTTATTTGTAGTATTGTGGTTAAGTAGCTGTGTTTGTGTCCTTCCTCCTTAAGACTGAACATACTCAGAAAGCTTGTAGCCGATGAAGTGGACTTTGTGCAGCATGTCACTCAGCTTGACCTGCGAGACAATAAACTTGGTGACCTAGATGCTATGGTTTTCAACAACATAGAAGTTCTGCACTGTGAGAGGAATCAGCTGGAGACATTGAACATTTGTGGCTATTTCCTAAAAGCACTCTATGCTTCTTCGAATGGTAAGTGGCAGACTACATCCAAGCTGCTCTGTTTACCCAGCACCATCATCTACACCTCACTGACTTTATTCTTTCCTCATTTACTAAAATAAGTGTGAAATCCTTCCAAGATGAAAAAAGAAGAATGTTGTCTTGGTATTTACAGGAACCAGAAGGGGAAATTTTATTGTTTCTAGCTTATTTTTTATGTCATGATAAATTGCTCCCACTGGTCATTTGTTTCTTCTGCTTAAAATAAGGGACAAGGTAAACTGTTTTGTTGGCTTCCTGATTAAATACTGGAGGGTGGAAAGAAAACCCATTATAGGTTCCATTCAAGACCTGCGGTTTCGTGTTCCATTGATGTGGGAGGCCAGCCCCTACCTTCTGAAGGGGTCTGATGAGAGAGGGATAAGAAAATATTAGATAGAAAGAGACCTAGTTGATGAGAAGAAAGACAGGAACACAGGATAGCTTCAGGAGGGCCTCTTCCATTTCTTCAAAAGGACTTTTTATAACAATGCCAAGGGGCGAGGCAAGATCAAAGCACACTGCACAGCCAAGTATAGACCCTTCCAAACACCTGGTAACCACGCCCATGGGCAAATCATCCCCTTATGCAGCCTTGCTAGGTAAAGCAAGCCCAGATTCTCAGACCCTGAGTAACTTCTCACTAGGAAACATCTGGGTCTCCACACATTGACAATGGGAAGATAAACCTGAATTGTGTGCCCACAGGAATATCATAAAAGCAAAATTCTTAGTTATTTAATAAGACCTCTTATTTGGGGGTTGTTTATTAATTGTGGGATGTGTGGTGTGGAGTCAGGTAGTGAGACTTGTAGGAGGGATCCTTGGGAAGAGGAGGTGTATGATAGAAGTGATGCTTTCCAGCCAGGCGGTGGTGGCTCATGCCTTTAATCCCAACACTCGGGAGGCAGCGGCAGGTGGATCTCTGTGAGTTCGAGGCCAGCCTGGTCTACAAAGAGAGTTCCAGGAAAGGCGCAAAGCTACACAGAGAAACCCTGTCTCGAAAAAAACAAAAACGAAAAAAAAAAAAAGAAGTGATGCTTTCAGACTGATAATGAGAGCGGTAGGCAAGATACACTTAGGGGAGAGGAGCGAGAGAATCCACAACATCCCTGTCCAGGCTACTAAGATGGACTTCATGTGAGCTAAGAGAACCTGCAACCAGGCCGTAAATATGATGCATCACTCATCTGCTCAAAGATGTGTCCCTGAAACGTTGGAAAGAAGAGCTGGTACCAAAAGTTACTCTATAAGCCTCTCACTGGGACCAGAGTAGGCAACTGTACGAAGACTGAACCTGTGAATTAAGAGAGCAGGACTTTCAGAAACTGCTCTGTCCAAGGAACAGAGCCCTAGGCAGACAGTGGTGTCACATTTCCTAAGTTTAGGAAACTTTCTAATCTGACTCTCATTTATGGCATTCTGGAGTGCTCTGTTTCAGTTGTGAGGGAGTCAGCAATGTGTGAGAATTAAAAATACGGTGTTCATTTGAGTGACCTTTTGGGTACAGTTCAGTACACACACAACAGTGAGAAGCACATAAACAAATAGAGCAGAGGTTGAATGACTCATTGGAAGATGGCTTTGCTCTCCTGCAGTTAAAGTTACACAAGAAGATGCATTGTACTTCCTAAACCAAACAGAGGAGGGCGAAAGTACAGTGCTTTCTACTTACAGAGTCACGTGGGTAGTAATGTATTTGTGGGTTTTTTTCCTTCATAGAACTTGTTCAACTTGATGTTTACCCAGTTCCGAATTATCTGTCTTACATGGATGTCTCAAGGTAAGAAGGCAGCACCACATAGAACTGCTGGCCTATTGGGGAGTTCTTTAGCTGATTCTATCCAAGCCTATGCCTAAGATGTTTTATAGATTTTGAAGGAAAGTAATAAAAACTAAAGGGTTTAAAATAATAAAAATTAAACTTAATTTAAAATTTCATAAAAAAAAAAAAAATCAGGTGCCTTTGGATGCCATCTTTTTGTGTTTTTCCTGTACCTGAGTTCAAACTCAAGGCCACATCCAAGCTAATCAAGCTCCTACCACTAAGGTAGCACCCCCAGCTCTGGAACCGATTTGGACTCTAGGTTTGTACCTAAAAGCTTGGACGCTAGAGGGTGACTTGAAGGTGCAGTAGCCCTTCTGTATGTTAATTAGACCTTCTGTGTCTTTCCTGAAACACAACACTGCCTCTTAAAGCACTGCGTGTCTCCAAGTTCCTTTTTGTCACTTGGTACACACATGGACTTGCCAGAGACTCTGCGAGCTGTTGGGCTCTTAGCCTGTGGTAGGTAGGCAGACCTTCTGACTGTAATGCAGCTTTGCCTCTGCCGCGGGTCTTTCTTACTCCAGTGCCTAAAAATACAAACGCAGGGTTTTTTTTCCCCTGGTGTCATAGAGGCCTGGCTTTGTCTATAGCATGTATTTACACAAATGAAACTTCAGTAATGTTAACCTGCTAAAATTGAAACTCATTTTAAGGAAATACCCAAAATTGCAGAGCCCATGGGTCTGGCTCTCTGAAGGTCCCAGCTGTAAGCCTTTTGAGGGTGTGAGCTGTGGTGTGGTGAGTCTCCACCCACTGTACTCCCAATGGTAGTGTGAGTCCTGAGGTATAGACTTTACCTTCATCATGAGAGCACACAAATTTAGCTATTTTAGTAATAAATGCCTTTCCAGTCTTTAGCTATTGGGAGAATTATTCCAATTGTAACTACTATAAACTTACATAAAGTTTAAAGATATAAAGTTCTTTGAATTGTTTCATGAATTTCCTATTAAATTGCTACTTTTATTTATTTAAACTCAGACATTACTTGATTAAGTTCTTGAGTTTTTTCCCCACTCCTCCTTATCAACTCTGGACTTAACTTTTCAGCTTTTAAATGAAAACAGGAGTTTGTATACATAGGTATATGTACCATGTACAGACTTACTTCAGAGTTAGCTATAGAAAGAACCTGTTTTCCTCTAACTCATAGAAGGTAATTGGCACATAGTCCTCATTGGAATCCCCAGGTCAGAACCCTGAATTGGTCACTTAAATATTGTTCGTCTTCCTTTGTGACTCTGGCACCTCCTGCCTCGTGTGTGCATGCCTGCGTCATGTGCACTACCTCCCAGGGTGTCGAGAAAGGTCGTTAGTAGGACCTTAAGAGTTCTTCAGCACAGTTCTACACTGTTTTGACATTTGTAGTTTTAATTTCCCTATGCTGTGATTGCTTTTATAAAGAAGTTCTTCCACTTTCCTATCTTGTTAATCTGTTTCAAGAGTTAACTATTATAAAATAAAACAGTTTTTAGAGCACAACAGTGTGTGCCCATATAAATAGTGGGAAAATAATGCCTTCTATTTCCATATTTAGTGAAAACTTTTGTAACTTTTTTTTTCTTCATTGATCAGTCCACCATTTTGTTAAAATGTCTTTCTGTCCTTTTCCCAAGCATCATATTTTTTCAATCTTTTGTATTTGTTCATAATGAATTCATCTTGACAAATGTGTGAGGTCTTTGGTTCTGTCCCTCCAGAGTGGGGATGGAGAGGAGAGAAGGACTTACATGCTTTTGTTGTTCCTGACTGTATATTTTTGTTTAAAGCTAAAAGGAAGCAATTCCAATACAGTATATTTTTCTAGTGGTCAGATCATTTAATAAAAGTTATTATTGGTTCAGTTCACTTGTTTATAGTAACTAACTATTGTTAAATGCCCAAGTAAACATTTTCAAATAATTAATTCTGTTTTAAATGTTAGTGCACCATTTCACTTCCCATTCTTCCCAGGGACTGTATTTTTGTGATGCCAAGTAAAATTGGGAATTATTTAATGCCAGTGATAAAAATGTAAACTTGAAAGTAATACTTGGTTACTTTATAATTTGACTTACCTGGATCACTTTTCCCCCACTCTTTATGAATTTGTAGTGGTCTTTAAAGGGGTGTTAACATCTGAGAGATAGCTATCTTTTAGATGTTAGAGATGTTAGTTTTTATTTCTTCTCTGTTGTAATAATTCATCTTGGTTTTTAAAATGTGGTGATTTCATATAACCTGTTGATCTTGCTCATTGCATTTTGGCATTTTTAAAAATATTTTATTTCTCTGTAGTTGTTTTGAGCTTAAAAGTATATTTGAGGGGCTGGAGAGATTGCCCAGCAGTAAAAAGTGTGCTGCTCTTGTAGAGGACTGGATTTCACTTCCAGCGCCCATACCAAGGACTCTCAACTGCCTGTAGCTCCAGCTCCAGGGGATCCTTTGCCTTCCTCTGGCCTCAGTGGGCACCTGCATGAATGTGTACATACACACAGACATACATAAATTAAAAAAAATTAAACTAGATATTTGAGGCCAGATATAATTTTCCCCTCTCCCTTCCCCCTTTTCAGATTTAATTTTTAAAATAATATTTTTTATGTTCTTATCTTTAGAAACTGCCTAGAAAATGTGCCTGAGTGGGTATGTGAAAGCCGAAAGTTAGAAGTTTTAGATATTGGCCATAATCAAATATGTGAACTTCCTGCCCGGTAAGTATTTCAGATAAAATGAAAGGACACAAAACAAAAAAACAGACGGTCAGTGATGATGCACTGACTTAGTGTTTATTTTATTAGCTTGTTATGAACCCCAGACAGTCTGTTTTCAAATGCATTCATTGTTTTTTATTCCTGTATCGTTATGGGGTGGAGAGCAAAGTAAGTCTTTGATGTTCAGGCTGACATTGCAGATCCATACCAGGTGTGGTGCTTATTGGAAAATTACAAATAAACCAGGAATGCTCAGAGACTCAGTAAACAGTATAAATGGCTTACCTCTGGGATCTTAATTCTTTCAGACTCTCTGTCTGTTAACAGTATGTCTTCCTTGCCCTAGATAATTTTTGTTTTCCCAGGGATACAGTTTTGGTGGTGGTGGGACACGAGGCAGGTAGATATGGTTAGATCACAAACCTTGAAAGAGCAAACTAGGTTGTCTTTTTCTTTTTGATTTCAAAATTGAAATAGGAACGCTACAAACTTCATTTTCTTTCTTTCCTTTACCTCTTACCTTTTTTCATAATTTGTGTTTTTTAATAGTGTGGGGGGGGGTGTGCATGGTGCACATGTGGAGGTCAGAGGACTGCCTTGGGGTCCTCCCTGTCTGCTTGGAGAAGACAAAGGTCCTCTTGATGCGCTGATGCGTACATCAGGCTAGCTGGCCCTCACATTTCCGGAGATTTTTATTTCGCCCGTAGAAGCACACGGATTTCATACATGAGTGCCTCTGCTGCCGGCTTTTACAGGTTCTGAGGATCTCAGGGCAGCTTGTCAGGTCTCACAGCAGGAGCTCTACCCACCGACTCATCTCCCCATCATAATTGGTTCTTTAGTGACAAGACTTTTGAAGTAGCCATGTGATGATTTCCAGTATCCATAGATAGAGAAAAATCTTTTCCAGTTGAGTTATTGTGACTAGCCAGGTAGTTAATAAACCGTTGGAAACGTCTTTCCTAGGCCATCATGGGAACTTTCTGTGATGAACATGGTGTTCACCTCAGTGTTCCTACGGTCTGCATGCGATGCCTGGCCTTTGAAGTGTGGCTCTTCTGACCAAGACACTGATTATTAATTTTAATTTAAGTAGTAATTTAAACTTAATTGATGGCAAGTTGCTGCCAAAATTTGAGTTCAGTTAATTCAACATTTTCAGCCTGTCATAGGACAGAGAAAAGTTGTTTCTGTCAATGTATAATCAAAAATATCAATACAAATAAGATAAAAGTAACATTTAGCTTAACCTTTAATTGATCTTTATATCAGAATTTTTAGTTGACTTCTAAAAGTGTGAGTAGGCGCTAGAGAGACAGCTCAGTCCGTAAAATGCCTACCACACAAGTAGAAGGGCCTGAGTGTGGGTCCTCAGTATCCACATAAAAAAGCCAAGCCTGGTCACGTGTGTCTGTAACCCTAGCCCTGGAAGCAGACACAAGTGGGTCCCTGTATTACAGTGACCAGCCTATGGCCAGTTGATGGGCCATGGGTTCAGTGGGAGACGCTGCCTCAGAAAAATTAAGAATGATTGAAGAAGATAGCCAGTGTTGACTTCTGCCCCCCCACACGCACACACGTGCACACATACACGTACACACACACACACACACACACACACACACACGTATACACACACACACGTACACACACACACACACACACACACACACACACACACACACACACACACACACGGTGAGCACCTGAGGTGTAACTAGTTCTAGTGGAGAAGAACTGTAGATATAGATACCAAATGTGAACAAATGTGAAATATTTATAACACCACTAAAAGAATTTTAGGCAGGGCAGGGGTAGCACAAACCTTTAATCCCAGCACTCTGGACATATCTGTGAGTTTGAGGCCAGCCTGGTCTACAGAGCGAGATCCAGAACAGACACCAAAGCTACACAGAGAGACCGTCTTGAAAAACCGAAAAAAAAAAAAAAAAGAATTTTAGACACAGTGAGTCAAGTGATAGAATTATCTTAATGTGGCACCATAGAGTTTCCAAATGCCTATGTAGCTCCGTTTGTGTTAGAATATTGCTCTCATAAAATAAATCCAGTCAGTTCAGTCCCTGAAATGATTAATTTCTCTTTGTTCTTCAGCCATTATAATATCCATAAATCTGGTCCATTTAAAAATACTTTCTGCCCCCAGAGTATTAGTCAATTGAGCATTTAATTGACCCTCATGCAGCAATCATCACTAGAGAGAAAGACAGTCAGACAGATAGACATACAGACACAGACTTTTTAGACCCAGTGCTTTTAGAAGAGGAACATGAAAAAGAAAATGGCCACATTTAGGGAGGAAAATTGTTGGAAAACGTTTTACCGTTGTCTTTCTTAGTATTCTTCCATCTTGTCTTTCCCACCTCAGTCCAACAAGTGGCACATCAGGGCCTAAATGTGCTCACACACACTAAGAAATACAAGATAACTTGAGATTTTACCATTTTCCCAAAGCCATATTTGACAGGCTCTGTACCAGTATAGGCTTTTGTGGATCTAAACAAATGCTTATTCAAAGTAAATGCCAAGTGTTACATCGTCATAGAATTCAGTGTTTCTGTCTGCATTTTTTTAATGTGAAACAAAGACAATACCTATTGCTCTTTCCCTCAGTGTTGAGTTGCAGATTTTGTTCAATTCCAGTTGGTGGTCTAATAGTCAAGCAAAAGTGATTCATTAGAATTGATTTTCTATTTAAACTTTGTTTCTCTAAGGAGGGTATATGATGAGTTCAACCAAACAAGTTATTTTTTATTTATAAATGAAAATACATGGAAAGAGAAGTAATATTTTATTGCTTAGACAGTATCCAGAAGGACTGAACTAAATCTAGTTATCACTTGATATTAATACTGCAGTCAGTTGAATCTACCCATTCTATTCTCTTTAGGAGAGAGTGTCTACTTTGGTATAGGGTGAAACTATGGATACTAAAATATATAGGCATTAGGAAGAGAAAAGAGGAAAACTAAATTATGAAGTAAAATGTAACATTTTATTAGATGTACTTAAAAAGCTTACTGTCATTGAAGACTTTGCTTACTCTTAATCATCTCTATAAATTGTGTGCTTATTCAGACTCTGGACAGGATATTAGCCTTGTAGGTCTGAAGAAGTGCACAGCCTTGTAAAGCTCACCTTTGGATCAGGTTAGACCAAGCTCTTCAGTGTTTCCTTCTGTGAAACAGATATAGAAAGCACTGAAATACGAACAGCTCCAAGTCTATATTAAAATAAACCTGCTAACGCTAGGGAGATAACTCAGCATTCTGCGGCACTGGCAGCTCTTGCATAAGACTGAGTTCAGTTCCCAGCACCCACACGATGGCTTGCAGCCATCTGTAACTCCAGACCAAGGGGATTGGATGCCCTCTTCCCACCTCCGCAGGTACCAGCTACCCATGTGGTGTACATACATACATGCAGCGAAAACACTCATATACATTGACTAAAATAAATTAATAAATTAAAATGAGCCTGTTAGCCTGTACTGAATTAATGTATAATTTGTGGAATGATGATTATTTAAATCCTCCTTTTTTTACCCTCATCCCGAATTAGCCCTATATAAATAGTTGCCTTCTGTTTTTTGTCCCTTTCATACAGCTTATTTTGTAATAGTAGTCTCCGGAAATTGCTGGCAGGACACAACCAGTTGGCAAGGCTTCCTGAAAGACTAGAGAGAACATCGGTGGAGGTCTTGGATGTACAGCATAACCAGCTCATTGAGCTCCCACCTAACCTTCTCATGAAGGCTGACAGGTAAAGCGTTTTGACTGTCTTCAGTGTTTACCTGAGCCTGTACGTGGTGCCTGTCACTGAGGATTTTATCACAGATGATCTGAGCTCATTTGTGGGAACTTCATTATCTCTCCTAGGTGTATGAAAATTTGGTTTAGCTAGCCACCTTTCTACCATTTTGAGTGGGATGGAGAAAGCAGCATCCTGCAGATCTTTACTGATGTCACTGCTCTTTGTAGAGAAAGGTATTTTGTACTGTGCTAAACATGTGTCTTAGGAATGAGATGTGAACTCTTTCTTATACCACTCCTTGGACAGGAGTTGTGCAGGCATTTTTAGGCTTTACTTAATCATCTGATTGTCTTCATTTCTTTTTGCTGTGGTAAATCTCTCTGACAAAAACAACTTAGAGAAAGGATTGATTTGGTTCACGATTCCAGGTTATAATCCCTGTATTTCAGGGAAGTTAAGGCAGCAGGTACTTGAAACAGCTGGTCACATCACATGCACAGTCAAGTGCTGAGAACAGTGAATTAATGTGTTCATGTTAGTGTTCAACTCATTTCATTTGCTGTTAAACGTTCCAGGAATCTCTGCCCAGGGAATGGTGCCACCCACACTGGATTAGTGTTCTGTTCCCAGTAATCAAAAATTCTAGTTTTAGATTTTTGACGTAGTAGAAATTGAACCCAGAGCCTGATATATGTTGGGCTATAGACAAACGTTTTGAGCTACTTCCCCACCTTCCCCTCATATTTGAACAGTTTTCCTAAATGATTGTATCTAAGCATTTGAAGAAGTTGGTTTGATGAGAGATTATGGCAGTTCAAATGTAATTGGCCCTCATAAGCTCATAGGGAGTGGTGCTATTAGGAGGTGTGGCTTTGTTGGAGTAGGTATGACCTTGTTGGAGTAAGTGTGTCACTGTGGAGTGGGCATTGAGGTCCATATAGGCTGAAGCCACACTCAGTGTCTCAGTTCACTTTCTGTTGCCTGCTGATCAAGATGTAGACCTCTCAGCTCCTTCTCCAGCACCGTGTCTGCCTCAACGCCACCATGTCACACCATGATGATAATGGAATAAACCTCTGAAACCGTAGGCCAGCTCATTAAATGTTTTCCTTTTTAAGAGCTGCTGTGGCAATGGTGTCTCTTCACAGCAATAGAAACTATAAGACAGGGATTAATTTAAATGTTAAGAGAAAATTTGTTTTCTTTTTGAAATTCAGTGAACATTTAGTTGGAGATTGAGAGAAAAACCACAGAGTAGGCAAGTTGTAAATCCTGGCAACTACCAGGAGGAGGGAGATGGAGAAGAGGAGGTGAGAAAGGCGAGCCTTTTGAGTTCTGGTCAGCAGTGGAGATCTGCAAGCCACTGTCAAAAGGGAAGCAGTGGCCGTCAGAGAAAGCACCAGAGTTTTGGGCTTTTCAGGAAGCAGTCTTGCCGCAAATGTCTTGCACATTTGTTGTGATTTGTCTTAGTTGATGGTTCAGCCACTGTGCTCCATGCTTTAGACACTGAAAATTGTTGACTGTAGCTGTTATTGCCAAGTTGCTTAAACTGTAATACACAGTTTGGAAAAAACTGCACAATGAACATAATAGAAGCTAGATTTAAGAGGGTAGAAAAGACAGAAATAGGGACAGCCTGGCTTATTGGTATGAAGAAGAACACTTGGTTGCTGACTGACAAGATGAATTTACTGTTTGTGTTTAGCAGGTAGCTCGTAGGCATTATTGAAACCATATGAATTCTTCTGTCAGTTTACTCCAGAAATCAAATCTTAGCAATAGTTTTTTTTAATATTCTTTGTGATAATAAATTATTGCTTCCAGTTCTGGGTTAGACTGTATAACTGAGAATAGCACATGTTGGACTGCTCTCCCTGTTAGCAGGGAGTTATTTGATAAACAAATAAGAGAAGGGAATCTCCTTTCAGTTAGGTGACTTTTAGTAAAGTCTTCATTTCTCTCTGGAAGCTTGTAGCCCATCTCGTTAGCATTCTTACAACCTGAACACCAGTTTATGAATTTACTTTTTATATTCACCTTTGAGTTTTGTTTGATTGCTTTTAAAAATGGCAGTTCATAGCCGGGCGGTGGTGGCGCACGCCTTTAATCCCAGCACTCGGGAGGCAGAGGCAGGCGGATCTCTGTGAGTTAGAGGCCAGCCTGGGCTACAGAGTGAGTTCCAGGAAAGGCACAAAGCTACACAGAGAAACCCTGTCTCAAACCTAAAAAAAAAAAAAAAAAAAAAAAAAAAAAAAAAAAAAAAAAAAATGGCAGTTCATACTCTATACTTGAATTGAAATGTCACACTATAAATATAAATACATCTACACTTATGACAATTAAAATTAACACATTTTAAAATAAACATAAGCTCATAGCCCAGAGTTGTAGATGGATGTGAAATTTGATGCACCATATATTGTTAAGAAATTGACTGTGATATTGCATCTTGAGAGAGAGCAGTATTTGGTTCTGTTGGGTAAACTGGTAAATATTCTACTCCTCATCTTGCTGAACATCTTTTTGGTCTGTGATGAGAGTTCTCATGATGGAAACACCAAAGGAGTTTCAGATACTTGGCTGTCACCAACAGATGGTCAGAGGAAGGCTAGGTAATTCCCCCGTGGGTCGCCAGAGTGGATGAGTCACAGCCAGAGGTACTGCCATCCTTCTGTTCTTTCTTAGAATCTTGGCAGTGACTCCCTATCCACCTAGGCTCATCATGCACATTTGATGGCCAGACAGCTTCTCCTGATGGAATTAGTCCAACTAACAAAGCTGCAATGAATACTTTTAAAGGAAAATTGTATAAACCCCAGTAGTGGCAGGACCCAGGTCTGTTTCTATCCCTGGTTGGAACAGACCCAGGATGCTCAGAGGCAGGAGATGGGGGTGGGGACATGTATATGCCAATAAGATTCATGGTATTTCTCATTTGTACTCATTAACTATCCCCAGAGTATTAGTCACACCGTAAGCCATAAGCTTGAGTGACTCAGACAGAATGTGTGTAAATATCAAAGTAACTAAAAGAGAACAGAAAATCAGAAGAAGGTGATCAATTGACCATGACAACTGGTGCTCTTTGGCAAAGGCAGATATTTCTGGCATTTTGAAAAGCTGAATTGCCCACATTTTTATTTAAGTGAGCTATCTTTGAAGTTCTGATGTTTGGAGGGATGTGGTAGATTAAAAGTGTTTCTAAAAGCAAGTCTTCAGAATCCTCTAGAGAACTTGAAGATTCCTGGCTTTTATCTCAGTTCCACTGACTGAGATGTTAGAAGGAGAGCCGGAATCAGCATGTTTAATGAGGTCAGCTTCGTGATTTTAGTGTGCAAGCTCCACCAAACACTGAAAGCTCAAGGTGACCACAGGAGATCCTGCTGACAAATAGATTCCTACCAAAGACTCAGTGGTACTTGGGAAAGCACATACTTCATCTCTTGTGTTTCTCAAATACTTGTATGTGGCGGCTCTTCAGAGATTATTAGCATCAAAATCAGCTGGCAGGTTTGTCAAAAGCAGAGAGTCAGCCAGTGAGAATTAGACTACATAGAAAAGTTCCCAGATTTCCCTGGACCCTGGGGAAGGGAGGGTGAGCATCAGAGGATGGCCAGCTATGAGATTTTGACAGGGGTCATACTCTGGTGACTAGTTCCACATGGGGCTAACAGGAATGATCCAGAAGGCTTCAACCAAATGTTCTGGATGTTCATAAGAGTAGCCATGAATACTGTCCAAGAAGGATCATTAAGAGTGGAGGGTCAGTCACTTGGGTTGGTGTACTGGGTGGTTTTGTGTCAACTTGACACAAGCTAGAGTCATCAGAGGAAGGAGCCTCAGCTGAAGAAATGCCTCCATGAGATCCAGCTGTAAGGCATTTTCTCAACTAGTGATCAATGGGGCGGGGAGGGTGGTCAGCCCATGGTAGGTGGTGTCATCCCTGGGCTGCTGGCCCTGGGTTCTATAAGAACATGGCCTGAGCAAGCCATGGGAAGCAAACTAGTAAGCAGCACTCCTCCGTGGCCTCTGCATCAGCTCCTGCCTCCGGGTTCCTGCCCTGTCTGAGTTCCTGTTCTGACTTTCTTCAGTGGTGAACAGCAGTGCTGAAATATAAGCCAAATAAACCCTTCCTCCCCAACTTGATTTTTGGTGATGGTGTTTCGTCGCAGCAATAGAAACCCTGACTAAGACAGCTGGTAAAAGGGAAGGGAAGCAGGATCAAGGATACAAAGGCCTGTGAACAGAACATTAGAGGATACAACATCCATCTGTTCTCAGTCCAAACAAAATTGCTTAGGATAGCACATGGTCCCAGTGACTTAGAATCTTATCAACAGGATAGAGAGAGAGGTGGCTGGATGGTTAAGATGGCTTACTGCTCATGCAGCGAACCCAAGTTCATTTCCCAGTACACAGGTTCTGCTTCTCACAGTTCCCTGTAACTCCAACTCTGGGGAGCTGACACCTTCTGGCCTCCACACATATACACATAATTTAGTCATTGTTAAGACAAAAATGTAAGGCACCATTCCAAGCAGAATTAAATATACTCATGAGCATTTGAGGATATAACAAAGAAAAAAAAATGGAAAGCTAAGAACAAAAGTGGACAAACAGGAACTCATAAAATGGAAAAGAACATCTAGCAATCATTTTATAAATGAGCAGCATACTACCAGGTGGATAAAGGGTAGTACTTTCAAATAAGAATTCACAAAGACATTAAGGAAAGGCAGAGAAGCAAACAAGAAGAAGAAATAGAAGGGTTAGAGATGAACAGGGGAAGTGGAAAACTGGCCCCAAAGGAGCAGAATTTACATGTTGAGCTCTTGAAGAACAGAGAAAATAGTGGGACAGAATGAATTAACAATTATTTAAAATTTAATGCATTTTTATAACACACATACAAAAAGATCTTAAGGTATATTTGAAAAGAACTACTAACTAAGTACCTGGGATAATCTCAGTGATCAAACTTTGAGATCTAATAGTTAAATTTAGATACTGAAAACCAAAACTTTTCAGGGCTGTATTAAAAAGATAAAGGGGAGTCCAGGACAGGCTCCAAAACTACACAGAGAAACCCTGTCTCAGGGGGAAAAAAAAAAAAAAAGATAAAGGGATTTTAAAGGGCATATTTAGACAGTCGTCAGACTCCTCAAAAATCTTAATGCAAAGTAGCAACATTTTAAAAAGTTGATCAAAGTGCATCCTAAGCTTTTTATATAAGACCAAGTTCTTTTTAAGAATAAACAGAAATGTAGATGAGAAAAGTAAAAATGCAGTAAAGAAGAACTTAGAAGTAAGTGGTAAATTAGTGGGAATGGAAGAAAGAACAACAAGAAAGGATTGGCATACATTTAAGTCCTTGAAGAACAACAACACAAACCATTGAGCAGAGCTGACTTTTAGAATTGTAATCAAAAGAATATTTTCTGGCACCAAACTGAAGATCTTAGAGTAGTAAATGCTTGTAGAAAAACCCGAAAGGCCAGCCTGGGGAAAGGGCTCGGTTGGTAAAGTGCTCGCCATGCGAGCATGAAGATCTGCAGACTGCCAGCCCCACAGGGGGAAAGCCAGGAGCGGTGGGTGGCTCATGCCTGTAGCCCAACTGCTGACATGCAGACAGGAAGATTTCTGTGGTTTACCAGACAAGTAATTTAGCTGGATTAGTGAGCTCTTGGTTCAGGGAGAGATTCTGTGTCAGAAGCTCAGGTGGAGAGTGATTGAGGAAGACACCCAGTTCAGCACTGATTTCTTGCTTTTGTATGTACATGTATGCGCGCGCGCGCACACACACACACACACACACACACACACACACACACACACACACACACACACACACACACACACTCCAGGGTGGGAGTGGGGAATAATTTAGTAACAATGAAAAAGTACAAGGTAATTGTTGGAACAAAAACACTTTCCTCTAAAATCATATAGAAGAAAAATGTGTATTTATATGTAATATTATAATACCTGAGACTAAACATCTGTCTCTGTCTCTCTCTCTGTGTCTCTGTCTCTCTCTCTGTGTCTCTGTCTCTCTCTCTGTCTCTCTGTCTCTCTCTCTCTCTCTCTCTCTCTCTCTCTCTCTCTCTCTCTCTCTCTCTCTCTCTCTCTGTCACACACACACAGTAGCATACCTAAAAACTCTAGAGTTGGTAATCAATAATTCAGTCTCAAACATGTCGGTCAGATAGGGTAGCAGGATATGAAATTTATATCAAGAGGCTTCTTAGGTTCAAGCAATAGCCAGTGGGAGACAGTATGTTGATTGCAAACCCCCATTTAAAAATAGCATCAAGAAAGATTGGATGCTTCAAATAAACTTAAGAAATGTTCAAAAGTTGTCTGAAGAAAATATCAAAACACTGAATTCACAGAAGTAAACTAGGATTGATCTAGCATTGGAGCGGACTAAAGAAAAGGCAAACTCAAAGGTATGTCAGAAAACATGCTGTGTCTGAGACAGCTTTCGTAATGAATGCAAAATGAGAGGAATGAGTTATTCCAGTAGAGTAAAATAAATGCCTGTGAATTGTTATTAGCACAAAGGAAAAATTTGAGTAAATCAATAGGAATTCTCCTTACAGTTTAATTCCCAATCGCAAACTGTAAGTAATGCAGTCATACAGATTTTGGCTAACATTATTGAAAAAGTTGTTAAAAGCAAAAGATAATAAGCAAGAGCCAACAAAATGGCTCAGCTGGCAAAGCACTTGCCACCAAGGATGATGACCTGAGTTGGTACCTAGGACCCAAATGGTAAGACAACAGAACCAGTGCCTGCAAATGGTGTCCTATCAATACACATAAGAATGGATAAAGAAATAAAATTTAAAGAAAAAGTGTGATAAATGGGATGTGGACATTATTAACTGATCTCCACGCAAATTTATTAGCTACAAAGGGGACAGAAAATGGAAGTTTAGTGGTTATAATTGGTAATACCAAGTAATCTGAGTTAATGTTGAAAGTAGTTAAGACATTGGCCTGTGTTCCTCCTAATATGGTGCACTGAGAATGGTATAACTTCTGTTCTCTGCCAAAAATGCACAACCTCATTCTCACGTTGATAAACCATGGAGGAGTACCATTCTACACAACTTACCCTAGTGATGATAAGCTATGGAGCAACCCCTATGGAGTACCATTCTACACAACTTACCCTAGTGATGATAAGCTATGGAGCAACCCCTATGGAGTACCATTCTACACAACTTACCCTAGTGATGATAAGCTATGGAGCAACCCCTATGGAGTACCATTCTACACAACTTACCCTAGTGATGATAAGCTATGGAGCAACCCCTATGGAGTACCATTCTACACAACTTACCCTAGTGATGATAAGCTATGGAGCAACTGCTATGCAGTACCATTCTACACAACTTACCCTAGTGATGATAAGCTATGGAGCAACCTCTATGCAGTACCATTCTACACAACTTACCCTAGTGATGATAAGCTATGGAGCAACCGCTATGCAGTACCGTTCTACACAGCCTTACTCTACTGATAAGGAACCGGGGAGCAACTCATATGTAGTAGCATTCTACCCAATTTCATTTTAGTGATGATGAATGATGTTGAGTAACATTCTTGTCTTAGTTCCTTTTCTATTGCTGTGCTAAGATGCCACGACCAAGGTAAGTCTGTTATGGCACCGAGTGCTACGCTCTTCTACAGAGACAGGATGTCTGTAGAATTTTAGGTTCTATGAGAGCTTCTGAAAATCAAACAAAACAAGACAACCCAGAACCAGGCAGACAGTGTGCCAAGGCAGAGGAATGGAGCAGTAGCTCTGGAAGCAGGACGTGGCTTTCTCTCTCTGGCTGTGGCTTCCCAAGTACTCTTGGGCAGGAACCATATCTGTGCCCTTTGCTTTCTGCTAAGAAGAGGTGTTGAGTTCACAGCTGTTCATTATAAGAATTGAATTTGAAGTACGTACACACAGGCTCTTCAGCAGGTCCTGCTAGACCCCAACAGTTGTAGAGAAAGGGCCCCGTGAAAATGTTCTTGGGAAAAAGTTTTTATTACTGTTTTTAACATCGGAATTCTGGAGAGCTGTTTAGGAATAATGGGCTGGTTGAGATTGATGAAATTTTTGTCACTGCTGCTCATCACTGTTTGACCACTGCCAAGTGATTTGACTTTCTCAGCTTTGTTTTCTGTCTTCTGTGAAATATGAGGGACATCTAGGATAATGAGATTGTCTAGGGAAATGGGAAATAGGAGCATACTCTGCTTCCTCTAAAGCATCTGATAAATGAAAACACTGAGAGCATTTTATTGCCTTCCTTTAATTAGATGATTCTGTCATGAGGAGGCTACATGGCTGAAACATCTCTTAGCACATTAAACTTCCTTTGCTTTTTTAAAAATCTTTTTATGCTATTACAGAAGTTGGTAAGTTGGAAGCTTAAAAATCGTTACCACATCGCAGTGGTTTGAGGAACACGGTTCATCCCTCAGACTGAAGATGGGGAAAGAAAGGGCCATGCAGCTTGTCCTTAAGTCAGCTACCCTCCACACTGGAGGGTTTTGATTTTGCACAATGAAAGTAGTTGTTCCTTGTGGAGGAAGAATGACACCTAGACCATGAAATCAATTCAGTTAGGCTTCTGCTAACATATTCAAATTGAAGAAAGACTAGTGTAAGAGAATGGCTATTGCATGTGATTTTCCTGAGATCATGATAAAATAAAAATTGAGTCAATCCACATGTTTGGCGATAGCAGGATTGTGCTTTATGTGGTTCAGAACCATCCTTTGGCACTGAACCCCATAATTCCAGCTAACTTAGCTTCATTTCTTGGAGGAGTGTGGTATGAGGTTTTTCTCCCTCTCAATTTTCTGTAGAGGGTGGAGAGTTCCCTAAAAGCTGGCAATTTCAAACTGACAAGAAGTCCTTGGAAATAATTTTCTTCCTCTTGTTCAGATGCCTAAAGCTTTTAAAATCTTGTTCGCAGCTTTCTAGATGAGCATTGATGTGTCAGTGTTTTAAAAACAACATTTTCTCTTTTTCTGGCCTAAAACTATGCAAATATTCATGAAGTCATTCTCTCTCCAGTCTTTTATGTGTCTTTAGCTGCACATTTCCTGGAGAATTGTATTTAATAGTTGTCAGATGGCTTCCCAGTTGACCCGACTCCATGATATTTTAGGGGCAATAAAAATGCAGTTCTTACATTTTAATTTATTCTGATTCTACACAGAGGAAGTTCTTAACTGGTATATTTAAATCAGGTTGCAAAAAATAGGACCTAAAATAATACAAGAATTCTGGTGATGAAACTAGTTTTTTCCTAGTTAAAACCAGTTCGAAAATAGCATGAATGACCTTTTATTTTCTACTCCTTAACACATAGCTATAATTTCCCATGACTATGGTCTCTACAACCCATTTCAACCCTCTTCTACCCCCTCCCCCATTTTCTTTAAATGTCAGCAGAATATATGTTTCTTTAATGGAACATGTTCTATTTTGAGGAAGTTGCGCATTTCCTCAGATAAGTAGTGGAGTTGTGTGTGTGTGTGTGTGTGTGTGTGTGTGTATGTGTGTAAGTGGTGTGTGTGTGCAGAATTGGAGTGTTAAAGTAGTATATGAGAGCTTAGAGTTGCAGTACTAGGGATGGCTCCTAATATAAAGCCTTTTTAAAAAATCCAAGATAAAAAACAGCTGTGTCCAAATTTCATAATTTTACAATTATTTTTTCTCAACATATGCTAGAACAGCCCAGAACTCATATTGAATGTTTAAACCAAGATGAATTTTTAAGTAGTATTTTTATTAATTCTTTGAGAATTTGATGCAATGTATTTTGATCATATTCATCCCCCCTTCTCCAACTTCTCCCATATCAACTGTTACCTCCCAACCCATTCATCTTTGTGTTCTCATTCTCATGTTCTCCCTCCCTTTAACCCAAGGATTCCAGTTTATGTTCCCAAATACTCTTGAAGGGGGCTGCCCTGGAGCATGGCTTTACCAGAGAACATACCATTAAAGAAAACTGACTGTCCCCGTCTGAACAGCCAGTAGCTCCTCAGCTAGGGGTGGGACTTTATGCCCACCTGTCTCCTTCATGCTGGGATTTGTTTTTCTGGCTTGAGCTTGCAAAGGCCTTATGGGTGCTATCACAACTGCTGTGACTTCATGTGTTCACCTGCCCTACTGTGTCTGGAAAACATGATTTTTTTATAGACATCCACCGCTCCATCTCTTTCTGTCCCCTCTTTCATGATGATCTCTGAGCCTGGAGGAAGGGGTGTGATTTGGATGTCTTAGTTAGGGCTAGGCCCTTCTCTGCATATTGACCAGTTGTTAAACAAAGATGTTTTTGCACCCTGAGACTGGTGTGTTTCCATATGGCAGATCCCCATGGTGGGCAGGTGGAGTTGTCCGCAGACTTTGGTGGGTGACCCTGTGTGCTGAGCACTCAGTACCTGGTTGTTGTACCTGCACAGCCTGATGTCTTTTGAGTTGGAAAAGCTACTTAGGAGAACAGAGCTATGGTACATTCCATTCCACCTTGTCCTGCCTTTTTCTTTGGATGATTTGGAACCTGATTACTGCAAGGATTCTCTCCCTATGTCTGCTGAATTAAATTCCCAGCCGCTAGGACCTGTCTTTTTGTTCCTGTTTCTAAATCTAGCTCCCACCTTTTCCTGTTTGTGTAGCTTCTGGATTTTCTGAGATATCTGAACTAGAGCTCCAGTTTATCAATGGGCTTTCCTGCATTTTGTTTCTGCAGCCTGAGATTCCTGAATGCATCTGCAAACAAACTGGAAACCTTGCCTCCAGCCACGCTTTCTGAGGAGAC
>NW_026294435.1:5565776-5628276 GCF_007827085.1 Peromyscus californicus insignis | reverse complement strand
ATGGTGGTGCATGCTGGAACCTCAGTCAATACCCAGGAGGCTGAGGTAGACAAATTGCAAAGTGGAGGACAGCCTGAGCTACACCGTGAGAGCTTGTTTTAAAATATAAAACCAAAAGTAAAGCGAAATTTCAAGTATGGTTTAAACACTATCACAAAGTGCAGCGATTGTAGCCGCTACTCAGGGAAAAAGACAAAACATCTCTCCAAATGTCCTCCTTGCCCTTTTCTAGTATGCCTTTCTTCCTTGACTTGTAGCATTCTAGTTTAGCTTTGCTGCCTTGGAATTTCACATAAATACAATCATGTTCTAGGATTCTTTTATACTTAGCTACTTTAAAAAAATACTGTTTGTGAATCAATCCACTTTACTTTCTGCAGTTTTCCACAATGTGAGCAGATCACAATTAATTTTTAAAGTGCTGTTGATGCGCATTTGGCTTCCTGGTATCTGGCTATTTTGAATAAAGCTGCTCTAAACCCTTGCATACATGACTCTGGGTGCCCTGCATGCATTTAACTGTATGCATACTTTACGTGGAATTGCCAGGTCATGGGGTACATATGTTCAATTTCAGAAGTATCTTCTGTTTAATGAAAGCGTTTAAATTTTATACAGCACAATCTGCTAATCTTGAGTGTTATTGCCGGTGCTTTTGTGTGTCTTACTGTAGCCCAGTAATCTATTGATAATGGAAATTTCCATATGGTGTCTGGGAGTGTAGTCAAGATTTCTTTTTCCCCATTGGGTATCTGATGGACTGAGTATAATTTGTTGGGAAGTCCATTCTTTCCTCATTGCCCTGCAGCAACAGCTTAAGTCAAATGTGAACATATGACTGTTCCAGCCCCGCCCGTCCCTACACCAGACAGGCTTAGTTATTTAATAATAGGTCTCCTATTTGATACGATAGCTCATCTCTCCTCCTTCTTACTCTTGAAGGGTTGTTTGGCTACTCTTGGCCTCTTTCTAGTTCCTATAAATTTGGTATCAGTTTGCCAATGTTTTGAGAAACAAAACCTGGAATTGTGACTAAGATTGCAGTGAAGAGTCTGGAGAAAATGGACATCTTTAAGATACAGAATTTTCCAAACCACAAGTTGAACAAATGCTTCCATTTACTTAGTCTGCTTTACTCCTTTAAATTGTTTATATTTTTTTCTGTTAAAAATTTGCACAGCTTTTGTATTTACTTAGCATATGTTGATTTTTGAATTTTGTTTCACAAGTTGACAGATAAAATTGTGTGTGTTGTGTATGTTTTGGTGAATGTGTATTGTAATGACTGTGTCTAGGTACTTAGCTACACATTACATTTTTTACTTTTTTTTTTTTTTGAGAAAGGTTCTTTCAGTGTAGTGTAGTCAGGCTAGCCTAGACTCCTGCTGCCTCTATTTTCTGAGTGTTGGGATTACAGGTATGTGTCATCATACCCAGCATTCAATAGACTTTTGATGTTCTTTAAATTATATATTAACATTTTCTAATATTTGCTGTCAGTATATTTGATTTTTATATTAATCTTGCTTTAAGTAATTTTTCTATATTTGCTCTTTATTTTTATGTTTGTTTCAATTCTTTGGTGAATATAATTATATTTTTTCTTTTGAACAATTAGCTAATTAATTGATCAGTTAATTAACATCCCTATTGTACTTCTGAGGGCCTCTGATTCAATTTTGAATGGATGCAGTGATGGTGTGCACAGCTTTTTCATATCTTCTTATTGTGTATATAACTAATATTTGTTGTCCACCAGGATCACAGTTCTTTTATTTTAGATTCTGTGTCTCAACCCTAAGTAAATCAAAGGAAAACATTATTTACAGTAATCAATGTTTTCATTATGATCACACTTAAGTAAAATTCCAATGATACACACAAAATCTTACATTTGATAGACCCCAAAATCTAGGGTTCTACCTTCTCAAGTGGGCGCCCCAAGAACCCAGACTCCGGTCCAGTTGCTGCAAACAGCATGAGGTTTATTGAAGTGGCTGTACAGTCGGGCTTCCCTTGTCCTGAGGGCAAGAGTCATATTGCACTGCAGCCACATGGGGGTTTTTAAAGGAAAAACACACAAAAGCCACAAGGTTACAATTCCTATACAATTTCGTTCCTATACAATTGATTTATGTCTAGAGGCTAATTTCACAAGATCATGGTCTGATCACAGAGTGATTACAGAGTTGGTACAATCACATCCGCATGGACATTCTTCCTGAAACCTCAAGGGGCTATCAGGGTGGGAGTGAAGTTTACACAAAGGTTACAGTGGTCCTTCCTGGAACACTTGCAGTTATCCCAGTCACAGTTGAGCGCATCTCTTAATAGAAATCTCCTTATATTGTTACATTGTGGCAGGGGGGTAGTTGAGTAATGACTGAGTCAGGTTGCCCTTGGAACTAGCTTTTTAGTTCCTCATTCTCCTGGGGCTTGGGGGGTGTGAGCCTGAAGGGTTAGGGTCTTTCACATTTTAGAAAATTTTCGAGTCATATTTCACCTTAGTTTCCTTGTTCTGATCACAAGGAGAAAACTCTTTTCTTTCTCTATGTTTCTGTCTCCCTATAAGTGCTTCCAAGGGACATGAAAGTTGATAAACTCCTTGCACAATGTGAAAAAAAGTCAACATATTAATTTAAAAGAACCCAAATCTATATCCAAAGAGAAATTTTTATAGGTCTTGTTGAATTAATAATTTATGTAAAGGAAAATATATGTAAGAACCACTGAAGAATTTTGTAAATTTTGCAGAAGCAGTGGGGTGTTTGGACTAGGTATAAAAGCATTTGTCTTAGGTCAAGTACATTAGAAGCAAAGCCAAAGATACTTATTTTTGTTCTTGCAATTTTTTTCAGAGGGAGGAGATGCTTTGAGAAAAGAAAGTTGAGGCAAGGGGAAGCATTAATTGTTAGTATGTTTCCACTAGAGATTTGATTTTTTGATACCACAGGGCAAGTCTAGAATGAAGATTACATGACAGTCCAGCCTGATGAGGAGGATGAGGCACTTTCATTCCCATGTAAACTTTGTTATCCAGTTTCACACATGGGTGTGATGGGTTCTAGTCATTTTACCCCCATTTCTCTCCTTCATTCCTCCCCCCACTAAACCTTTCTTTTTCACAAGTCTCCCTCTGTTTTCATGTCTTCTTTTTGTGTGTGAGCCACTGAAGTAGACCCACTGTGTGAGCATGGGTGGGAAACTGTTTTCTTTTGTGTGTGAGCCACTGAGTTGAACTAGAACCACTGTGAGCAAGGGTGGGAGACTGTTTTCTTTTTGTGTGTGAGCCACTGAGTTGAACTAGAACTGCTGTGTGAGCAAGGGTGGCAGACTGTTTTCTACAGCATGAGCACTGGTTGCTGTGCCATTCTTCTCCCATTAACCACTAACTAGCAATGGTCTCTCAGGAAGAGGTGAGGTCTCAGATTTCTCTCCTACTCACGGTGACATGTCGATGGGGTCAATCTTGTGAAGGGCTTTTGTAGAGAACCACAACTGCAGTGAGTTCATGGCTGCAATGTCCATAGCAGGCCCAAAAGATACCATTTTGCTGCATATCTCCCCATCCTCTGGCTCTTACATTAATTTCTACCTCCCCTGCCCAGTGTTCCCTGAGCCTTGGAAAGGAGTGATATAGACACCTCATTTAGGGTCAAGCATGCCACAATCATTTATTCTCGGCACTTTGACAGTTAAGAAGTTCTTGCATTAACCACCACCCCCTGAAATAAGTATCTTAGATGAAGGCTGAATATCACTAGCCTCAGATGGTGATCAGGAATTGGATGGGAACCATCTTTTTATATCTGTTTTCTATGAAGCCATGGCTGGATAGATAGATTCCATTCAGATGAGAATCACTGACCCAAGTAAAGGGCAGATGTACATGCTGGGAAAAGAATCTGGTTGAGACACAGCAGCTTCTAGAACAGCATTATAGACTTGAAGAACAATGATGTAAGTAAGTATAAGTAATAGTAGACTCTGTAACAGAGCAGTGAGATATGGGAGAGGATAGAGAATCCAGGGTAGCCTGCTTCAGGGCTTGCCTATTTCATCGTTTTACTCACTGGCACCAACATTTTCTTTCCTGAGGCTATTCTGAAACCAGACAGAAGAGACTGATAAAGTAGAAGAAATGGAAAGAATCTCTCGATTGGGGATTATGACAATACTGGGAATACGGAATGGAAATGTGTAAGCAGATGGAGTCATTCCAGTGTCCACTAGTTTACAATAGGAGCAGTTCCTGTTGATGGTGATGGTCAATGTATGACTGTGAGTGGGCCACTAAAGGAGAGCCAAGAAGGTCAGGGAGATGCCATGAAGATGCATAGAAACCATGGAGTGGTGGGAGCCGTTAGAAAGGACAGAGAGGCCAAGTGCAGGGGACCAGAAAGACCTACTATTTGGGAAAGGGTAGTACAAGCAAGATAGTCAAAGGGTCCCCAAGGGTGCATTGAAGTTAAATGAAGGGAGAGTGGCTTGAGGGCAGCAAGAGTGGGATGGAGCCATAATGGTCACTGGGTATGAATGGCTATTCCCAGAGAAGACCAGGAAATGGCTGCTCTAAGGGAAGCCAAGTTCCCCTGGAGAAGCAGAGGAAATGTTTCTTAACAGGAGCAGAGGGCAGCTGGGAGTATCTTCACAGTGGGCCACAGAGAAAAGATTGCAGAATAAAAGTGGACAGGCATATTAAAGCATGAAATAGTATTGTAGACCTGTAAAGTTACTGTATCATTGACATTAGGGTTAACTAGAACTAATTAAAGCCCCCTAACATTTCCATTTGACTGATGTCAGGGTTAACTATAATTAAATGTTGAGTCTTTCTAAACCTTACCTAATTTGCATATTTCCAGTGACAATTTAAAAAGGAGAAGCTAATTAAAAACTGCTTTGAAATTGCTTTAAAGGCCATAATAATTTTTTTAAGAAACAAAAAAAGTCAACTGTGAATATTGAGATGGGTTTGTACATGAGCTATGCCTTAAGGATGCATCTCTCAGAAGGCCCTTCCTTCTTCAAGTTTGCTGGAGCTACATCGCCATCCCAGGATGAGTTGCTCAGCAACAATGAAAAACCCTCACACCTTTGATTAAGACTGAAGCTGAGTCTAGTCTTCAATGTTTCTCTTATTCTTTTGATGAACTGGTAATGCCAGTTGGGATGTTCCAGGGTTGGCAAAACTGGACTTTGGAGGTGAAGTTTCCTATCGAGCTTTCCCCACTTCGTAGATTGTTTTCCTGAACCACATGGGGTTGTTGAATATTCATGAAGTATTTAGCATTAAGCACAGTGTCTGGTGCATGGTAGACTCAATAATTGTTTATTGAATGCATTCTGATGGGATTCTTCTTAATTAGTGAACAATTATTTGGGAACAGCGATGGTTTTGTGTGTGTGTGTGTGTGTGTGTGTGTGTGTGTGTGTGTGGTTTGTGTGGTGTTTGTGTGTGTGTATGTGCCTGAGTGCATTCATATGCCTGAAAGTTTGAAGTTGCCTGCCCAGTTTTTTCCTCTTTTTTTCTAGTTCATACCTTGTATAATTATGTTCTTTAATCTTATTTGCATTTGGCACCACAAAATAATAAATAGGCTTGTCAGGGCCAAACACAGTTGTTCTGTGGTAAAAAAAAGCATGCTTTAACTGGTGTCTTCATTAGGCTACATAAACAAATGGTGCCCAGCCTTGTCTGTGAATCCATCCTAACCACCACCCGGGTGATTAAAAGCTTTAATGCTGGCTCTCACCACAGAGAGGCTTACTCTTTCTAGGTCAGGGCTGGGGCAGAGATGCTTAAGTCCCTCAGAAGAATATGATGTATTTCTAAGGTACAAAACTGCTGCTCTACAGAGTCTTTCCTCCCTGCTATCATTTAAGGATGAAAGGCCTCTCCTGGCTTGGTCCCCTGGCTCACAGCCATAATTCCCTTGACCTGGCCATTGCAATTCTATCCTGTAGTCCTGATCTGAACATCTGCTTTCAATCTTGTTTTGTTCTCTGGTGGATTTGTATGTCTTTATGCTTGGTTTCTAATCAGAATGTCCAAAGGAGCTTGAAGAAGCTCACTTCCTGTGTATCTGAAGCATACATTATTTGGGTTAAAGTTGAAAAGGCAGTTGCTGATAACTTTAAGTACATGAATTCAAGGCCACAAGGAAAATAGAGGGAATTAAGCTGTCAGTTTTCTCATAAACCTTGTGTGATATTTTTATTAGGGAAATTGTCATTGAGAAACCAAAGGCTGTTTCACTGGAAAGACGAACTGTAATGACGAGGGAGAGGCAGAGAGAGCTATAAATTAAGGACCTCAGCTACTAGCTTCACATAGCCTCCTAGTTGCTTGTCCAGCCACTTCTGTACCTTCACGAGCCAGGTAAGTTATTCCTCAGATCCAGCCTAAGAGCCTGTGTTTTGAGAATAACAATGCTTGAAATAAATATATTTTATTGAGCATAGACTCTTTTTGAGGTGATTTTATTTATTTCATGGTCCAAATGGTCAACGCTGTTTAACTTTTCCATTTTGTTTGATAGTGAGTTAAATCTTTTTATTTCTGAGTAAGGACTCCCTATAAAGAAACTGAGGCTGAACCTCTTACAGTAAATGTGGGCTGGTGGGATTTCATAGCAGGGATTAGACTTAGAGTATGAGGGCTGTCAGGTTTATTCACTCTACTTTGCTTTGGGTTTCTTTCAAAGACTGTGAAATAAATGCTGAAGAAAACAGTGCATAATTGTACTCTACTTCTTTATTTCCAGTGAATATTAACTGCTCTTTGAAAATTATTTTTTAATTAATAACAGTAAGATTAGCTCATTGAATAACCTAAAACAATGCAAAAAAAGAAAAGCACAAGAAAAAAAACTACACCCACTTAATAATCCATGTCTGGGATGCTCCACTGCCCTTTAGGAGAAAATTCAGTCCATCGTATACTTTTTGTGAGGTTAAGAATCAGGGGTTAGGGGACTTAATATGTTCTGTTACTCTGGATTGGATTTGGATCTGTTGAGAAATGCGAAATGTCAAATTGAATGTGAAGCCAGTGAGGATTTCTGTGCTTGGAGAACTCTGTCTTACTACAATCTGGGCAGCTGTGTGAGCTGCACACCAGCAGGTCAAGGGTGGGTCTGTTCAGAGAACTTATTATAAGATGTGGAGGTGGGAAGCAGATTCTGACTACGGATAAACAGGATAAACAAGAGGAGAAAACCATTAAGGCATTACCCTACCTCCTGGGGAGACAAAAACTGAAAACTACTGGATGAAGCTAGACCTCCAGCTGACTAATGTCTCCTGCTGTGGGAGCAGAGGCAGGGGCCAGGCTGCTGTTCTGAGAGGGTCCAAAGTCTCAGTGTTCTGGGTAAATGAAAGAAGGTGTGACCACAGCATCAAGCAGCCAGTCCAGATGATATGTTGATTGTTATTGCTGTTTTAGATAGCTTGGAAACCATCATGGACTCACTAGGCACAGCAACCGCACAGTTTGGGTTTGATCTTTTCAAAGAGCTGGATAAAAGAAACGATGGCAACGTCTTCTTTTCCCCCGTGGGCATCTCAACAGCCATTGGCATGATCCTCCTGGGGAGCCGAGGAGCCACTGCCTCTGAGTTACAGAAGGTGGGGAGCTTTCTTTGCTTGTCAGGGGTTTAAGCCTCTAGTGTTGAAAATGTGCTCATCTTGACCTGGCAAGAAAACAGATGATGAAGATGTGGAGTAATTTCAGGTCTGTCAGGGAAGGCCTCTTCCCCCTCTAGATACCACAGTACTATTTTCTCTTTGATGCTTGGAATTCCTTTGAGTGGGAGTGTGATGAGTAGCCTTGTCAAAAGTCATTATTCTCATAGTTAAAGATAGACTATGAAAGACCAAAGCCTCTCTCATCAGCAATGTAATTTCTATTTGGTCTACCTGACATATCGAAGATCTTTGAAGACCTAAGTGAGTCCATGACTAGATTCCTCTGAAGATATCAGTGAGCAAACTAGACATTTCCCTGGTTTGTCAAGGAGATGATGTTGCCTGTATACCCTTGAAAAGACTTTAGTGCCAGCCTTCCCTTGACTATGGGAAATTTATCTCTATTCTAACAATAATGACAATGTTTTCTCTCTACCAGGTACTTTTCTCTGAAAAAGGCACAGGAAGTTTCAGAATAAAGTCTGCAGAAAAGGAGGTGGGTCACATTTTACATCCTTTAGTGTGATTACATTTTAGGTGTAGGATCGATGTAGAGGAGTCCTAGGGAAAGCATAAGGGGTAATACACCTCATCTACTCTCAGGAGTGGGTAATACACCTCATCTACTATCAGGAGGGGGTAATACACATCATTTACTATCAGGAGTGGGTAACACACCTCATTTACTATCAGGCAGTAGTCACTGGAGCCAAATAATGTTTCTAGGCATATTAGTTCATGTTCTGCTGCTATAACAAAGTACTGGAGTCTGAAAGCTTTATAAATAAGAGCCTACTTATTAAGCATATCGTTTTGGAGGTTGAGAGTCCCAGATTGTCTTTATGTGTTTGGTTTCCATAGAGAGTCTTCTAGAATGCATTATAATGTAGAGGATTAAGGGGGTGAACACTGGTGACACACAGAAGAGGTAAAGCTTGTGGGCTGGTCTTGCTTTGTAAAATGTACTCTCACAAGAACTAACTTTGGAAGATTACCATTAATCTCCTCCGAGGGAAGTGCCTTTGGTGACCTAATCACCTTCCCTACTAGGTCCCTTAAGTGTCTCACCACCTCTTAACATCGTTATACTGGGGTTATACTCTTAGAACATAAACTCCTGGGAGAAAAACCACCTCTAATCACAGCATTTGGACTGTATACAAATAGTAAATTCTCAATAACAAGAAGAGATCACAACTTTAACAGACAAGTCACTATGAATGCTGGCACACCAAAAGGTTTTGATAACAGCTTTGGAGTTACGGAGAACTGGGTTAAGTTTTGGCCTGGGCAGGTCAGGACTATGGGACTTTGGCAAGTAATTTGCTTTCTTTAGTCCTTTGTGACATTTCGGATAGAATCATCTAGATCATACATTTAACTCACCTAGTACTGGTGGGAGCAGTGAACAATATTATTGCTAAACTGAATTAATATCTTGCCCCTCCTGCTAATATTTCCTTAAATACTATCAGCACAGGAGCATTGGTCATCTTCCAGATCTAGCTTTATGGTATCTCTTGCTTGGTCTTACCAAATACAGGGTGGGATGGGGTCCATTAGGTCAGGGTTAGCATCTAGAGGTGATCAGGGCTCTCAGAATGGCACAGTTGCTCTGACAGTAACCACAACCCAGTACTTCTGCAGTTTAAATAACGTAAGAGTCTGTGTGTTTATTTTATAAGTGGGCTCCGGGACTGGCGGGACTTGGCGGTGGGAGCTGGAGAAAAATTCTCCAGCTACACTTCTCATAAAGTCATGCTTTCAAACTCCCAACATTGTGAGCTGTTCACTTCTAATCCCACAATGCTAGGTTATCTGGGTGGCTCAGTTTCAGTTGTGGACTTGGGTTTCCTTCTCGGAGATTTTTAACTGAGTTAGGTCAGGTGGTTGCTCCCATGAACACTCAACTGAGACATGTAGTGACTTCTAGAGTGCTTACCCTTTTTAGCACAATAGTCCCTGAAGAACCTTCCTGAAGATTACACAAGGAATCTTACCTGGGACTGATGCCCTTATCCTGGGTGGAGAGGTTCATGACTGGGGGGAAGTTGCCTCTCAGCTTTGGGCAGGTATAATTTGCCCTCTTCTACCATGAACCAGTTCTGTCCCTTCCCCAGGAGTTTTTGGGAGCTGAAGAAATACAGAGTAGAGGTACTGACTGAGACAAGGATATTGGAGATGGAGCATATTCCAGAGGACTGCTAGCCCAATATCCTTAATAAATGAATAAACAGACGAGCAAAGTCCAGTGACAGGCTTGATACTTGAGTATTCTGAACCTTTCTGTTCCAAAGTGATACTAAAATCTCAAGACTATGTAGGAAGATAGAAGGAATAATGTAATGAGTACCTCTCCTAGTGTGAGGAAAATATCCATTCCCATTCCTTGATGCACTCCTTAACTTCCCTGAACATAAACCTTCTCTCTTGAGAGTGGAGGCTCTGTTCTCCAGACTTAAGAATTCATTATCTCAATGTACTTCTTATTTTGCTACAAATGGCGTCTTTTGCCATCATCCTTTGCAATGCAGTTAGTTTTGGACCAATATTATAGTCCTAGTGGGTGCAATTTTACAGCTGTTTATTTATTTGTTGTGTTAATGGGCCTTCCTTCCTTCTTTCCTTCTTATCGCAAATAATGTGTAAATTATCCTTTTACACAAGTCTTCTGGTTTGCCTGGGTTGTGGGTGGTGTTCAGTCAGGCGAGCACTTAAAATGCATCTGACTTGACTTGAGATATGCTCAATATTTACTATATTTCAGGGGCATAGTATGAAATATTCATATAGAAATCATTAATTCTATGTGTTGTATGTTGAAACAATATGGTATCTAGCATATATGAACATAAGATTTTTCTTGTATTTATATACTGAAATGACATTCTAGGTATTTTGGATTAGGTAATATATTTTTAAAATTAATTTTTCTTTATTTTGATTTGTTTGAAAACAGATTTATTGAACTATAATTCATGTATTCTGAAATTTACCTATTTCAGTTGTATAATTCAGGGGTTCTTAGTAAGAAACCAAAATTGTGTGACCATCATAATCACATTTAGATCATTTTTGTCACCATAAAAGGGATCTCCACAGCCATCGGTACTCATCCCCATGTCCCTTTTCCCTGCCTCCACTTAACATTTCTCCTTCACCCTCAGGCCCTAGAAAGTTCTTACCGACTGTCTGTCTATACTAGACACTACTTAAAAATATCCCTTCTGTCTGAGTATAAACACACATCCTTTGACCAGCATTTCCCCCTTGGGTTCTTTCCTCCTACATACCCCACCTCTGGGAAACAGCATTTTATTCTCTGCTTCTGTACAAACAGCAATTTTAGGTTCTCCACATGAGTGGGACAAGGTGGAATGTGTGCTTTTTTATGCCTTGCTTATTTCATGTAACATAGAATTCTCCTAGTTATTTCATGTCATCTCAAAGGACAAGATTTTTCAATGGCTGAGTAGTGTCCAATTGTGTGTCTGTGAACGTGTGACATATTCTTTAGTTACTTACCTGCTTTTGTAACCTTTCAAATGTAATTACTAGGGAGCTTGTATTACATGTGAGGTTCACATCTGTGTACAAATGTTAATAAAAATTAATTATTACCAAGTTGTTCTCTAAAAGGACTGTATCGACACTTATCATTATTAATAGTGATTATAGGTTCATTTCATAATTTCATGCAACTGTCCAGAAACACTAAGGCTTAAAATCCCATAGCCTTACAGCCCTTGGGCATCTGTGAGTCTATGTACTCTGTCTGCTTTTTTTTTTTTTTTTTGTTTCTACTGGTGAACATATGACTTTTCTATGTCATTGGAATGGGTTTAATTAGTAGAATTTCTAGTGGTAAATCTTTTATTTGTGCAATAATATACTTAGTCATGATATTTCAAAATTAAACACATTTGGTTTACTAATATTTTGTTAGTTTTAAAAATGATATAAATGATGTCAAAAATGTTTTTCTTGAACATTTTTTGTCCAGTTTTTAGTATCAAAATAACACTAGACTCTTAAAATGAGCTTATTACATGTTTTAAACATATAATATTTTATCAGTTCTTCAAAAGTTTCACATATGTATACAGTGTGTTTGCTCACATTCATCCTCCCCTCCCCAAGTCCTCTTAGATTACCCCACCTCTTAGTTCCCCCCCAACATTCACGTCCTTTTAAATAAATTTAAACAAGTCATAGAGTCCAGTTTGTGCCGCCCACACACTCCTGAGTGTGGTGCCATCCACTGGATCAGTGTGACTTTAGAGAAAGCCAACTCTTCCTTCCCTAGAACCCATCAACTGCCAACCGCTTCTGAGCCAGAGGTTGGCCTCCTGAGCCTCTCCCATCTCTCTGCTCGAACCCTGACTGGCGCAACCTTGAGTGGGTCTTGTGCAGGCAACCACAGCTGTTGTGAGTTCATGAGTACAGAGGTCCTGCCATGTCCTGAAGACACGTTTGTCATGGTCCTTCCCAACCTCTTGCTTTTAAAATCTTCCGTGATGGTCCCTGGGTCCCATTTATGACTGAACACATATTCTCTGTACTTTGAACAGTGATTTTTAAATTATGGATGCATTTAATTCAGAAAACATCAATTTATTGGTTAGAATTTGGGTTAAAACTATTTTGGCCATTGCTTTTTCCCCCTTTTTAAAAATGTGATTTAGGTTTTTATTTACTTAGTGGATTTCTTTTTTCTTTTCTTTTTAAAATTATTATTAAGAGATTTTCTATTCATTTTACATACCAACCATAGATTCCCCTCTCCTCCTTGAACTGCTTAGTGGATTTCTTATTAAAGAGTTGTTTTGAAGCCAGGTGGTGGTGGCACATGCCTTTAATCCCAGCACTCAGGAGGCAGAGCCAGGCAGATCTCTGTGAGTTTGAGGCCAGCCTAGTCTCCAAAGTGAGTTCCAGGACAGGCACCAAAACTACATGGAGAAACCCTGTCTCAAAAACACCCCCCCCAAAAAAAAGAGTTGTTTTGACTCCTTTCTCATTTCCCTTCGTGTCTAGTCTATGGACAGAACATTTTAACTTTAATATAGTCTGGTATTTGAAATTGATGAACACCTAACGTCTAATGCTCTACTCCTTATGTCTGCCTTCCCTTTATGTACCAACAACACAGCTTAACCTCTTTTTTAGATCATATATTCATAATTAGTTTTTATGCTTAAAAATTCCCTACCAGATTGAAAAGTGATTTATTTACTACAGGATTTTATGTTTTCTATATATTTCCTGTTATAAGACAGTTTTATATTTTCACATTTTCTATAGTTACTTATCATCTTTTCATTTCAACTTGAAAGGCTCCATTAAGCACTTCTTAACAGGTCCTCCCCTTTTATTTAACTGGAAAAGTATTAATTTCTCCTTTGCTTTTGACAGGAAGCTTTACTGGATATAGTATTCTTGGTGTATTCTTCTTTTCTTCCAGTACATTTTAAATAGCATACCAATCCCTTCATAACAGTTTTTTTTCCCTGAGAAATCTGTCACTCTAATAGATGCTCCCTTGTATGTAACAATCGTTTGGTTGCTCTCTAGACTCCGTTTGTGTGACTTTGGACAGTTTGGTTATGGTGTGTGGCTCCAGAGGTCTTTGTAGCTTTGTCTTGGATGGAGATCTTTGAGTTTCTGAAGGTCTGTACTTGTTGAGAGCCAGGCTGATCAAGACTTTCTCAGAGGCCCCGATGAAAAGGAAACTAGCTCTGTGTCTTTCCTCCCTTCTTTCCTTCCCCTCCCTCCCTCTCTCCCTTCCTTCTTTCTGTTCTTTTGTTGAGACAGGGTCTCACTATATATTCCTAGTTGACCTGGAACTTCCTATGTAGACATGCTGGCTTTGAATTCACAGAGATCTGCCTGCTTCTGCCTTCTGAGTGCTGTGATTAAAGACGTGCACCACAATGCCAAGCCTGGGATATACATTTCAATAAAATTGTTGGAGTACACAGAATCTGCTAAACCACCAAGTATACAAAAACACTTTTCTGGGCATGGTCTTCGAGGAGCTTGTGTGTGGGATGGAGCTGGAGATTGTGAGCTGCTACACAGGCATTTCTTGTGTCTACTTTGAGCACCACTGCACGGTTCAGTGTACAGGTCCCTTGTTTGGGTCCCTCCTGTTGGTCCCCAGAAGTCAGAATGCTGGAAATACTTCACTCTTTTCTTTCTCTCTTCTCCCTGGGGCCTCGTCAGGAGCAGGCTCACCTCTGTAGTCTCCATGCTGTGCTGTTGGAAGGTGCTGTGGTGAGTGAGTTCCAAGGATTTCTCTGCTGGTTTCAGGGCACTCTGCTTTACACTCACTTAAGGGCTACAGGGACCTTTGAACTGGTTTGGAAAATTTCCCAAGGTGGCTTTGTTACCATGAAGTCTCTTTGTGGGGAGACTTGGACTGCCTATCCTGCCATATTTCAGGTGTCCTTGGTGGTTTCCTTAGTAACACTTTACATGTAGTGGATTTTGTCACACTGTGTGAACTCTGCTATGTTTGAATGACTATATAGCTGTGTATAGAATTCTCGGTCTATATTTTTTGGTAGTCATTGGAAGATTATTGTCTCATATTCTAATATTACTATTGGCCAACTGGTTTAGTTGGCATCCTTGGTAGTGAGCTATCACTATTTTTTACATTTAAAAATTTCACCACTATTTGTCTAATTATGGATTTCTTTTATTTACTATAACTTTGATTAGCTATAATTTCTAAATAAAAACTCACACATTTCGTGCACACTTTCAGGAGTCATTTATCTTTTCCCGCTGTGTGCGTCCCAGAGACTGAACTCCTGTTGTCAGGTTTGTTGGTGGCAAGCGCCTTCTCTGGAACCACCTTGCAATCCTCTCATAAGTTTTTGACATAAAATAAGACATAAAAATGGTTCTGCACCATAATTTCTAATATTCTGTTGATAAGCTCAAAAAGGATTTCAGTTTTCTTTATCTAATTTAACTATTTTTTCTCCTCAAAACCCAGCATTCATGACTAATTAAATTTTTTTTATTAAAAGAACTTATACTTTTCATTATTTGTAAAAATTCTCAGTCATTAAATTTTTGAGTAACATAACATCCCCATTTTCTCTTCAGTTGCCTTTTTTAAAAATGCCAGAACTATTCTATTGCCAAGATTTCTTAATGTCAGGGATATTTTCATCCTTTTTTGTCTTTGGAGTTCAGAGGCAGTTGTTTAGAGTAATCTTCAGGTGACTAACTCAGCATTAACAAACAGCACCGGCAAGCTGTCTAACCATGCAGTGGACTTTAATTTAAATGCTAATCAAATATTCATTTATAGGAGCATTAGTTAATCTAAGCTGAAAAATATAGACAAGCATTTGTTTCTTAAACATGCTTTCTTTCTTCTCCCTTTTATTGAAAATAGATTATTTTCTCATACAATATATCTTGATTAGTTCCCCTCCCTCTACTCTTCTAAGTTCCTCTACATCTACCCTTCCATCTGGGTCCATCTCCTTCTGTGTCTTACTAGAGAAAACAGGCTAAGAGATAATAACAAAATGTAACAACATAAAACACAGTAACACAGCAAACCAACAGAAGGAGAGTGTCCCGAGAGAAGGCACAAGAGTCAGAGACCCATTGTTCACACACCCCGGTGTACTCAGAAGTTTTCCTGTGTCCCGCCTGTTCCGCAGGCACTCAGACCCAAATAAACACACAGGGGCTTATATTAATTATGAACTGTATGGCCATTAGCTCAGACTTATTACTGACTAGCTCTTACACTTAAAATTAACCCATATTTCTTATCTAAGTTTAGCCACGTGGCTTGGCACCTTTTCTCAGTTCTACCTTGTCATCTTGCTTGCTTTGTGTCTGGCTGGCGACTCCTGACTTTTTTCCTTTTTCTAGTATTCTGCTAGGCTGCTCCCCGCCCCCCACCTATACTTCCCACCTGGCTACTGGCCAATCAGCATTTTATTTATCAACAAGTCAGAGCAACACATATTCACAGCACACAGAATGACATCCCACAGCACCCAGGAGTCCCATAAAAATACTAAATTGAACTGAAAGCCATAATATATATATGCAGAGGACCTGGTGTAGACCTATGTTGGCTCTGAATTTGCTTTTCAGTCTCTGTGAGATTGTATGAGCCTTGCTCAGTTGATTCAGAGGGCCTTGTTCTCCTGTTGTCCTCCATCCTCTCTGCCTCTTATACTCTTTCCATCTCCTCTTCCTAGGGTTGTCTAAGCTCTTAGAGGAGGGATTGGATAGAGACTTCCCATTTAGAGCTGAGTGTTTCAAAGACTCTCTCTCTGCATAATGGCCAGCCAAGGGTCTCTACATATGTTCCCATCTGCTACAGAGAAGCTTCTCTGATAATGAATATGGCACTGATCTATGAGTACAGCAGAATGCTATTAGGAGTCATTTTATTGTTCCTCTTTTAGATCAGTAGTATTTGGCTTTACCCTAGGTCTCTGGGCTATCTTGTCTCTGATTCTTGGTCACCCAAGTGTCAACTATGGGTCTATTTTGTGAGTGGGCCTTAAGTCAAATCAGACATGGGTTGGGTTCTTCTACAAGTTCTGTGTCTCCATTGCCCTAGCATATCTTACAGGCAGTAGAGATTGTATGTAGGCCAAAGGTTTTGTGGTTGAGTTGGTATTTATGTTTCTCTTTTTGGTAGCCTGCAGAGTTTCTTCCCACACTAAGGACACTAGAATGCAGGGGTGAAGTTTCCATATAGGCACCAGCTTGACTTCTCCACATTCAATGATTTGTGTGGTTGTTGTCCTTGGCAATTGGGCCCAATGTCAGTTTGCAGAGAGCACTCCATTGTCTTGGCAACAGTCTGTGTTGTTTGGGTATTTCCATAGGATGCCCTTAGCCAAGAACTAAACTGAATGCAGCCCAGGCCTGCTACTGGAAGCCTTGTTTGGTGACACGATACGGCCAGTTTCTACTGTAATAGGTTCCCATATTATCCCTCAAATGCTCCTCAATTAGATCTGTCTCTCCCTGCATTCCCTCCCACAACCCTATCTCTCCCATCTCCACCTGATCCTCCTGTTCCTGTCCACACCCATCCCCAGTCTACTTGTAACATCTGTTCTATTTTTCCCTCTCAGGGAGATCCATGTGTCCCCCCGATCCTTTTCTTCTGTACCTAACCTCTCTCAGTCTATGGAGTAGATAGAGGACTGTAGGTTGTTTATCCTTTATTTAATGACTAATATTCACATATAAGTGAATACATGCCATATTTATCTTTCTGGATCTAGGTTACCTCACTTGGGGTGAATTTTTCTAGTTACATCCATTTGCATGCAAATTTCATAATGTCATTTTAAAAACAGCTGAGAAATACTTTATTGTGTAAATGTATTTTGTTTTCTTTATCCATGTTTCAGTTGAGAGACATCTAAGTTGTTTCCAGGTTCTTGCTATTATGAATAGTGCTGATATGAACATAGTTGAGCATGTGTCCTTGTGGTATTGAGTATTCCTTGGGTATATACCCAAGAGTGGTATAGCTGAGTCTTGAGTTAGATCAATTCCCAATTTTCTGAGGAACCACTTTATTGATTTCCATAGTGTCTGTACAAGTTTCTACTCCCACCAACAATGGAAGAGTGTTTCCCTTCTCTATTTAGACCTTACAATTCTTTTTATTTAAGAATATTTTCCCCATTCATTCTACATATCAACCACAGATCCCCCTCCCATCCCTCCTCCCACTGCCTGCCCCGCAGCTTCTCAACCCACCCTCCATCCCTCCTCTAAAGGGTAAGGGCTAGACCTTACAGTTTTTAATTGGATTATTTGGTTTGCTGATATCTAGTTTCTTACGTTCTTCATATACTTTGTATATTGACCCTCTATTGGATGTGGAGTTGGTGAAAATCTCTTCTCATTCTATAGGCTGCCATTTTGTCCGATTGATGGTGTCCTTTGCCTTACAGAAGCTTTTCAGTTTCATGAGATTCCATTTATTGCTTATTTTAGTGCTTTTTTTATTGGTGTTCTCTTCAGGAAGTTTTCTTCTGTACCAACGTGTTCAAGGCTATTTCCCACTTTCTCTTCTATTCCATTCAGCATATCTGGATTTATCTTGAGGTTTTTGATCCACTTGGACTTGATTTTTGTGCAGGGTAATAGATATGGATCTATTTGCATTCTTTTACATGCAGTCATCCAGTTTTTACTAGTACCATTTGTTGAAGATGATGTAATTTAAACATGTTTTTAAGGATAGACATTCTCCAGAAACATTTTCCTGCATGGGAGAGCTGATGTGAATATCTAAATATTTGTGTATGTGTTGTGGCTGTTTGCTATGTTCCCATGAGTTTGATTGGGGGCTTATTTGTTCACAATGTATAATTTTGGAACATGATCTTGTACTTGGTTGATGATCTTGGGGATACAGTGAAGCCTGTGGTGTATTGATGACCTTAAGGACACAGTGAAGCTTGTAATGTAGTCAGTTTTGTGATGAAGATACCTTTTTACTTCTGGAATAGGATCTTGGGATTTTACCAACTCCAGGCCATTACCAAGATAGTATAAACTAAAACCCCAAACCTGTTTGAAAACAGGGTTTTCTTCTTTTCCATTATTTGTAGATCATCTTAGTCACAAATGACTCACTAGGAAATTAATGCACATTAAACTCTTAATTGCCAAAGGGTGTGATGCATCTGACCTGTTCACTGCATGCCCCTACCAACCCAAGCAGTCAGAAACTCATTGCTAGCCACTTAAAGTCTCCTAACAGCAAGGAGGCAGCAAAGGTCATCTCCATAGATACTGCCAGAACAGTGAGGATGTACACTTTCAATTCAATTCAATTCAATTCAATCCATGTCTTCAAATAGTCATTAATTATTTGCAAAAGTTAGCTGTCTATTATTTTTTCTGGTACTGTGGTAGGCAGTTGAGACATGATAAATGAAAATAAGAGGCACAATAGAGAATTAAATAAACATTTAGACATCACATTGTACAAGAAAATGGCTTTTCAGTTCTCATGTGGAATCAGGAATAGACCACTCACTTCAAAACTAAATTGCTTCTCTCTGCATCCTCTGTGAATTAAAAAACTGGAGCCCACCCACCAGATCACGAGACAATGTTCTGCTCTGTTCTAATGAAGTGTTCTTGCTCACTCAGCTTTGCCACACAATGTCCACAGCACACAACCAGAAAACTGGTGTACCCCACAGAACATACCCAGAAGATTTTGATCTTCTTTTCAAAAACAGTGACAAATATCACTTTAGTTCAATTTGCAGTTCTGATAAATTGCTTACTCCGTGAAGAGTCACTTTTATTTTCCACCATTTGAAAGAGAAATATCCAAGTGTTAGTGGAGGGGAATTATCTGTGGGATCATTTACATTTCTCAAATGTTTAGAGTCTGTGGGTGGATAAAAACCAAATTGTGAAACACTTAGTCTTAGTGAGCAGTTACATTGAGACCCAAATCGATAGCTGGATCAGAAAAGAAAGATCTGTGGTACTGCGGCTGTTGGAGATTTCTTTGTGAAGCTCAGATTGGGTATGACTTGTATCTGGGTTTGTAGAAAGCCAGATGACATCCAGGACCAATGGACATTTCTATTTTTCTCTCAAATTTGCTCATTAGAGGGACCCTAACTACATCCTTTTGGAAGGGAACTTAGGCTTGCTTTTGCCAAGATAACTCACTGAGTTTTTGTCTTGATTTTGAAGATTGAGAAGACAGAAGAAATATATAATCAATTCCAAAAGCTTTTGACTGAAATAAGCAAATTCCCTAATGATAATGAACTGAAAATAAGCAACAGGCTGTTTGGAGAGAAAACATACCTCTTCCTTCAAGTAAGTTCTGCTGTGTCTGCCACACCCGTGTGTGGTAGTAACAAGTAGCCAATACCCCTTTTAGGACTGAGTCCTGGGGCCATGCTGCTAAGCTGGCTGCTTGCCACAGCCCTGTTTTACCAGTCTCTCTGGCCTGCTCTCCAGACATGCAGCTCCTCTTTGAGTCCAGGGAGCCTATCCCCAGCTTCTGCTTTGATTGCGTTGCACCTGATGACAGTGGAGTGAGAACCATTTTCCCAGGACCTAAAAATTCAAATTTTGACATTGGCTTTCCTAATGAACAGACACATTTATTAAGAGGTGTTTGTATTTGATACATAAGTTCCTCAATCTCTTTCTATTTCTTCCTTATCTCTCCTAAAGAAATACATAGATTATGTTGAAAAATATTACCATGCATCTCTGGAGCCTGTTGATTTTGTAAATGCTGCAGATGAGAGTCGAAAGAAGATTAATTCCTGGGTTGAAAGCCAAACAAATGGTAGAGTATGGATGGGTTTTTCACCAAAAAGCATTTCTTGACTACCAGCTATGACCAAAGCCTTGGGCTCGAGGCTGCATAGATGCCAGGTGGATGAGCTTTGGGAAGAGCTAAAGATGGGTACAGGCAAGATTAGGCATAAAGTTGGAGAGGGTACTGCAGGGGATGGGATGGCCTTAGCATCTGTGCAGAGAAGCCATGATGGGGAATTGTTTGCACAGGCTGTGAATCACACTACCTTTGCAGTTCCAGGGCTGGTATCATGCTTGTCTTTAGCTTATTCTTTGTATAATAGACTTTCTCTCTGAGTCTGGAGCCCCAGATGCAAATGGCATAACGAGTTTCCACTCTGTTAGGTGAGGCACACACAGCTCTTCCACCAAGACCTGCCTGCTGCCTACAGCTAGGGTCACCCAGGCTTCTTTCCCACCTGAGCATCTTGTAGGGATGAGTAAATCTTCAGAGACTTCCACAGTAAAGATTCGAGGACTATCTCCCCACTCTTGTAGGGATGATGAAATCTTCAGAGACTTCCACAGTAAAGATTCGAGGACTATCTCCCCATTCTTGTAGAGATGAGGAAATCTTCAGAGACTTCCACAGTAAAGATTCGAGGACTATCTCCCCATTCTTGTAGGGATGAGGAAATCTTCAGAGACTTCCACAGTAAAGATTTGAGGACTATCTCCCCATTCTTGTAGGGATGAGGAAATCTTCAGAGACTTCCACAGTAAAGATTCGAGGGCTATCTCCCCATTCTTGTAGGGATGAGGAAATCTTCAGAGACTTCCACAGTAAAGATTCGAGGACTATCTCCCCATTCTTGTAGGGATGAGTAATCTTCAGAGACTTCCACAGTAAAGATTTGAGGACTATCTCCCCACTCTTGTAGGGATGAGGAAATCTTCAGAGACTTCCACAGTAAAGATTCGAGGACTATCTCCCCATTCTTGTAGGGATGAGTAAATCTTCAGAGACTTCCACAGTAAAGATTTGAGGACTACCTCCCCATTCTTCTCTTATCATTTTCTATGACAAGTAAATTGTATTACAAGTATTAGAGAAATATTAAGATGGAAATACTCTTTGGGGAGAAATAGGTAACATCTACTGTTTTCTATTACCACTATTAATGAAATTTGCTGTGACAGTGAATATTTGTATTTTATCTACAGAAAGAAATAAAACAACCAGAAAACAAGGGTATTTTGAAAGGTTGGCTGAACAGAATTTTTCAGTATTTAGTGTAGTGTGAACTGAACAAGAATTAAAAATGCAAGTTTCTGGGACAGAGGAGATCCCTGAGCAACATGAATACCAGAGTTCAGATCCCCAGAGCCTATGTAAGCGCTGAGCACAGTGGTGTGTGTATGTAACTAGCACTTGGAGGTGGGGTGTCACAGGGTAGAGAGAGGTGGATACTTGCTGGCCAGCTAGCATGCTTGAACTGGTGAGTTCCTGGTTCAGGGAATATCTTTGTCAAGGTGGAGTGTGATTGAGGAAGATGATTTGATGTCAGACTTTGGGGTGCACAGGTGAGCACCCCCTCTCATATATGCACTTTAAATTCTGTTTCTTATAAATAATTTCTGAATCACAGGTGAGGACTCTGTTGGATAGATAAGAATAATAGCTAAAAAAGAGTGCTTAAGACATGCCAGGTAGTGATTACAGGTACATACATATTAAACCACTTATTCATTTCAACAAACCCATGAGGTATGTTATATTTCTATTTTATAAATGTGGAAACGGAGGCACACATAGTGTAGATAAGTTGCCTAAGATTCCTTAGTTGATAATAAATACAACGGCATGGTAACAGACAATCTGAGAATTTCCCTGCTGACTCTGCCAGCAAATCCTTGGTGAACAAGGCTCCTCAAGGGTTAACAAGGTGTTGACTTGGCTGCAGTGTTAATGCTTATCCAAGGCCACCTGAATCCATACCTGCCATGCACATAGTTTGTGATTTGCAAGACAGACCAATCTTTTCTGTTCTTCTGTTTTCAGAAAAAGTCAAGAACCTGTTTCCAGAAGACTCTTTTAACAGCTCCACCAAGCTGGTGCTCATTAATACAGTTTATTTTAAAGGCTTGTGGGACAGGGAGTTTGAGAAAGAACATACCAAGGAGGAGGAGTTCTGGCTGAATAAGGTATGGTCCTTTATCTACATGGTCAGCTTACGTCTGACATGTGCAGTCTAAAGTCATTTGGCAAAATGCTTGTTCAGTAACTCAGGGCTCCGGCACCACTTGAGGTTGTATTATTTTCACGGGCTACTTGGGTGCCGTGTGATTTTGGTCTTCATGTTTTTGTCTCTATTTGTTGTAGAACACAAGTAAACCTGTGCAGATGATGAGCCAGTGCAGCTCCTGCAGCTTTGCCCTCTTAGAGGACCTGCAGGCCAAAATTGTGGGGATTCCGTATAAAAACAACGATCTCAGCATGTTTGTGCTTCTGCCCAATGATGTAGACGGTCTGGAGAAGGTAAACCTTGGCATCTCCTGGCCGATACCGTTTTTAACACTCCGTATTGCATCCCTTGTACCTGAGGAGCCTGGGAACAGGGCTTCTGAACAGAATTTGATGCCTGGCTGTGCCACTTGAGGAGTATTTCTCACTCTGCAGTGGTTACCAGCTGATCTCCATTGAGAAATAGACTTGTTGAGAATAACTGGAACACAGTTGTGGTGAGATGAGCTAAATGAATATTTTAAGTTGTATGGGGATGGTTCAAAAGAGTCCCTACCATTCTGAGGAGTCATTAATGTCTATGAACTATTTGCTTGGAAAATCATGTATGCATGTGTACAAAGCTTTTGCATGCAATTCAGCAAAGCCCTTCAATTTTGCTTTTCTTCTTTTGATCATCATTCTTTACTTAGGCCCACCCACTTTCTTGTCAAAATGATGAGGCTAGTGTTTTGTGTTCTGGACACCAGGAATGTGTAGCTTCAAATACATATTCTTTAAGTAGTTTCTCAACAATAAATCCTCCCAACTTCCTTGTTCCTCAACATTCTCATCTGTGAAATTGACCTCTGTGAGACTTGATACATGGCATTTTCCTGTGACTAGGGAAGTGCAGCCTAGTATATGTGGAGGGCATAGAAGGCACTCAGTAAAATTATAAATTGGAAATATTTTGGAACAATATGAAACATGTATTGGAACATCACACACACACACACACACACACACACACACACACACACACACACACACACACACCCTGATACAAAAACCTCTTTCTGGACGTCACTGAAACGAAGTGATTCAGAAGGAGAAAATTGACTTCCTTGGTCAAATCAGCAGTTCCAACATTGACTACAGTAGGGTGCCTAGTTTGAAATTCATAGTAATTGTTAATTTCTATTTGCAGAATTTATCAGCATATATTAGAATGCTTCATACATATTTGATGTCTGCAAGGGGAATGGATAATGTTGACTGTTACATAACACATAGCAACTTGACTCAAGTGTTATCTAACTTTATCAGTTTATGAGAGACACTTGGTGTAAAGTTAAATACATATAAAATAGATATCCACTGTGAATACATATATTTATACATATATAGAAACTAGAAGAGAGCAGGAATTGAAATGTAGAATTTGAAATGTCTTGTTTTTAGTTTGAAAAATCCACTTCTTGCTATATACAGATAATATAACAGAGGAAAATAAACTAGAGAATATAAGACACCAGTCTTTTATGTAGACAACAGACTGAAATGGAAATTCTGCATTTGTTATTAAAAGTAATAATTTTTCTGACTCGCTGGAGCCAGTGTGAGCTTTTAAAATGTTCCCGGATTTCCCTTAAAACTGTAGATAATCGATAAACTGTCTCCTGAGAAGTTGGTAGAGTGGACCAGCCCCGGACACCTGGAGCAAAGAAGAGTGGACCTGCGTCTGCCCCGCATGCAGGTGGAGGAGAGCTACGAGCTGGAGCCCATGCTGGAAGCTATGGGCATGCGCACCGCCTTCAGCGAGTGTGGGGACTACTCAGGCATGTCTGCACGCTCCGGGCTGCACGTCCAGAAGTTCCTGCACAGATCCTTCATGGTGGTGGCCGAGGACGGAGTTGAGGCCGCTGCGGGCACTGGCATGGGCTTCATGGTCTCGTCAGCCGCAGGCTGCGAACTTGTGCACTGTAATCACCCGTTCTTGTTCTTCATCAGGCACAGAGAGTCCGATAGCATCATCTTCTTTGGCAGGTTTTCTTCTCCCTGAGATGATCAAGGGGGGATACGGCCCCATCAGGCAGTGCTCGGGTTGACAGACCGTGAGATTCATACACCTGCTTTAGAGGCCCTCCGACCTCAGGCGCATTGGCAGCCTAATTTGAGGCCGGTCAGCTCCAGCTCAGTTCTCCCCTGATTTCCCTTGAAAGTCCATCAGTACCAGGAACGTTTTTTTTCTGCACTGAGGGGAAAAATTGCCTTCTTTCCCCTCCTTTTTCTTTCCTTCCTTTTTTTTTTTTTTTTTTTGATAAAGAGTACGGACTCTGTGGGGGAACTACAGGGTTCATCCACTTCTAGTATTTTGGCATATTACGACACACAAGTAAAATAAAATAATAATTTACTCAATTAATGTGTTTCTTTGTTTCCTTTCCTGATAGATACTGGGGACCTGTACTTAGGCAAGAGAATTTAGAAACTGTCAATGAAATACAAGTGAAATGCCAGAACAAATTAAACTACAGTGCATGAGGCAGAGAGGTTGTCTTGTTTCCTTCTCCATTCTGACAGTATATACCCCATGTTCGTTTCAAAATCATTTTGGTATTAGAAATAATTGCTAAGGTAAGTGTACCTGATCAGGCGTTGGAAAGTAGGTATTGGATTATCCTTTAGAAGAGTGGTCCTTTTCTTTCTTTGCCTTCTTTAATTTTCCTGTTGGATTCTTGAGGGATGTCTACTGCCAGATGACATTTTCTTCTTAAAATTTTTTCTTTTATTTTTGAGATTATAATTTAGCATTTCTCCCTCCCCACCCTTCCATGTACCCCTTTTTACTCTCTTTCAAATCCATGGCGCCTTCTTCATTAATTGCTACATACATATATGTACATTTATCTACATATGCATTCCTAAATATAATCTGCTCGGTCTATATAATGTCACTCGTATGTATGCTTTCATGGTTGACACTTTGGTGTTGGGTAATCAGTTGGTGGGCTTCCCTGGGGAACATTATCTCTCCCACTCTCAGCAATCCTTATTTGACTATAGTTCTTTTTTTTTCTTCAATAAAAATGTCAGTCTCTTTATTTTTTTTATTTTTTTCATTTTGTGTTTTTCTTTTGTTTTTATTAAGAAATTTTCTATTTATTGACATACCAACCATGGATTCCCCTCTCCTCCCTCCTCCTGCCCCCCAGCCCCCCCCCCCCCAGCCCACTTCCCAGTCCCACCTCCTCCAAGGCAAGGCCTCCCATGAGGAGTCAGCAGAACCTGGCACATTCAGTGGAGGCTGGTCCAAGCTCCTCCTCCTGCACCAAGGCTGTGTAAGGTGTCCCACCACAGGCACTGGGCTCCAAAAAGCCCACTGACGCACCAGGGACGGATCCTGATCCTACCGCCAGGGGGTCCCCTAAACAGTTCCAGCTAAACAACTGTCTCACATCTGTAGTTCTTTAGGGCTGAAGTCTCGTGGGCTTCCCCAGTCCGCTTTGTCATGTTTATTGGTAACCAGACATCATTTTCTTAGGTTGAAACGCTCTGTGTATTTTGCCAACACCACATTTCAGGCATGCTTCAGGCTTCAGCTTTATCAGTTTTTAGTAAGATCACATTGATGACTTATTTTAAACATTTTTTTGAGCTATCATTACATGTTATGAATTCATTGATTTTTTTTGGGTCGGTTTTTAGGGTTGCTCATCCATCATTATAAGCCAGGTTTAGATTATTTCCTCAACCTAAAAAGCTGCCCTCACCTCCAACCACAGGCAATCACTCTCTTCTCTGGTTTTGTAAAATCTTGTTTTCTATGTCTCATATAAGCAGACTCATGACAGAATTTATTTCGTGCCTGGCTTCTTTCATCTAGTAGAATGGTTGTGTAGTTCATCCTTTTGTAGTATATGCTGATTATTAATTTCCCACTATTGCTGAATAGTATTCTGTTTAATGGAAAAGATTCATTTTATTTATCCATTTGTCAACCAATGATTTGCTTATTTCTACTTTTTGGCTATTATAAATATTACTACCATGAACATTCATATGAATATGTTAGTATGTATATATGCTTTTTACTTCTCCTGAGTAGAATCTTGGATTACACAATAAGTTGTCTGGCTTTTGAATAAAATGTTAAACTGTTTCCCTGTGTCAGTATCATTTCACATTCCTATCAGAAGAGTATAAAGGTCCCAGTGTCTTCACATGTTTGCTGGCATCAGTATTGTGTCTTGATAGTTGGAGTCTTTCCTTTGGATGTGAACTGTTCCATAGTGATTTTTTTCTTGCATTTCTCTAATGATTAAGTAAGGTGAGCATTTCCCCCATGTACATTTTGCTATTTGTGTGACTTCTTTGTTGAAATGTATAATCAAATCATTTGGTTATTTTAAATGGGTAGCTTACCTTCATGTTTTATTATGGAGTTGATAAACTTCTCATACTCTGAATACAAGTTCTCTATCAAATATGTAATAGGGGAAGATCACCAAACCCTATGGTTTCTTATTAATGTCCTCTAAAATATATACTAACTTGAAAAGATATAATTTAATATAAAATTATGTAAATACATTCATTAATTTTAATATTCTAGAAAGAAACACATTGATAATTTCTTACTATTTCTTTGTCATTAACTAATAGAAGCCATTATTCTATGTCTAGTCTATGGGTTTGTCTCTTCTGGACACATAATATGAGTGATATTGTATAATAGATGGCCTTTTGCTATTTGATTCTTTGTTACTTACTACAACAATTTAAGATTCAACCAAGTTATTGTACATATCAATGTTCAGTTCTTTATTATGTTTAATATTTTGTACAGATGTATCAGATTTTGTCTAGCTGTTCATCAGTTGATAAACATTTAACTTTGAATTATTAGCCATTATGAATAACACTGATAGGGACAGTTTGTGTATACTTCCCCTCCCCCCCCCATGGACATATATTTTCATTTCTCTTGAATTATGCTGGGTCATATGTCATCTTTATGTTTACCATTTTGAGGAAATTCTGAATTGCCCTACTTTATAATCCTGCAACCAAGTATAATAGATTTAATCTGGGCATGGTGGTGCACACTTTTAATCTCGGCACTGAGAAGGTCAAGGCAGGCAGAACTCTGAGAGCCGAGGCCAGCCTGATCTACAAGCAAGTTCCAGACAGTGAGATGCTATTTAAAAAACAAAAAAAAAAAACAAGCAAAAAGATTTAGTTTGTCTACATCTTTGTCAGTATTTATAATCTTTAAATTTTAACAAGTCTACTCTAGAAAGTGTGACATTATATCTCACCATAGTTTCCCTCTTTCCTTCCTTCTCTTTCCTTTCTTTCTTTCTTTCTTTCTTTCTTTCTTTCTTTCTTTCTTTCTTTCTTTCTTTCTTTCTTCCTATTTTTGAGACAGGGTTTCTCTACATATCACTGGCCGTCCTGGTACTCACTATGGACTGGGATTAAAGGCATGCGTCCCCATGCCTGGCCTGTAGTTTGAAATGTGATCAGAGACTAGCCATCAGTATTATTGTTTGAGATTACGCCTTTGGTATCACATCTAAGGCCTGTTTCCCTAACCAAACAATGAAACACTTCTTTTTGTTTTATTCTAGAAGTTTTGGTTTTAGTTCTTCTATCTAGGTCCACAGTCCATTTGCAGTTTGTATATGTGTGCTGTGGGGGGTGGGGTAGATTAGGGCCTTAGCTTATATTATTTATTGCACATAGATGTTAAATTGTTCATTTTTAAAAGGGTAATCACATTGACATGGAATTTTCTTGGCATTTTTATTTTAAAACTCAACGGGTTAAAAGTATGAATTTTTACAAACAATGCTGATATGAACATAACTGAACAAGTGCTCTTATGGTGTGGTTGAGCATTTCTTGGGTATATGCCCAAGAGTGGTATAGCTGGATCTTGGGGGAGATTGATTCCCAATTTTCTAAGAAAGCGCCATATTGATTTCCAAAGTGGTTGTACAAGCTTGCATTCCCACCAGCAGTGGAGGAGAGTTCCCCTAGCTCCACATCCTCTCCAGCATAAGGTGTCTTCAGTGTTTTTGATCTTAGCCATTCTGACAGGCGTAAGGTGGTATCTCAGAGTTGTTTTGATTTGCATTTCCCTGATGATTAGGGATGTTGAGCAGTTCCTTAAATGTCTTTCGGCCATTTGAGTTTCCTCTGTTGAGAATTCTCTGTTTAGTTCTATAGCCCATTTCTTAATTGGACTGTTGGGCATTTTGATGTCTAATTTCTTGAGTTCCCTATATATTCTGGATATCAGTCCTCTGTCAGATGTGGGGTTGGTGAAGATCTTTTCCCATTCTGTAGGCTGTCGCTTTGCCTTGTTGACCGTATCCTTTGCTCTACAAAAGCTTCTCAGTTTCAAGAGGTCCCATTGATTGATTGTTTGTCTCAGAGTCTGTGCTACTGGTGTTCATTGTTTGTAATAGCCAGAACATGGAAACAACCCAGATGCCCTTCAACTGAAGAATGGATAAACAAAATGTGGTACATATACACAATGGAATACTACTCAGCAGAGAAAAACAATGGCATCATGAGGTTTGCAGACAAATGGATGGATCTAGAAAAAATCATCCTGAGTGAGGTAACCCAGACTCAGAAAGACAAACATGGTATGTACTCACTCATAGCAGGATACTAGACATGAAACAAGGATGACTTGTCTGCTACTCACATCACCAGGGAGGCTACCTGGAAAACAGGACCCCAAGAAAGACACAGGGATCACGCAATGACAGAGAAATGGAATGAGATCTACATGAACAGCCTGGACATGAGTGGGGGTAATGAAAGGCGAGGGTTGAGGGAAAGAGAGCTTGGGGGAGCGGGAGATCCCAGCTGGATCAACAACAGAGAGGGAGAACAAGGAATAGGAGACCATGGTAAATAAAGACCACATGAGAATAGGAAGAAGCAAAGTGCTAGAGAGGCCCACAGAAATCCACAAAGATACCCACACAACAGACTGCTGGCAGAGGTCGAGAGACAGCCTGAACTGACCTACTCTGGTGATGGGATGGCCAAACACCCTAATTGTTGTGCTAGAAACCCCATCCAACTACTGAGGGATCTGGATGCAGAGATCCATGACTAGGCCCCGGGTGGATCTCTGGGAGTCCAATTAGCGAGAATGAGGAGGGTTTATATGAGCGAGAGTTGTTGAGACCAAGGTTGGATAAAGCACAGGGACAAATGGCCAAATGAATGGAAACACATGAACTATGAACCAATGGCTGAGGGGTCCCCACTGGATCAGGCCCTCTGAATGGATGAGACAGTTGATTGGCTTGATCTGTTTGGGAGGCACCCAGGCAGTGGGACCAGATCTTGTGCTCATTGCATGAGTTGGCTGTTTGAAACCTGGGGCCTATGCAGGATTGTTTGGCTCGGCCTGGGAGGAGGGGACTAGACCTACCTGGACTGAGTCTACCAGGTTGACCTCAGTCTGTGGGGAAGGCTTTGCCCTGGAGGAGATGGGAATGGGGGGGGGTGTTGAGGGGAAGGTGAGGGGGACGGGAGGGGGGAGAACAAGGGAATCCGTGGCTGATATGTAGAACTGAATTGTATTGCAAAATAAATTAATAAAAAAAAAAAAAGAAATGAAAAAAAAAAAAAAAAAAAAAAAAAAAAGTATGAATTTTTGCTTCTGTGCTTTCAGGTCTGTCCCGTTGATTTATACTGCTGTTTGTTGACAGCGAGTCTTCTAATCCATGAATGGGAAATAGCTCTTCATTTATTTAGCAGTTTCATTTCTTTCATAAATACTTATATCTGATAAATACGTATATTCAGCATACGTACCTTCTTCTGTTGAACGTGCCCTGACTTTCTGGTACTGTCAGGGGTGACATTTCCTTAATTTCACTCTCATTGTTTATTGTTAACTTGTAGAATTATGATGTTTTCATATATTGCTTTTATTCTTCCATGTTGATATACACATGCATTGTTATAATTAACTACTTGCTGGTTCCCAAGATTGAAAATTACTTTTCTAGATGCTCCCTATTATATCATTTTCTACCCCTGATTTATGAGGATTTTAATGAAGTTTTTGTGAAATACTTTTCGCTCTTTATTTATATGTACATTGCATATTAAATAAAGCACACATTCCTGGGAAAATGCATTTGATCACAGTGTATAATCTTATTGGATTCAGTTAACTACTACCTGTTGGTGGATATTTGCATATGTGCTTGTAAGGGATAAGTGTTCTACTTACATAAGGTCCTGAGTAATTGGAACCAGGCATCTGCTCAGGCTAAGCATGAGAAGGTGAAACCAGGTCTGCTGCTTCTTCCACTCACATGACCACCCCTTTCCAGCATATTAAAAAGGCAGGGACGAAAGAGAGGAGTGATTCATCATCATTATTAGTAATCAGCCTTTGTGAAGTAGAGTGACTCAAAATGCAATAGGGACAGGCCAATAAGTAAACAGATGCAATAGAAGTGTTGCCAGCTACAGTTGCCATCCAGGGCTTCAACCAATGCTCCTGCAACAGCTACACATAAGGGATCTCTTCACTCTACACACACGTTTATATTTGAGCTCCTTTCTTTGGGTTTTCAAGTGTCTTCAATGGATATGAGCATCTCTGTAAGTTGTAAAAAGTGATATTGGGAAAACCCAAGTAACATAGTTGGGCAGCATACTATCTGACAAAAACAGAAGGCTTCTTGTTGCACAGATGTGGGTACCAGCTGGTGCTCAGCTGGCAAGGCTGCTAATCATAGCAAGACTCTCAACTGGTCTAATTAATCATTGTGGCCATTCTGCACAGAAATCTACTTTGGAGATGGGAATGGGCACTGAGCTTCATGTGAAGATTATAGGAGAGAAGTTTTCTTTCCTTGGGGCTCCAGGTGGAACACAGTAATGTTGACTAAAACTAGGTATGTTTTCCCTCATCATTGAAGAAGCTTTTCCTAACAGTCAATGTTACTGGGTATGATAAGAACCACAAGGAACATACAATCTCCCCAGATGAATCTTCACAACACGGAAATGTTCTGGGAGGTGGCTGAAGGTCACCTGCTTTGAGCAATTAATTGAAAGCAATTTCTTTTGTAGAAATTAGTGACATGGATGGCAGAGCTAACAATAGAGAATAAATGTCTTAGTTTATATTTTTACTGGGCATAAACCATCTACACCTGCAGAGGGAATAAAATTAGCAAGTCATTTTAGAATTAAACTTCAAATATTTGCAAGTTAAGTGGTGTTTTCAAATGAAAATTCTTGCTTGCTTTTACTTGGGACAATTTAGATGTTGGACACTTCACATCTTCTTCAAAACAGTTTTGTTTGATTTGGACTATGCTCAGATGATGAACATTGGATGTGGTGAGAATACAGGATGAATTTGGAGACAGTCACTGAAGGAAATACACTACCTAGATGTTACTTTGTCTGTGAGATTTCCCAGAAGTTCCCCTCCCTGGTCCCTCATGTATACAGCTAGAATTGTTCCTTCTTCATTGGTGCGTAGTTCTTTGCTTACACATTTTTACCTCGTGTAATACAGGCTAGTTAGTTGTATACTTATCCATTGACAAACTATTATGCTCTTGAGGCTAATAAACATGTCTTAGTCTTCATTTCCTAATACTTGTACATGGTAAATATTAACAAATCATACTTCTGACACCTTTTGCTGACATCACAAAAAATAGCTTTGTTTAGATAGGAGTTAGGGCAGTTGACTCAACTTTATGGATAACAATATGTTTGTGAAGGAACACAAACTCATCAAAATGATCTCTGAGCTTCATGGAGTGAAATAAGACCCAAGGCGAATGAGAAGTACTCTTTCTGCAAGTTGATTTAAAACAATGTGTCTTGGCTTGGGTGGTGACGAGTCACACCCAGCTTAGAAAAGTATTTGGGTCAAATGTAAATAACTGGCCATACAAGTTATATCCTTCTGAGAAATGGGCAGAGTGGTTGAAGAAATGGGGTGCTGTGGAATGGAGGATTATGACTGTGAGACATGATGAAGATATGCTTCCAAAGGAAGATTCCAGAAGCTCATTTCTCACATCTGATTTCTAATTCTATTCTTTATCATGTGCCATATCATCTAGTATGTCTCAGTTTTGACAGCTATAAAATGCAAATTACTCAAAAAATAGCATATAGGATAGTTTTGGAGATTAAATATCACTATCTACTCATAAGTATTGTGATTTAAGTATGAAACATTTTCCATAGGGTCCTGTGTTTGAGCACTTGACCCCAACTAGTGGTGCTGCTTTGGGAGGTTGTGGAAGCTTGAGGAAGTGGGGCTTCTCTGGAGGAAGTAAGTCTCCCGTGGTGGACTGTGACGCTTGGTAGGCAGACCCTACTTCCTGTCTGTAGTCCACCCCTCCCTGAGGTCTCAACGTGACATTCCTGCTGCTGTGCCTTCAAGCTGCAGGGGACAGTGCTCCCAAACTGTAAGGCAAGATAAACTCTCCTTTCTATAATTTATTTTAATAAGTATTTTGTCTGAGTAACAATATAGGTAACATACAAAGGGGCTTAAGATAATGCTTCAAAATTAATAAATGCTCATGAATATCAATTGCTGCCTTTCTCTTTCATGTTCTTGCTTGAAGTCTCCACCATCTCCTTTGCTCTGTTATTGGCTATAATAATTGAGTTTAGTAATTCTATTAGTTTGACTTCCAGAAAGAAAACAAAATCACTCAAGGTGTTGAAAAGAATTTAGAACATCAATATTTTATTTAGATTATCTTAGAGTTGAAAACACAGTACACCAGGTTACCAAACACCCCCACCTACTTTTTACGCTACATTTAGTGACATGTAAGAAAGTATCATTGCTAGAGCCCCACAGCAGGCAGAATTTTAGAATAGACCCTAGACTTCGGCTCCTGTGGTCCATGCACCCCTTCTTCCAGTTACTCACCAGGTGGTATCTAGGCATTACTGAGTGAAGGTTTTGCAAAAGTAATTAACATCCTGAATTAATTCTTCTTAAATAATCTATCAAAGTGGGATACAATCTTCAATGACAGAGGCTCTTTAAATATGGTTTAGACATTAGAGTCAGGAAATTTGACATGAATGGAGTTCCCTTACTAGCTTTGAAGAGAACACCATGCTCACCATGGAGGTGGGCGTCGTGTTTTCTTTTTTCTGCTTTCATCACTATAGTGAAGAATTGGAATCAATCTAGCTGTTCAACAGATGAATGGGTAACAAAAATTTGAATGTGTACATACAAAATAATATGTATAGTTGTATGTTCTTAATGGTGTTTTTTTTTTGAAAAATAGTTTTAAATTTTGTGAAGTCTACCTTATTAATTTTTTGTTTTACAATGTCTACTTTTCCAGGTCTGATCTAAGAATTTTTGTGCCCATTTCAACTTTACTGTGACTGCGTTTTGTTTCTAGAAGTTCCATAGTTTCACTTTTGCATTCAATCCTAGGGTTCATTTTGTGGATTTTTGTGAAGGAAGGGTTAAGAATGGCTGCCTTCCATGTGGACTTCCTGTGTCCTCAGTCTCTGCACTTGAAAGGAACTTACTTGAATGACAGTTGCCTTGACACCGTGTGACATGTAAAATGTGGGGTTATCTTTGGCATGTCTAATGCTTTTATTGGTCTCTGTTATTCCAGTTCTACCTCATGTCTCATCATGACAGGAGTTGTTCTAAAGTTGTTTGTCTTCTATCAGCGACCATTCAGGCCTTTGTTTATGAGTGTTGGCGTAGTATGTATCTTTTCATGTTTTATACATGATTCACACTTTCCATCACATGTACAATGAAAATTTAAAGAGTCATATGTTTGGATTCAGTGACGACTCTTGGAAGTTGGGAAGATCCTAGCAACAAAGCTAGTGGGATGGGCTGCAGAGGCCGCGCATGCGCCATGAGGGTGTGCGCCACGAGGGTGTGGAGAGATTTTTTTTTATATATACACTGAAGACTTATGGGGAGAACAGACAGGCACAAGAATGTTTGAGAAGCTCAATAGGGTCAACTGGTTTTGACTTCTACTAAGGTTAAAGGTTGGAACAAAGGTAGTTGCTGTGATCAAGGCTTGCTCGCTTTGACTTTCCCTGGGCTGCCGAAAGAGGGCGCTCCAGTGCTTTCTTACCAACGTTATGGAAACCAGGACGAAGAAAAGGTTGAGTTTGGAGCCCTTAGGAGTGGTGCATCAAAAAGTGGAATTGTGGGTCTCCGCATCTACTCCCATCAGATGCTGAATGATGCTTCTCTGATAACAGCTGGCTAAGCACCAATCTATGAGTGTAGCAGGGTATCATTAGCGATTATTTCATCGAAGTTTTTCCTCCAATCGTGTTTGGTTCTATCCTAGGTCTTTGGGCTATACAGCCCCTGGTTCCTGGTTATCCAGGCAGTACCAGGTGTAGGTTCCCTCTTGTGGCATGGGCCTCAGGTCGGACTAGTCATTAGTTGGCCACTCCCACAAGTTCTGTACCACCATTATTCCAGCACATCTCACAGACAGGACAGATTGTAGGTCAAGGGTTTTGTGGCTGTGTTGGTGTCCCAGTCCCACTGCTGGAAGCCTTGTCTAATAACAGAAGATGGTTGGTTCAGGCTCTGTGTCCCTGAGAGTCTTCGCTAGGGTCATTCTGGTAGATTCTAGGGACTTTCTATTGTACTAGGTTTCCATATTACCCCTATATCCTCCTAATTCCAGTCATCTCTCAGTACTCTCTCCCTCCACTCCTACCTCTCCCACCCCCATGCCTTATCCCTCCTGTTCCCATCCCCACCTATCCCCAGTCTACACACAAAATCCATTTTATTTCCACTTCCCTGGGAAATCCATGTATCCTTCCTCAAGGCTTCCTTGTTACTTATAGCCTCTTTGGGTCTGTGGATCGTAGCATGATAAGCCTTTACTTAACAGCTAATGTCCACTTATAAGTGAGTACATACAATGTTTATCTTTCTGAGTCTGGGTTACCTCACTTAGGGTGATTGTTGTTTCTAGTTCTATCTATTTGTCTGCAAATTTCATGATGTCATTTTTTTTGACAGCTGAGTAATTGTGTAAATGTACCACATATTCTTTATCCATGTTTCAGTTGAGGGACATATAGGTTATTTCTAGTTTCTGGCTATTATGAGTAAAGCTGCTATGAACATAGTTGAGCAAGTTTCCTTGTGGTATGATTTAGCATTCTTTGGGTATATGTCCAAGAGTGGTATAGCAGGGTCTTGAGGTAGATCAGTTCCCAATTTTCTGAGAAACCACTATATTGGTTTCCATAGTGGCTGTACAAGTTTGCACTCCCACTAGCATTGGAAGAGTGTTTCCCTTCTCTGTTTAGACCTGTACAATTGTTAATTGGATTATTTGGTTTGTTTATCTAGTTTCTTATGCCCTTCATATACTTTGTGTATTAGCCCTCTATTAGATGTGGAGTTGGTGAAAATTTCTTCTCATTCTGTAGGCTGCCATTTTGTCCTATTGATGGTACCCTTATAGAAGCTTCTCTGTTCCATGAGGTTCTATTTATTGTTTATCTTAGTGCCTTGCTATTGGTATTCTCTTCAGAAAGTTGTCTCCTGTGTCAATGTGTTCAAAGCTATTCCTCACTTTCTTTTCTATCAGGTTTAGTGTATCTGGATTTATGTTGGGATCTTTGATCCACTTGGACTTGATTTTTGTGCAGGGTGATGAATATGGATCTATTTGTATTCTTCTACATGCAGACATCCAGTTAGGCCAGCATCATTTGTTGAAGATGCCTTTTTTTATTGTATATTTCTGGCTTCTTTATCAAAAATCAGGTGTCCGTAGGCATATGGATTTACATCTAGGTCTTAGATTAAATTTCATTAATCAACCTGCCTATTTTTATGCCAATACCATTTGTTTTTTATTAGTATAGCTCTGTAGTACAGCTTGAAATCAGAAATGGTGCCAGGGGAACCCCATAAAAGAGGAAGAGGAAGGAGTGTAAGGGTTAGAGGGGTTGAGGACACTGAGAACACAGCCCACAGAATCATTTAAGCAGGGCCATAGGTGCTCACAGAGACTGAAGGGACAAGTATGGACCCTGTATGGTCTGATCTAGGTCCTCTGCATACATGTTATGGTTGTGTAGCTGGGTGTTTTTGTGAGGCTCCTTAACAGTGGGAATGAAGGGTGTCTCTGACTCTTTTGTCTGCTCTTGGAACCCTTTTCCTCCTACTTGGTTGCTTTAACCAGCCTTGATATGAGAATTTGTGCTTAGTCTTACTGTAATTTGTGATGCCATATTCCATTGATATTCCTGGGAGTCCTTTTCTTTTCTGAAGGGAAATGGAGGAGGAGTGGATCTGAGGAAGAGATCAAGTGTGTTGGCGGGGAGCTGGGAGAAATGAAGGGGGGAAAACTAAGGCGTGGATGTAATGAATGAGAGAGGAATAAAAATGGAGTCAGAGCAGCTGCACTGGGTTCCTGTTCGTAGTGCAGTCTGACAACACACACCACAGTGGACATTTGCCGTCACCATTTCTTCGCTGTTTGCCTTTCCTCTTCGTTCTTGGGCGTTCTTCATTACTTTCAGTGCTCACTTTCATCCTCACTGTTGCCATGATTATGGTTGTTCAGGGCTTACAGCATGCATATTCAGCTTACCGCTTGCTGCCATTAGATAACACCTTTACTGCAAGATACCTTAGCTTACAGTAGTGTCCTTCAGCCTGGTGTTCTCTCTGTGTGGATTTCATTTCTACATTTATCATATATTCCATAGTAAGTACTTAATTCTTTTTGCTTCAGGTAGTTAGTTACCTTTAAAAAATTGACCAAAATGTCTTTTATTTGCCCACATATTTAACATTTTGATTATTCTTCATTGTTTGAAAATATTTCAGCTTCTGTGTTTTTTAATTTTATTTTTGTATTGTGTGACTAAGTTTTGGGAAAAATTCGATTCACTTCCCTCTCAGAAGCGTGGGAATGACCTGAACTCTAAGGGTATTTAGGAGGAAATCATAAGGAATATGTCAATAATGTTGCTGATCTCAAAGAGATTGTAGTTGGTTCATTTAGAGGTTAAGGTGGGAGAGGGCATAGACTGGGGGATGAATGAGAAATACTTCCTGGAATAGAATTTTCACATTACTCAAAGCCATTGCCTTGTTCTGTGAACTGTCCTTTTCAACCCCACATCAGGCAGCTGTTTGAGGAGATATTGGTTCATGTGCATTTTTTCTCACATGATACCAAAAGCTCCTTTATAGAAATATGTTAGTCCAGTTCACGTAGTCACTGTATATTCCAGACGAAATCTTAAAGAGTCTGAGCTCATTCGTAAATTCTAAGCTAGACCACTCGCTGTAATTAACCCTTCTGCCAAAAATGTTATTTTATGAAACAAAGTCCACAAGATTACATCAATTTTACATAACTTTGCATTTCAGGAAGTCATGTTTTTTGTTGTGGTCTTGAAGTCAATAGTTCGTTCTCTGTTTTAAAACAAAGTCAGGGAAGATGGCTCCTATGTGCCATGACAAGAACAGAGTTGAATGTTTCCCAGGTGAAGCTGGTCTTTCCTACTCAGGAGTTCACACTGCAAACACTCAGAACGCTCAGCTGTGGAATTCCCATGAGGGTATTGTGCGATTTATGAACAAATAGAAGCAATTTTACAAATATAGTCTAATTTTGAGCCATATTTGATACTCCAAAGATTACTAAAACAAAAATCCCTAATATTAAAATACGCTTGATTGAAATAGCTACAAATGACTTGTATTTCCAAAATCAAAACAAAACAAAAAGCAAAATAAAACAAAACTTTTTGATGCTTATCAAGTTGTGCCAGATAGCTGTGACTCTTCCTTAGAGTAAGCATGATGTAAGATCTTGTTCTCTTCTAAGCAAGTTTGTCCCTGACTCTGCAGGTTCCTACTACAGGTGCAGTTTTCAGAGCAGTGAACATGAAGATGGATTTCTACTGATTTTGAAAGTCAAAGTTTACCTGACCTAGGACCACCCGGGGGTGGGCAGGTCAGACCCTTTGTGACTGTGTAGATTTAGACAAGCCTAATTCCTCTCTGCAAGTCAGAGAACATGAACTGTGGAAAGTGGGGCTCCTCTTTAAAGTTCAGAACACAGGATGGGTGGTAAAAAGATGAGGGAAGGATTAGAGAAGGCCAGCAGGTTTTTCCTGCTTTGTCAACTTGCATTCAAAGTAGATCAAAAGAGATGACAGGCGTCTTTTTGTCAAAGCACTTTGAGAACATTCTCATTTCCACACAGCCCTGAACATTGGGTAGACATCCTGGTTTCACCATTTCTGTCTACTCTGCTGGGGTGATGTAGTTTAAATATTCCTCCAGAGATAGATTCCATGTACCCACATGTGTACCGGTTATTATTTCTTCTTTGTAAAGACACAAACCATGTCACACTCTACAGACTCACTGACTCTTTTAACAAACTCATCTGATATTGTTAAAAGTTGAAACTATTGATTTTCTCTTATAGCCTTTTGGGTTCAATGTTTCTAGTGATTCCTATTTAACTTAAGTTTGAATTTGAAATTTGGGTACCTCTATTTTAATTGCTGAAGAGTCAACCCCTTCTATTTTCATTTATTAAGAGCCCTTCCTTGTAAGGTAAATATGTTAAATTTTGTCACATAATTTTCTAGGTTCTTAAGTTGAGCTGTAGAATGTTCTGTAGTGATGGAATTAGGATAATAGAAGTGTTCAAAATTGCATGGTGCAAGGTACTACATGCTAGCCACAGCAACTAGTGAGGTAAGAAAATGTACTAATTTTGCTTAATGTGACTTCATCTAATTTATATGTGACTCTAGCTAGCTAATGATTATTACATTAGACAATACAGATCTCTAGGGCTTTCCTGGGGTGCTGATATAGTAAATGATATTGTTTCTAATCTATTTATCTTTGATAAAATTATTCTTTTACTTTGTAGTATTTTAAATATTCTTTGGGCTAGAGGATTGGCTTAGTGGTAGAGAACTTGTCTAATATGCAAGAGGCCTTGAGTTGAATCCCCAGCACTACAATATACAATAAATCTGTAACGTTTTCTTGCTATTAAAAAGAATAAAATAAGCATGTATAAAAATGTATCTACATACCACCCTAGCTTAGAATTAGTTGATTTGTTTTGAATATTTCCTTCCATACGATTAGTACATTTCCAACTTATATTCCTTATGTATGATTGGCCTCTTGAAAGTTGAAAATACAGTAAAGTAATAAGTTGAAAAAAATCATTATTTTATTGCTAATGTATTTTATAAAATCACAAAAATTAGAAACATATGAAGAGCCCCAGATATCAAAGTCAAAGACGTGTAGGTGTTTATATTCATCAGTTTAAAGAGAATGTATTATTTACTTTAGATCGCTTAAAACAGGTCACAAACTCTGTTAGAGTAAAAGAAACTATATTAAAATCTCATCTTTTCATTGAACATTTTTTCCCGGAGAATGTTTATATGGAGAAATCAGGTTTATATGGCTATATAAGAAGCAAACAATAGAGATGTTCTACTTTAACCACTGCACTCTTAGTGATGATTCTGAGATGGCAAAGAGAAACGAAGCCAGACAAACTTGTTTCCAGGCCTCCATGGACTCCAGCTCCTCTGCTAACTTCCCTGGAAACAGGGCAGAGTGACAGCACCTAAGGGGAAGACATTCTGCCGAAGAAGAGGATGTTGTTGGTCTTGTTTTGCTTGATGAAGAATAGGAAAGGGTGATCACAAGAGAAATCTTCACTTATTAATGCGGATGTTAGAGCAACTTCTACCCCTGTGGCAGCTGCAGCTTCTGTCCCCTCTTCAGTCACCTCCACAAAGGACTTGTGTAAAACTTGAGACACCACGAGGCCTTCCCTGCTGCTCATGCCCAAGAAGTCGGCTTTCTGTGCATTGAAGGCATCCACCATCCCCATGTGCTCCAATGGAGCCGGGAGGTCATACTTCTGCTCCACTCTGAATCGTGGTAAGGATAAATACAACTCTATCATGTCCATATTCTGTGGGCTTGTCCACTCTATTAACTTATCAGCAGTGAGCTCATCTTCAAGCTATAAAAATAGGGGAAAAGAAATTGTCATGATTAACTGAAAGCCTGTAGCTCACATGAGCAATGAATGAAAGGGAAACCTTTAGTAATAAACATTAGAAACACTGTATTGTATAAATACAACAAATACTGATGATTCAGTATAGATATTATTTATTTAGAAAATTTAAAATTAGATATCATTGTCACTAATATTAAAAAGTAGAATCATTATTTTGTACAGAATTGACTATATTCATTATTTCTCGCTGCTAGCCACCTGTGTAACTTTAAATAAATGTTTCTTTATATTTTCTTGACATCTATAGTTATTATATAATGCTCTAGGTTTTACATTTTTATTCAAAATATTTATAAACATTTTCTACATTGTGATTTATTTCTTTCAACAAATTTGACTTGTTCCTTCTTATTGGCATGAAGTGGATATTTAATGTGTGTAACTGTACTTAATTACTAATCAGGCAAGCCTCCAGTGTGTTTCAGGCTGTGTATAGAATACTTGTAATACAGGACGAAACACCATATTTCCTTTAAAATTTTTCATTGTTGTCATGTTTAATTATTTTCATTAGTGTCTTGTTTAAATTTGATAGCTTAGGAAGAAATGAGGTGACAGAAAGAAGAGTAGGAGACACAAGCTTTACCTTCTTCAGACCATCGATTTCATTTGGTAGTAGAATAAACATGCTTAGCTCTTTGCATTTGTATGGTATTTCCACAATCTTGGCCTGCACATCCTCCAGCAAGTTAAAGTTAAACTTGCTTTTTTGTTTCATCATCTGGACAGGTTTACTAGTATTCTGTAACAAATCAATGTGTCAAACACATACCAAGGGAGACATAAGACAGCATAGATAATGTTGTTGAGATACCAAACACATCAACATCCTTTGAAGAGACAACCCTGAAATTTTGTGAAGTCAAAACAAAAAGTTTCTTTAATTGTTCCTACTTAACAAAGTTACAAGACTAAAACACATGACATATTTTATTTTGTACTTTCTGCAGCATCACTTGTATTTAAAATGAAATATCCACACATTACTATATGATATTATGTAAATAAAATACCAACCTTGTTCAGCCAAAAGTTTTCTTCTCCAGTATGCTTTTCATCAAATTTGTGATCCCATTGTCCTTTGAAATACACTGCATTCACCAGAACCAGTATAGTGCTACTGCTCAGGCTCCCATCAGGAAATAAGTCTTTGATTTTTCCTGCCAGGGAAAGAACAAAATGTCTATCATCAAAGTAGAAGGAGCTTGTCTGGAGGATGCTTTACAAGAGTTCACCATTGCTCGCTTATCACTTGTTAACCCAAGTCATTACTTGAAGGACTGATTGACTTGTTCATAAGACATAGCCTTCCTCACAGTGCCTTGTGTGTCTTGGGATGGACATATCAATTCTTGTCAGAGGAAAGACATTTAGGCTTTCTGTCTGGGTGATTATGGCCAACTCACAGTGAATACTGACAAGCTGTTTGGATCTCCCCTATCAGCTTACCTCTGCTCCTTCCTCTCTCTCTGTAACTTACTTTTTCCCCTTCATTTTAAGGTTCACTACCCAAAGTGTTCTACCCAAGGCCTGATTATTCTTTTATATAAATGAGAATTCTATCATCTGAAGCACATTCCTGGTAATGTCAAACACTACTCCAGGTGTGTCCCCTGTTCACTTTTATGTTGGACTGCTGCAAGCTTGGCCTATCAAGAGAGTGAGATATGTCTACAAAGTGGAAGCTTTGTTGAGATCTCTGCTCTAGGTGGTGAAAATGGTCATCAATCCCTTCAGGAGGTCAAGGTAGAGACATGAGCTGAGATGAGAAGAAGTGCCTTGCTTTCTTGACTGGCAAAAGAGAAAGAGACTTTCTCTGTCATTTTCTCTTAGCTTTCCAGAATTGGCTGTGACTTAAAAAAATGGATATGATATCAAAACATGTCTGGGTGGAGGCTTCAGGTTCTCAAAAATACCACTAACTAAGCTAAATGTAAATGATTCTGTTTCCACTGATTGACTTTCTGCTAACTTCTCCATACTTCCTTCTGGCTCACTTCATATTTATGGAGACCATCCCACCATGTCTGGTACTTCCTCCAGTGACCCTCCTATACAATACCGTTTGTTTGGCTTTCCACCCAAGAATTAATCTTCTTTTGGCTTTGGTCTGCAGCATGTGCAAAGTCAAGTGATTCCACATTGGCATGGTAAAATTTATTAATATCTTCCAAAAATTCCTTTGATACATGAAGGAACCAAAAAGAATTAAGAACAATTTAGACATTATTCAAATTTCACTATTTGTGACGATACTAGAATCTGATAGCAGACCCTGGCCACATCTGCTGTTCTATGAACATGCAGATTTTTTTACTCAGGTAATATTATGTAGGCAATGTGAGAACACATTGTGGGAAGGCTGGTGCAGGGATGTCACTGAAGGTCAATACCATATGGTAAAAGGCCGGTGGACAAAAGGCTAGGACTTGCAAAGTTCCCAGTAAGTCAAGAGAGTTGATTTACTCCTGAGCTAACCTACCACTAAGTTCAACCACTGCATTTCTCATTTGATTACATCTTCAATGCAGGGAATGCTATATTCCCTGGTACTTCCCAATTCTCCCCAGGATCTCCCCAAATTTGCCCGTTCCAGAAACATTCCATTTGCCATAAATCTTCTGCCATAATCTCTATATTTGAGTCAGTGCTGGCTCATTACTAACATCTCACAACAAACTCTGCTGATGTTACATTCTCTCTCATGGGACAGTTCTCAAGCCCATGCTTGATATATACATCACTAGGGTTTTGGACAATCCAGTGGGTTAGAATTGTGACTATGGAGCTGGTTCTCCCTGGGCAAATGTTGCCTCTCCAAGTCTGCCTGGCCTCACTCTTACATATGGTCATTCAGACATGTAGGACCTAGGATGCAGATTAATGGTATGCAAAGCCAGGTGCAACTTACCTGGAGAAATGGGAAATCCTTTGCTCCATAGATACTATTGGCTGCCTTCAGATCATAAGCATCATTGGATTTGTTTAACTGAGTCATAAGCTTTTGAAATTGGTGATGGAGATTTTCAGACTTTTCATCCTTCAATGTCAAAAAGGGTATTCATTGAGCCACTCTGCTAATGTAAATACTAAACTCAAAATAAATACCCAAACACCTGTAATCCCAAAGACAACTTTTTGAATATTCTCTGATAGCTGTTGCATTTTATCTTAAATGTTCCCACTTTACATTCAACTTTTTCCAGCAATGCCTTTCTTCTTTCTTTAACACATTCCAATATGCTGCCTTTTGAACTAAATATGCAGTGCTTTTTGGCTGTCTTGGCTTAAGTTGTCTCAAGTTTGACATCCTCTGCACATAACGTAGTATGTGCGCACTAGTCATTGAAGGACTGGACTATATGTCAGTAATCTAAGTCTGAGTACAATCCAGATTAAAACAAAAAGTTTCAGGAAATTTAATGACCTGTTTAAAGAGATGCTAGCTACAGAGCCAAAATTTGAATCTAAGTAACTTTGAATCAGGATACCTCTCTTTTTTAGCTAAGAGGTTACATGGTCAAGGCTCCAAACCCATATAAATATGATAACAATCATTTCCCAAAATGTACTTGAATATGTGCTTATTTCTCTTAATCTGATTGTTAAATTAAAATAAAATTGTTTTAGTAACATTATTGTGAACAATGGCAATTATTGTTATCTTACAATAACAATAGCTAACATTCATTATACTTTCTTATTTGTAACAGGCCAGACATTTTCGTAAGTGTTGAATATATTGAGTCATATTCCTTTTAAATCTCACTTTACTAGAATTCAGTCACAGTGATACTCTATGTCCTCATTTCTTTTGTTTGGAAATTCCCTTACAGATTGATTTTTTAAACTGTGAAATGTTCACTTTAAATTATATGTTAGAAATCTGAAGGTCTTCTAGGCATGAGGTGCCCTGGACTCACATGACAGTCTGCAGACTTTTCTGTTGTCTTCTTCGTGGCTCCACTGAATTGAAGAGCCTGAAAGAGAAGCAAGTGTGAAAAGAAAACTTTGCTTAGAGTTCTGTCTAAATCCAATGAAACAAAATCAGAACAAACCCCTGAAAAACAAATAAGAAAATTAAAAATTAGAAAAATTCCTCCAAACCTAAGTACAAGAGTTTGTAAGAAACACCAAAAGTTGATTCACTGGTTATGTGAATAGATGCTCATCCACTCGCTGCCCAGTTCACACCCCTCAGAGCTAAGCCAATCTATTGCTTCCATCGGTACTCTCCACAGTTTATGTTCACTTCTAGTTGTTGGGCACAAGAAGCAGTCATCCTGGCCCAGCACCCAAAGGATGTCCAGGAAGCATCTGGACCATGTTTGGGAAGGGTGTGTCCCTCCCAAGTTCTGTGTTTATGGTCACGGCAGTGCCTACTCAACATCTCTGTTCTTCATCTCAGGGCTCTGTCTTTATCACCATCTGTCTGTGCACTGACAGAGGATGGAGAGACAAGTTCAAGCTGACTGACAAAATGAAGTTTACACTTACCTTCTCGATTTGTTGTCTAGTGTTTCCTTTGGCTCCAAGCTGGAGCATTGCTAATGCTGTCATGATACTGACTGGGGAGTAGAAGATGTTGTCCTCTGTTTCTCTGAGCTGCTGGTACAGCTCAAGTGTGAAATTCGTAGTTGCTTCAGCAAGCAGATGCATGGTGACCTTAAAGTCCTAGAGCAAAATAAAGTCGGCACAAAGTTTAGAATGACTTCACTAAATGGACTATCACTCTGCAATGAACAATTCTTAAAGGAAATGACATATCTGTATTATAAGATTCTGGCAAATAAATTTATTATTTTTCAAGTTTTCCACAATGTACATATGCTATTCTCCTAATTAGAAGTCATGAAAACAGTGTCTTTAAGACTTTTGCAAACAACTAATAGGGAATCCTTTTATCTTTCTTTTCTCAACAGCTGTGCTAGGTTTGGGTTGAAAGGTTTATAATGAATTCCAAGATAAAGACTTCTGTAGCTAGCATCCAGTTAGCTGCCTAAAGTTACCTCTCAACTTTTCCTTTAAGATGCTGTAGTTGCCAGACACAATCCTTGGAAGAACGCATATGTTTACTTGGAAATAAATTATTTAGATAAAAAACAAATTAAGTGAAGGAGGTATTTAACTTTTTTTTGGCAGATCAAGATAAATACAACCAGGCAAAACATCACATACACATGAAATGAAACACACCATTGTTACCCTCAAACATAATTCATAGTTTAGCAGTATTGGCTGGAAGCACTTACTTGTGTTTCTGTAGGAAGAAGTGGGGAGGAAGAATATGAGCCTGTGTGTGGCTGATCTTGAGACCTGGAATATATACGTCTCTTCCTGCTGCCACTGCCTTGTTGTTTCAGTGGTATTTCAAGTAAATCAACTTCAGATTTCATAACCAGATTAGCTTTTCAGTTATGCAAATTTGTGAGAAAAGACTGGCTTAATATCTTGCCAGATGTTTCCCTTTTCCACATGACACACTACAGATAGACTTTTAACTATTGTCAATTGCTGACTCATCAGAATTGCACATAGGTACTTTTCTGATAGCAATGACGTTACTTTAAAATTTCAGCTTTGCTATGTTCTCGACAGCTCTTCAATTATTCCAATAAAACTACCCTTGTTTTAGGTTGTTGAATTGACTTTAAGGCACATCTCAGATACCAAACAACTAAAAAGCTAACATTACCTACTTTTTCTTCATGAAAGATTCATTAATCCTGTCAATTTCTCCAGTAATTACTCTATGCAAAGAGGAAAATAGTTCTAATGCTAGTCCAAAGAGATACTGGAGAGTCTGGAGAACAAGGCTTTTTTAAAAAAAAACCTCTCCATGATAGTCTGTCTTGCCACAGTTACTTCCTAAGCCTCCTGAAGCTACCTTGGACTTTTCTGTTGCTTGAATGTGAGAAAATTACTTATCTAGTATGGGCATTCTAGTAACTGGAAGAGCAGTTGAAACAAATGAGTGTGTTTGAACACAGCTTTCTTTCTAATGCTTTCTGTGAAAAGCAAACAGCAGAGTGATTTGTTCTTTCTCACATAGTAAGTTAGCTGAGTTGTCGAACACAGCCTCTCCCTTTACTTCACTGTTACTACACCGATTCAGGCTCATGGATGTCAGGGTCAAATGCATTCAAGAAATTATTGGAGCACATTGAAGTGTATTACTAGATTATTAATGTAAGATATCGCTGATTACTCCATGTAGATATTTACAGCGCTAAAACCCTCTCTTAAAACAACTGTCATTGTGTTTTACAGAGTCTAATATGTTGTGCTTTAATTTTCATTTGATTGTAGGAATTTTTAAATTTCCCTCTTAAATTTTTTGACAACTCAGTAATTGTTCAAAAATGTTTTATTTGGCATGCATGTGTTTACATATTTTGTTTTATTCAGCATCCATGTTTTTCTTGCTGTGGATCTCCAGTTTTGTTTGACCATTATCCAACAGAGTTTAGGAAGTTATTTCAGGATGCTTGCATTGTTAAGACTTGCTTTATGACTTATTTTGGAGGAATTCAATGGTATGCACAAAATGTGCATTCTGCAACTGTTTCTGTAAATATCTGTTAAATTCCATAAAGCAGTTCCAAAACTAGTAGAATAAAGAAATAACAAAGAACTGATCTAAAATTAATGAAGTAGAAACCAAAAGAACAATAAAAAGGGTCAATGCGACAAGATCTGGTTCTTTGAAAAGATAAACAAGTTTGGCAAGCCCTTTGCCAAACTAGCCAAAGAAAGACAGAAGACTCAGTACAATTACAGAGAGGAGGGTGTATTAAACAGATCCTGCTGAAGTCCAGATGATCACTGGGGAATGTTTGGAGAGCTTAGTGTCTTAGAATTTCTATTGTGATGAAACACCATGACCATAAGCAATGTGGGGAGGAATGGTTTATTTCACTTCCACATCTGTGTCATAGTCCTTCATTGAAGGGAGTTATGGCATGGATGCCAGCAGGGCAGGAGCTTGGACCCAGGGGTCGATTCAGAGGCTGTGGAGAAGTGCTGCTTACTTCATGCTTACTTTCATGCTCAGGATGCTCCACTTCACAGCTTCTGCTGTTTCTGGTCGTTATCCCATGCTATGGGCATCTCCGAAATGCTGGGCTCTCTTGTTACCACTGGACTTCTTCACTTTTACCAGTAGCCTCTCCTGTGATCTCTTCAGAGTCTCTGATCCTGACACATGGTGCTGAGCCTCAACTTTTTTCCATGACCCCTTCAGTCATGGCCTTCTACTGCAACTGAGGCTGTTCCTTCACCCATGACCTCTCCCAGGGCCAAGGCTCAACTGTTCTTCGTGATACCTTCATGCCCTTAAAACTAGTACTAACTGCATGATTCTTACATATTACTAAGTTTGGCTGCAAGCAGGAGATGCTAGAGATCTTACATGGCCAAGATGTGAACTTGACTTCTACTTCTTAGTTTGTATGAACAACTCAAGCCAGATTTGATGGGAGATGACTGAAATCCCAACATTTGGCAGGTGGAGTCTGGAGTCTCAGGAATTCAGTCTGTATTGGACCACACGGTGAATCTGAGGCCAGCCTGGGCAACAAGAGACCTTGTCTCAAGAAATATAGCAACTTACACGGATAAAAGCTTTCAATGCAAGATATAAAACTTTCTTATTTTTGCTATTTTATTTTATTTTTATTTTATAATTTAATTTTACATATCAACCACAGATTTCCCTGTCCTCCCCGCCCCCCGCCCTCCTCCCAACCCACCCCCATTCCCATCTCCTCCAGGGCAAGGACTCCTCTGGGGATTCAGCTCAGCCTCGTAGATTCAGTCAAGGCAGGTCCAGTCCCCTCCTCCCTTCACCCAGCTTTCAAATTACTAAATGAAAGCAGAGAAAGCATTTGAAATTCTGGCCACTGGCAGTGACTTTCTAAACAGGAATACAACTGCTCAGAGGTAATAAAAGGAACTGGAAAATGCATGAAACAAAAAAATTCTGAGCAACAAAAGAAATGATCACTGGAGTGAAAAAACAGCAATAAGATGGAAGGAAATGTTTACCAGCTAATATTGTGATAACGATTAATGTACAGATTATATTAAGACCTCAAAACTTAAACATCAAAAGAACAAATAATACAATAAAGAAATGGGGGAGTGATGGGGGTATATAGTTCTCAAAAGAGCTGTAAATGGCTAATAAATGTATATAACAATGGCCAGCATAGAAATGCAAATCAAGTCAAAATTAGATCTTAACTCTAGACTGTCTTCAAGGAAACAAAAACAAGTGAATGCTGGGCAGGGTTCAGGAAAGAAGGAATACTTGTATAATATTAGTGAGAATATAAATTAGTATGTAGATCCCTTCAAACCTAAAACTCAAGTTACCATGTGATCCTGCTATATTGCTCATGGGTATACACATGAAGGAATCAAGGTAAGCTCACAGTAGAGAGACCTGAATACCCATGTTTACCATGGTACTATTCATGACAGCCAAGTAATGGAATCAGTCTAAGTATCTAATAATGAATAAACAGATAAAGAAAATGTGGTACATATATGTAATGGATGATTAGATATTAAGAATAATAAAATCATGTCTGTCTCAGGAACATGTAGGGAACTAGAGGTCATCATGTGAAGTGAAATAGACTCATAAAATTTCACACATTTTTCAGAAAGAGAGGGAAAGGAGAGAGAGACAGAGAGAGTGGCAAAGACAGGGAGACAGGCACAGAGGGAGACAGACAGACACAGAAAGAGACAGAGACAGAGAGAGAGAGGATGTAGGAGGGAATAAGAAAGGATAATTGTGATAGGAGAGTAAATACAATCAAGTACCATCTATTTACATATCTATGTATGAAATGCAGTGGAATTTGGTATTTTGTACAAGTAACAAATACTAATAAATAGATAAATACAAGAGGAAATGAGAAAAGATGAGGCTGTCCTTGAATGCCACTGTGAAGTCCATTTTCCCTGGAGTCCTGTTGTCTGTGTATCATGGATTTCCTGTTGATAGACTAATATTAGTAATTGTTGGCCTTACTGAGATAGGGTAGACATTTACTTACTTATATCTTACAAGTTAATAAAGTAGGTGCATTGGTCATTTCTCATTTCTCAGCTGACAAAACTAAAGCAAAGAGTGATTAAAATCTGGTTTTGTAGATATGGAATTATTCATGAATAGTTTCACTACAGGACAGGTGATCAGGTCAACACACCCGAATCTTCATCTACCACTGTATACCATGTAAAGCAGCCTTCATACTTGTAAGCAGCACAATTCCAAGAGTCAGGAATGGTCAAGTAGTTTGTCCCTGGACCTGTCATCCATGAAGTCACATGAGGCCAGCTGGACTTGCAGACATCCTGTGACAACTAGGAACATGGTTCATGGGAAAATGAGTGGGGTGGAAGCAGGATGCTTTGCTCTGAGTGTGGAGCCCGGAGCAACAATAAAACCCTGCCCAGCTGTATTAACCAGCTTTGCCACACCATAAAGCAGACTTAGAAGAGTCTACTCATGAAGTAAAGGGAAGTTTATTGTGACTCACACTTCTAGAAGTTCAGGTCCTATCCTGGGAATTCCATGTGTTTGGGCCCCTGGCAAGGGTAGGGCAGCGTGGTATTGCAAACTGCTCGCGTCATGAACCAGGAAGCAGAAATGATGAAGAGAAATGATGCTCTCTGGGAGGATGTAAGCCATGATCCAGAGACCTCCCAAAAGGTCAACATGTTAACGATCCATGGCACCTCATTACCACCATCACAGTGATCAGACTTACATACAGACCTTAGGGAATTTTCAGCCTTCAAAACCATGCTACCAGTCTTTGTTTCTCCAAAGTTTTCTATTAAGCTAGGATGCAGAAAAAGAGAGGAACTTTTAGAGGGAGAAGTCATATGGGAAGGAAATAGTGGTTTTCTTGGAACACTTTGTAGCCTGAGTGGTGCCTGTGACCAGGAAGAGGTGTTTTCACTGGGGTCTCTCAGCATCTCATTGGCTTCTTTGGACACACTTCTCTGAGATGTAATTCCTAGACCAGAAGTCTTGTCATTTTAGACTGTGTACTTTGGTGGGCTTTAGTAACTCACAAGGTTATGTGAACAACACAATGTCATTCACAGCAATTTTATCACTTCTGGAAAGAAATCCCTGTTTTATTCTTCCTGTTCCCTGTATGACAGAAAGCACTAATGTACCTCCTGCCTGAATGGATTCACTACTTCTAAACACTGTGTGATGGACGATGGTGATCTTTCATAAATATTTTTGTAGGGGGAATATCTTTATTTTTCTGTGATATACCTAAAAGCATAATTGCTGGGTAGACTGCTCAGTAGACTGCTAGTTGCAGAAGTCTGAGGACAGAAGTCAGATCCCAGCATCCATGTGAAAGAGGGACCCTGTTGGGACCCTGTGGTGTTAATCCCAGAACGTAGCAGATGGAGACAGGGGCACAGTGGCTGCCAGTCTATCCAAATGGTGAGCTCTATGTTCAGTGAGAGAATGTCTCAAAAATCAATCTGGAAAGCATTCAAGGAAGACATCTCAGCCTTGACCTCTGGTCTAGTCACATGCATCCACATGAGTAAGGATAACCTTAGAAGGTCAGCAAAGAGATTGTGGTCTTAGCATGCCACAGCACTACAGGACCATTCATTCACAAAAAAGCTTTGAAGCATGTGGATTGGACTTGGGGGATGTAAAGAAGAAATGTAGTACGATTTTTCAAAATGAAACATTTTATCTTTTTGCTTATTCAAATCCCCAAATATGTTTTCAGATCTCATTTATCAATAAATGTGTGTTAAATCCCTGAATTGGGGCATGGACTAACAAAGTGTACATTAACTAAAGGATTCATCCAAAAATAAAATAAGAGGAGGAGGAAGAAAACTACCCAATATGAGTCATTCCACACAGGAAGAATATGCTCTTAACCAAGGTGGTCTCCATTTACAGCTACAACCACAAGATAAAAGCAAGGCTTCCTCTGTGGATCAGGATTGGTTTACCTGAATACTAGAGAGAAAGTGGTCCAACTTTGCTAGAGGACAAAAAGACACAGTTCAGCCTGGAAATGGAGAAAAGAATAAAAAATATAAACTGAGACAAACAGGCTTGGAGTCATCAGTTTATGGCAGAGATTGAATTAGAAGAAATAGTACTGATGGAGAATGATCAGGAGTTTTCTTAAACTTAGAGCTCGGTTAGTTGAAATGAGAGGCCACCCCATGCAATTGTTCTGTTCCTGGAGTGCTCCTGGGAACCACGGAAAGGATTGTGATCCTGATGCTGGCACAGAGGACTCAGTAATCCTCAGGCGCTTTTGTCTATGAAGAACTGCCAATTTGTGTCTACTGCTATTTCACAAGCTGGCTTCCCTTACAGGGTGCAGGACTCCAGGACTGCTTTAAACGCACAGGAGTTGCACGAATCATCCTACATTGTGACAAACTGCTAGACTGCCTGAGAAATGTTCCCTGGGTTGTTTAGAAACTTTCCAGCGAAAGGCATGGAGTGTTCCCAGCATTGTCTGTTGCAAATCAAAGAGAACATTTTTTACGACTTCCTTCTTACAGGGAATGTGCTTGTGCCTGTCTACAGGAAGTGCTCAGTGGGAGAGGTTCTAGGGGCACCGACAGCACACTTGTCAATCACTGCAGCCCTAAGGCCTCCAGACACTGTTTGGGTGTGTGTGTAGACCAACGCCAGCCAGCTAGCTTTACTTTTCATCTGCCTCAGAGGATAAAGTCGGCTGATAAACTGAAAGGGCGTTAGAGAATTGGGCTCATCTGTGAATGTTTTGTGGCTCTAGGCTGAGCCCTGGTGACAAAGGAGAAAAACCTGTCTCCCAGGAAGATTTTACACAGCTCTGACACCTTATCTATCTATAATATGTGCATAGTTTCTGACTTTTATGTAATCTCTCACATGTATTAGTATCGTTGCTAAAGGAAGGGTGGAAAAAAAAATTTCTCTTGCCAGTTCTAGCAAGACTGCAAATAAAATCATTTTTCTTTTACTGGTTTCAGCTTTCTGGCTCCTTTACAGAGAACTAATGTGGCAGTTTCCACATCTAAGTGCCTGCTAACTTTTCCACTCACAACACCTGCACAACAGACTTTCAGCCAAATCCAATGCTTTGTCCTCTCTGATATCCTGTAAATCCCTCCCTGATTTCTTTTGGTAGTCTCATTTTACTGCCAAGAATTACACTCATAGATACTGCTTCTTTCAGTTCTCCTTGTCTTTGATTTACATGAAATATGGATTTCCCCCAGTAACTATGTTAATGTTTGTACACATTGCTGTCCATGTGCCATGATCCAGGAAACAGGATGTTATGTAGCTATTTCCTCTAAGCTGCAAAATTTCCTGCTGGGGGAATGAGAGATTCTCAGAAGACTCAGGAAACTAGTGGAATTTACAAGGCCCAGGAAGCTTATGAAATTTGCCAGATTTACAAGGCCCTTCCCCAAGGTTACATAATCTTTAAGCTGTTGCTGGGGATAGGAGACTATCTCTGGGGGAGGTGACTACAAGTTCAGAGCTGATTGTAAGTCGATGCAGCTTTTGTGAGTCTTCACCCATTCAGAATGGACTGCTCAGTGACTTGATGTCTTTGAGTTACCCATGCTACCATAACTCCAATAAGCTCACTGGTTCACCAAAATGGAATTGGTGGCGTAATTTCTTTGTTCTTCTGGTAGTGCCCCATCTGGGGTGAACACATATTTGTCCAACTATATCCAGGAAGTTGTGAACACATGAGGATCTATTTCATGCCCTCTGCCTTTGTTAGCCACTATTCTTTCCCTGACTTCATGTTCTCCTTGAATTTTCTGGCCATGTGAGTGTAGCACCATGCACCCACTTACCACTGCTTGCATTCTATTCTGGTACCCACACACTCACCTGCTCCTGTCCATCCTGTAACACCTCCCCCTCCTGTCCTAACACTTCTCATTGTTTTGAGTGATTTCAAAGCATTCATTTGACTATTAACAAATGACAGCTCATTCTTATTGATTTTACATCTTCTTTCTAGTTTATGTTTTTTCTCTTGTTAATTGTCTTTCTTTATTTCTTTTGTTGTGAGAATCCTGGTGTTTTCTTTTGTATTAAATATTCTGTTTAGATAAACCAATTGGACCCACAAGACATATAGAGAACAGTTTATCTAACAATGTTATATAATATTGATCTTAAGTGACTGAAATATTCTAGTAATAGATCATTTATTAGCCCACAAATAATAAAAATGAAGTTAAACTAGTTCTTGATTACAGTAAAATAAAACTATAAATTAACAACAGAAAGAAAGATAGAAATTAAAGACCATAGAAATTAAAAAATATATTACAAAGTTATTGCAATGCAAACAGTATGCTACTAGTATAGAGCAGTCATGAAATAGGTCAATTGAACAATACGGAAAACTAAGAAATAAATGTATATAAGCAAGTGATTTTTTCATTTTTCTTTATTAGGAAATTTTCTACTCACTCTACATACCACCCACAGATTCCCCCTCCTCCCACCCTTCAGCACATCCTCCCAAGCCACCCCACATCTCCACATCTCCCAAATCAAGGCCTCTCATGGGGAGTCAGCAGAGCCCAGCACACTGAGCCTAGGCAGGTCCAAGTCCCTCCCCACTGTACCAAGGCTGTGCAAGGCATCACACCACAGGCACCGGGCTCCAAAAAGCCTTCCCAAAGCAAGTGATTTTTGACAAACCACCAAGAATATACATTAGAGAAAGGAAAAGCCTTCAATAAATCATTGGGGAAAGGGGGATATCTATGAACAGATTATGATTAGACCTCCGTCCCTCACAATAGACAAACCAACTCCAAATGAATTAAAAATCTAAATGTGAGATTCCAAACTTTGAAATTTCTAGGAGAAAATATAGGGGAAGCAATTCAAGACATTGCCTGGGCAAAGATATTTTGGATATAGCTTCAAGAGCACAGGAAACAAATACTTGACTATTGAGATTATGTCAAACTACAGTAAAAAGCTGTGTTCAGCAGAGGGACAGTTGATGAAGTGAAAACACCATGAATTGAATGGGAGAAAATATTCACAAACTGTTCCCAACAAGGGATTAGAACTCAGAATATGGAAGGGACTCAGCAGAGATGGGATGTTACATAGTTAAAAGGGAACTTCTCAAAAAGCAGCATATGTAAAATTGCTAGCAGGTGTGTAAAAATGGTTAGCACCAGTAATCATTGAGGAAACGCAGACACCACATCTCTAAAAGTAGAAAGGATATTACCAAAGTAACATTAAAAAAAAAACACTCCATTCCTCATAAAATCTATTCTGGAATTTACTTCTCATTATTTGTTACCCAATGAGAAAATTCTCTGTAATGGCATGCAAACGTGTAATTTAAGTTTTTTAAATTACATTTATGTATTATGTATAATAAAATTCATTTATGTGTGTGTGTGAACATGCTCATTTATAAGTGTGCAAATGTACAACTGCCTGTTTGTGAAGGTCAGAGGACAAGTTTTGGAAATTGGTTCTCTCCTTCCACTATATGGCTTCCAGTGACTGAACTCAGGGCATCAGATTTGGTGGCAAGTGCCTTTATCTATTGAGACATCTCATTTGCTACAGAATTATTTTTTGTGTCTCATGTAAATGTGTTCTAAAGTAATTGTATAAAACCACCACATTAAGTGAAATATCTCTGCAGCACTTCGTTATGGTTTTCAGTCGGAAGGGAACACACACACTGTTGGTGGATGCAATTAGTACTATCATTGTGGTAAACAGTATGGAATTTCCCCAAAAATCCAGAAATAGAACTTCCATCTGACCTAGCATTTCCACTTCTGAGTATATATTCAGAGGAAATGAATCAGGATGATGAAGACATCAGTAATTTTCTGCAGCATTTTCATAATATGGAACCAAAGTACCCAGTCCATCAATGGATGAAAGGATAAAGAAGATAAATACTGTATAATAGCCATGCAACAGAATGCCATCCATCCTTAAAAGAACTAAAACCTATCATTTGCAACAACATAGGTGTGCCTGAAAATGTTAAGTGAAACAAGCCGGGCCCAGAAAGACAAAGACGTCATGGTCTCACTCCTAAGTGGAATCTGAGTAATTGATCTCATAGAAACTGATTTAGGCCAAAGGCTCTGGACAGTAGGATGGAGGAGGGGTGGTAAAAGGTTGATCAGTCATGGAAGAGCGAGAAGCTGTGGGTACTAGTGCACAGTACGGTGACTTCAGAAAACCATGTAGTGAACTTTTTCAAAAGACAGAAGAAAGGATTTTGAACAGTTTCACTATATAGTCATGATGACTATTTTAGGATTGATATATTTAATTTGATCTGAACATTATGTACAGTAAAATGCATCAAATGTTATGTGACACCTCACTAATACAAACAACTTTTAGGCTTTAATGTTTTAGGTAAAAATTACTAGTTTATCCAGCAATAAATTAATAATGATCAAGTTAAAACAATAGACAACATCGACATAAAAATCCACAATTAGGACCATGCAATATCCATTAGGCTGTTAGAAGCTGTCACAAAAGGCATTCAGTAACAGCAGAGTGTGGATGTGACCACATGAACCCATGTACTGGGAGGGGAGTATTGGTGTAGCAGCTGCAGGGATTCATATAGTGTTGCCTCAAACACTGAAACAAACACCATATGATCTAGTAACTCCACTTCTGGAAACCCACAAAGGTTTTGAAGGCAGAAATTTAAAAATACAGGTGCATACCAGTGTCCACAGGTGTGTTATATGTATTTGAAGAACAGGTGGCCTGGCTGCGCTTTGTGCACACCCTGGAAGGAATATTATTCAGTCTTAAAAGGGATGGAGTTTCTGGTAGAGGATAAAACAGGCAGGAATCCTGAAAACATTTTAAGTCAAGTAAGAAACCAAAGAAACCAAAGCTGCGTAAATTGGAGTCCAGAGGAGGTGGATTGACAGAGAGATGGAAAGAAGACAAAACATTGTCACGGCTGAGGGTAGGAGAAGAGGGCGCCCCACGACAGTTTCAGTTTGGGTCAGAGACTGACATGTTAATCCTCCAGAGAGTCAGCCGGCGAGCCTGTACAGTCATCCTGCCTCCCACCCCGTCCTGAACCAGCCTCTGGCTTTCTGGAAATGGTCCTGTCCCGACCACGCCTCTCCCAGGCCCTCCAGGGACAGCTTCTGTCCCCATTCCATCAGCACGACTGCAGCCCCACCTTCACAGAATCCGTTCCTGAACTCACTGTGTTGTAGTTTAGTCATTGGCAGGTTGGAGCCAAGGGGTACCACAAAGTCACACCACACAACAAACTCATGTGGGAGGTTTACTGGGGGAAGGGAGAGCGGGGAGAAGGGTGTGCAGAGATTGCCTTTGGAGACGAGAAGTGGGAGAAAGAGAGCTCAGAAACGGGCAGAGTTCGCTTTTACTTGGGTATTTAGCCACGCACCTAGGGAAAGCTCTACAAACTGGTGTAGCTGATGGCGTACTCTGTCAGGACCCTGAGCCGGCCAGGGTAGATGCTGGAGTGCTAGCATTCCTCCCTTTTGTTTATGATAAAAAGGTGAGGAGGCAGGAGGGTGGCGGATGAGAGGATGAGGGAGCTGCTCCAGACTGTTTCCTGCTGATCTGGGACTTGGGCGGGCATTAGCATCTTTGGGCGATATGAGAAAGCTGAGATGCTGGCCAAGTTCTGGAGTAGCTGCCTGTTTCACAGAAACAGCTGTCCAGGCTCTGTGGAACCCTCCAGCGATGCTTGGACCTAGTAAGATGCTTAAGCAGAAGATAAATTTAAGTTTAGGGGGAATTTTTTTTTTCTTAGGTCCTGGTAGTTGAGGGAGGGGTGTCCCAAATCCAGGAAAGGTGAGAATAGTACCTACCTGGAGTCCATCTGGCTTGGCCCACTCTACCCTGTGGTGCCCAACCCCTTACACACGCCTTTCCACTGTCCCCTCAGGGACCTCCCATTTCTCAACCTGGATCTCAAGGACACCTTCTTCTCTGTCTCTCTCAGCACTCAGTCTCAAAACATCTTTGCTTTCAACTGGACTGGCCCCGACACCCACCTCTCCACCTAGCTCACTTGAACTGTCCTACCCCAGGGGTTCGGGGACAGTTCACACCTATTCAGCTAGATTCTAGCTTCTGACCTACTCTCTGTCTCTCCCCAAATCTAAACCCATACAGTATGTGGATGACCTCCTCTGCAGTCTGTCCCTACAAATTAGCCAAACTAACACCTCTGCTCTTCGTAATTTCTTGTCCAGCCAGGGCTATAGAGTCTCACCCTCCAAGGTCCAACTGTCCACTCCTCAGGTCACGTCTTTGGGACTAACCATTACCCCGACCCACAAAGCCATTACCTTGGATAGAAAACACCTAATCCAGTCTCTTGCGGTCCCCTCTACTAAAGAGGAACAGCTGGCTTCTTTTTATTATTATTATTATTATTATTATTATTATTATTAATAAGAGATTTTCTATTCATTTTACATACCAAACACAGATTCCCCTTACCTCCCTTCTCCTGCCCCCTAGCCTTCCCCCACAACCCCACCCAATCCCACTTCCTCCCAGGCAAGCTCTCCCATGGGGAGTCAGCAGAGCCTGGCACACTCAACTGAGACAGGTCCAAGCCCCTCTGCCCTGCACCAAGGCTGTGCAAAGTGTCCCACCATAGGCACTAGGCTCCAAAAACCCGACTCATGCACTAGGAACAGGTCCGGATCCTACCGCCTGGGGCCCCTAAACAGTTCAAGCTAAACAACTGTCTCACCTATCCAAAGGGCCTAGTCTAGTACCATGAGGGCTCCTCAGGGAATAGATGGCTTCTTGCATTCCTGGATCCCCTATTTTCCCTCCTTGCCTGTCCCCTACATGGACCCCTTCTCACTCCCATTGCTAAGCCCTTTCAGAAGCTCCAGCAGCCTCCTCTCTAGGCCCCAGCACTTCATCTCCCAGACCTAAGCCACCCCTTCTCCCTCTATGTAACAGCAAAAGAGGGATATGCCCTTGGGGTCCTAGGCCACCAGCTGGGATGACCTTCCTTTGTACCCATAACATATCTGTCAAAAATACTAGACCTTACCACCCAGGGATGGGAACCCTGCATACACTTTTTGCTGCTGCTGAGCTCCTCATTCGTGAATCAAAAAAACTAACCTTTGGGTTACCCACCACTATCTTCTCCTTTCACAACCTGTCCTATCTCTTAATATATATAGACTTACAAACTCTACCTCCTTCCTGGGTTCTTTCTCTCCAGGTAGCACTAGTAGAAGATGCCACACTTACTTTCCAATCTTGCCCACCCCTCAATATCTCAAATCTTCTTCCCCCACCCAACACTGACCACTCCCCATCTCATTCCTGCATTGAAACTCTAGAGGAACTACTGCTCCACTCCTCACACATACAGGAGGGCACACTGCCCAGGACATCTATACCTGGTACACAGATGGCAGCTCCTTTTTACATGAGAGGGCCTGAAAAGCAGACTATTCCATAGTGTCAGATACTGGGGTGGTTGAGGCACAGACCCTCCCTGCCCATACCACTAACCAACAGACTGAACTAATAGCTCTCCCTGTGCCTTCCAATTGGCAAAAGGACAATCCTTAAACATTTACACAGACTCCAAATGCTTTCATATCCTCCTGTCCCATGCTGCCATCTGGAAAGAGTGTGGGCTTCTTATAACAAAAGGGGGGTCCAAAACTAACGCAGATCAAATATGGCTGTGCTAAAAGCCTTCCATCTCCCTACAGCTATAGGGATTATTCACTGCTGTTCTCACCAGACAGACAACTCCATCATCTCTGAGGGAAATAACTGAGTTGATGAGGCAGCTAGAGCTGCAACCTTCCTAGGACCAGACTTACCTCACCCACTGCAGGGAATCCTTGCATTATAACCCACATCCCCATTGTCAACCCCGACACTTGACAAATTCTGTCCTATCTATACCAGCTCTTTCATCCTAACAGCCAAGCTCTGTCTCACTTTGTCAAGGTCCACCTGCAACCCACCCCTGAGGACTTGAATTTTTTAAGAACTATTACTGCTTCATGTAAAATCTGTCAAATGTCAGACCCCAACTGCAGATACTGCAGTCCTCATCAGGCCAGAGGCTCCCTTCTGGGGACTGACTGGCAACTTAACTTTACCCACATACTCACAACCAGATGAATTAAATATTTCCTTGTCTTAGTGGACACATTCTCAGACTGGGTTGAAGCATTCCTAATCATCAACAAAAAGACTCAGTCTCTGACCTCCTTCTCTGGGAGATCATTCCCCAATTTGGAATTCCCACTTCCCTCCAGTCAGACAATGGTCTTGAATTCACCTCCCAGATTTCCCATCTAAAGCCCTTAGCATTCCTTGGTATTTCAGTATCCCATACCATCTCCAATTCCCAGGAAAGACAGAAAGAACTAACCACTCCTTAACAAACACCCTTGTTAAAATGTAACAGGAACTTCACCTCAATTGGGTAAAGCTCCTGCCTCTGGCTCTTTCCAGGCTCTGGGCTCTTCCCAAGCAACCCCTTTCTACCTATATGGGTGGCTGGTTCTAACCCCCATCTCTCAGCCAAACCCTCACCTCTTCCTGATCACTTACTCACTCCCTAACTCTGTCATCTCCTATCTCTCCTCTGGAACTTTAATGACCACTCCCTACCCCAACCACGCACCAATCCCTGTCTACCCCCAATCAACGTCAGAGATCAGGTCCTTCTCTCTCTTCCAGACCAATATCCCTCACCCTTTTCCCTTAAATGGCAGGGCCCCTTCAAGGTAATTCTTGTAATCCCCATAGCCGCTAAGCTGGAGAGCCTTTCTCATTGGATTCACATATTCTACCTCAAGCCCTTTACTCCCCCTTTCTCCTGTTCCCATTTCACCCTGGGATCTTTCCCCTGTCACTTTTCCTTACCTTCTCAGAAGACAGTTTGGAATAAACTTGTTCCTCTTTCACCCACAAAATGGCTATTTTGGTTTCTTTACTGAGCCCATTATCTATGATTAGAAACTTTTACTTTGATATTTGTGCTCCTAGGAATGGAATGTAAAGTCCTAGCTTATGAGAGCTGTTAACATATTGTAGACTGTTAAGGAACACGTTAATAGTAATCTTATAAATGAGCAAATTCTTTAATGGTAGTCATGCTAAGTACTAATATAATTAATTACAGGGATAAGCCTTACTTAGTCCCCTGTATGTGTTTTCAAAGTTAAGCTTAAAATTAGTAACTAGAAACGAAGTTTGTCTATTCAGATGTACCTAATAGATAGTCCTCAAATGCTTCAGAGATCTGCAGAATATAGCATTTAAATGTTTAATAAAAAAGTTTTACATGATAGAGAGACATGCCAGCTCCTGGAAGCACCTCTATTTCCTCCAATGAAAATGGGTGGGCACAGAAGAACCTCTACCCAGAACTTGCTTCAAATGTGGCAATTCCAGGCACTGAGCAAACATTACCTTTCACCTCAACTGCAGAAAAGACCCTCTCCAGACTGGACAACAGGACACTGGGGAATCAATTGCCTGGAGATGCTTAGACAAGGTAGGCTGGTCTGCTCCACAAGTTCCTTACTCCACAGGAAAGTTTGTTGGATCTTCTGGACCTGGCAGCCAAAGACTGATGCTGGGGCCTATGCTGGGACACTTTGCTCAGCCTTGGTGTAGGGCGGAGGAGACTGGACCTGCCTCAGGTAAGTCTACCAGGCTGTGCTGACTCCCCAGGGGAGACCTTGCCTTGGAGGAGGTGGGAATGGGTGGTGGATTGGGGAGGGAAGGCTGGGGGCTGGAGTGGGAGGAGGGAGGAAAGAGGAATCCATGACTGTTATGTGAAATTAAGTTAATTATAAAATAAAAATATTAAATAAAAAAGAAACAAGCCAAGCTAAGGCCAGGCATTTATGATTAAGAATAAAATAAAAATAAAAATAAAATAAAATAATAAAATTAAAAAATGCAAGTTATTAAGGTGTGTAAATTCAAGTTATAAAGGTCTGAGGATGAAAAAGTTTAAGTGGTGATAAGAAAGTGATTTGAGGTATATAAAAGATTGAAACATGCTCCAGATTTTTCTCTCTTGCTGTTACTGCTACTATTACATTAAGACTCCAACAGTTCATAGCCTTAACATTAATTGATGGAATTCTGATAAGCTATTAATCTAGTTCTGGAAGAGTACTACAGCACTATACTATACCACTATATTATCATAGGCACAAGCTCAGGATTTTAAATTCTCTTTCGTTGCTTTCTAATGACTCAAAGACGTGAGTATACTGCCATTTCTACAAGGTAAATTTCAATACATATTATAAACAGTGGGAATTCTAATGTGCCTAAAACTTACCTTTTTTTTTCAAACTTGAAAAAGTTATTGTTTCTTTTCTACTATTCTTTTACTAAACTGCTGTGATAAAACACCATGACCATAAGCAACTCTGGGGAGGAAAGGGTTTATTCAACTTCCACTGCCATATCATAGTCTGTCACTGAAGGAGTTCAGAGCAGAAAACTGGAGGCAGGAAGTGATGTGGAGGTCGTTCAGGAGTGCTGCTTACTGGCTTGTTCCTCACAGCTTCCTCAGCCTACTTTTTTATGATGTTCAGAACCACCATCTCAGGGATGGCATTATTACTGTGAACTGGGCTATTCCACATCAAATAGCAATCAAGAAGATGCACCCTAGGCTTTATCACAGGCCAATCTGATGGAGAAATTGACTTTCCTTTTTTTTTTTTTTTTTGGTTTTTCGAGACAGGGTTTCTCTGTGTAGCTTTGCGCCTTTCCTGGAACTCACTCTGTAGCCCAGGCTGGCCTCGAACTCACAGAGATCCGCCTGGCTCAGCCTCCTGACTGCTGGGATTAGAGACATGCGCCACCACCGCCACCTGGCGACTTTCCCTTTTCTAAAAATGACTCTAGTTTGCATCAAGTCGAGATAAAACCAACCAGCAGGATTGACCCTTAGTCAGTGTGACAAACATCCCTGTTAAACCATAACCTTTCTTGTGGCCCCCAAGATGTCATATTTATATTAGAAATCACAATATATTCCAAACTTTA
>NW_026294435.1:3494992-3560676 GCF_007827085.1 Peromyscus californicus insignis | reverse complement strand
GTAGCATGCAAAAGGTTAATTAGGCTGTTAAAGGCAAGATCAGTACCCTTGGAGGAATGGATCAGAGACAAAAATTAATATTGAATCTCTTGACCATGAAGATACTTGGATAGGAGAGGTAATTTTCTAGGTTGATGAGAGAAATAATAACACCATATGCTTTAATTTCAGGAAACAAGGTCACTTAAAAAGGGACTGTAAACAGAGCATTCCTAGAAACAATGTTTCTTCAAGGAACAATGGTAACAGAATGTCCCTCCCTTCTGGATTATGCAGAAGGTGGTGGTAAAACCAAATATAGGACTAACAAATGTAGATCAACAAGGGACAGACAAGGTAATCCTTTGCCTTTGCCATCAGGAAACTCCCTGAGGGGCCTCTCACAGGAACCCATGACAAACTTAGTTCAGTCTTTTCCTGCCATCATAGAAGAAACCCCTTATCAGAGCAATTAAATAACCAAATGCCTATTGTAAAAAACCTCATTGCTTGGGGTGATAGAACAGCTTTAGCACATAGAACAAAAAATTCCATGGAAACCATAAAGCAATTTTTTTGGCAAACTTCTATAAATCAACACAGACCAAAATTAAAAATATGAATAAATGACATTCTCACTGAGGGTCTTGTAGACACAGGTGCAGATGTAACAATAATTGTACCAGAATCTTGGCATTAAATTTGGACATTTCAGGAGGTAAATGTTCATCTGTTAGGGATTGGAGCATTAACTCAAGTGAAACAGAGCACAAGATGGGTCAAATTGTATAGGGGCCAGAAGGACAGAAAGGAAAATTAAAGCCATGTGTGACCAATATAGCTATGAATTTATGGGGCCCATGATTTATTACAACAATAGAATACTCAGATTAACATTCCTCCAACCTCAGAAATAAACCACAAACTAGCACATATTTCTGATAGAAATATTAGAATATAGTATGAAAAACAGTCACAGGCCATTCAGATTGCACGTAGAACAGGGCACAACAGCTACTGATCTTTCAAAGACAACAATAGCTCTAACTTTAAATGGTTAACAGACAAGCCTGTATGGGTTCAAGCAATGGCCCTTAACAACAGAGAAACTGCAGGCTTTGGAAGAGTGGGTACAAGAGCAGTTAAATGCTCAGCATACTGAAGAATCAACCAGCCCTTGGAATTCTCCTGTATTTCTTATTAAAAAGAAATCTGGTAAGTGGAGAATAGTAACAAACCTAAGAGCAAATAACAAGATAGTTAACCCAATGTGCTCTCTACCATCTGGAATTACTTTGCTTACTCTGTTACCTAAAGGATTGCCTCTTATAGTTATCAATTTAAAAGACTGTTTCTTCTCAATACTTTATAAGAAAAAGACAAGAAAGGTTTGCCTTCATGGTGCCTACTTATAACAATTCTCAGCCAGTTAAGGGAGATCAATGGAGGGTTCTCCCACAGGGAATGTTAAAGAGCCCAACCCTGTGCCAATATTTTGTATGACAGCCATTGGAAGTAATATGTAAAACATTTCCTAAATCTATAATTTATCATTACATGGACAATATTTTACTAGTTGATTCAAATGCAGATACTTCAGAAGAAATGTTTGAAGAAGAAAAAGAAAATTTTGCCTTGTTGATGATTACAAATTGCTCCTGAAAAGGTTCAAGGAGGAGATTATTTTAATTATTTAGGACATAACATAGGTCTCCAAAAATTAGACCCCAAAAAATGCAAATTAGGAGATCCATTATGGACTCTTAATGACTTTCAAAGATTATTCGGGGACATTTCCAGTCTACAGACTGCTGTTGGGGTAAAAAAATGATGAGACTGAGTAATTTGTTCAAAAGCTTAGAAGGTGACAAGAACTTAAATCATCCAAGAGAATTACAGCAAAAACTGAGACAGAATTGGCTTTGGTGGAAAAGAAAATACAGGATGTACATGTGGATCATGTGGATTAAAAGTTTGATTTCATTTTGGTTATTTTTGCTTCTAAGCATTCTCTTACAGTAATTTCAAAACAGAGGGATGATATTATATTGGACTGGATATTTCTACAAAATAAACAGAGTAAAAAGTTAAAAAACTTATATGGAAAAGATCTCTGAGTTGATTTTAAAAGGAAAATTGAGACTTTGTCAATTAGCAGGAATAGACCCAGCAGAAATTGTAGTACATTTACCTAATGATGAAGCTAACAAATTATTGACATAAAATGAACCTTGACAAAGAGTTTGCAGTAATTTTTTGGGGGTGGGGATTAACAGCAAATGTCCCAAAAGCAATAGAATTAAACTTACAAAGAGAGTTGATTGGATCCTGCCTCATATTGTATGGGAAAAACCAATATCTGGAGTCCCTACATTTATTACAGATACAAACAAATAAGGAAAGGCAGGTTACAAATTAGAAAATTTAAGTAAAGTAGTTCAAAAGTCCTTATAATTAAGTTCAAAAATCAGAATTGTATGCTATTTCGATGATATTAATAGATTTTATACAATCTGTTAACTTAGTTACTGACTCTCACTTTGCTGAAAGAGTGGTCTTACACATTGAAACAGCATAATGTATCTCTGATGATTCATAGTTAACCTTGTTATTTATTTAGTTATAAGATACAATCAGAAATAGGAATCATTCCTTAAATATAACTCACATCTGATCCCATATGTGTCTGCCAAGACATTTAGCACAAGGTAATGATGGCATTGATAAACTATTGATAGGAAATGGGCTGGAGGCATCAGAATTTCATTAAAAACATCATTAAGGCTTTAAAAAAAGATTTTTTCATAACCTGGCAACAAGCCAAGGAAATTATAAGGAAACATCTTACTTGTTCATTTTACAACCAAACTCCACTACCAGCAAGATGTAACCCAAAAGGTACTCGGAGCAATTAAATCTTGCAGATGGATCTATTTCATTTGTAGATTTTGGAAAATTGAAATATGTACACCACACCATTGATACCTATTCAGGATTTTAATGGGCAACTGCTCTGAGGTTCCATAAAGCTGATTCTGTAATCATGCATTTGATATAAGTTATGCCCATCATAGATAAACCTGCACAAATTAAAACTGACAATGCTCCAGCATATGTCTCTGTTAAAATGAAACAGTTTTTTTGCTTATTAAAATATAAAGCATATTACAGGTATACCACACAATCCTACAGGCCAAGCAGTCATAGAAAGATCAAATTGAACTCTAAAGGATATGCTAAACAAACAGAAAGGGGTAACAACCCCCCCCCAGAAATATATTACATAATCCTCTATTAACTTTGAATTGTCTCAATGCTAATGAGAAAGGAACAACAGCTGTGGAGAGATGCTAGATAATAGAAAAAAACTACAGAATTAAATTAGCCTACATACTTTAAGGATCTGCTGACCTCAGAATGGAAACCAGGATATGAATTATGTTGGGGATGAGGTTTTGCTTTTGTTTCTACAGAAGAAGAAAAGCTGTGGATGCCATCAAAATTGATTAAAGTTCAAACTGAACAAGGGAGACTTTTAAAGTAGAAAGGGTGAAAGTTCATCAGCCAGCATGACTATTCAATTTAAACTAATTTATACCATTAACAAATGCTTTTCTTTTAGTCAGATACACTTGCCAAAAGGTAACCTCCTCAAAATTAGGCTTAAGGAAAGGTTTTTGTTTTTCTCTTTTAGGAGAATGAAGGCTAAAGAATCTGAAGAATACTGGACAAATGAGATATCTGAAGAAAAAGGACAAATTATCCAGAAAAAAAAATGTACCAAGAATAAATGTAAATTGGCCTATTGTTATATTCCATATAAATTTTCATAAGTCTTCCTAAATGTTTGTTTCTGCTCTTCTCTACTGACACTTAACACAAATGGTCTTTATGTAGTCTCAGTTCAATTAAAAATTAAAACTGGCTTTGGAATTGGAACATGGGTCTTTCTTTCTCTAAATCTAAGAATGCTCGTTAAAAGAAAATACAAGATCTCTGTATCATGTCAGAAGAGTCATCTGATATGAGACAGAAGAAAATCAATATTAAGGGACTATTCTATTGCCACAAATCTCATAATTCTTCAATTCTATTTTGATTCTTTAAAACTTAAGGTATAAATTTTATACCAAAATTTATAAAATTTATATATATAAACTTTTGTCATATTAGTGCTCATATACAGTACTAACTAATTCTAGAAGTAAAGGCTTCATCTAGCAGTCTGTACATGTTTTCATATTTGAATCTCAGTTCTCTGCAGGGAAACATGAACAAGCCTAACTGCAAATTTGAAGTCTCCAAAATGATGATGGGACCCCACAATTATGATTCCATCTGGATGATAATACCACTAAGCTGACAAATATTACCCAAAGATTGGCTTTGGACTACAAACTTCTCATGACAATTTTGAGATGGCTAGCTGAGATGATCCAGCCTCACAGACTACTCAAGCATGGACTTGAGACAAGCCCTGCATTTTCTCATTATGCAGAGACTGGACAACAAATGATACATCTACCTCTCCAGGACTTGACAATTAACTCAAAATTTTTCTTTTCAGGGATTCAGTAAAGATGTCTTTGCCTCCAGACAGCAGGAAGTAATTTTAAGAACACAATGCCCATATTCTCAAGAGGTGGGACAGGTAGTTTTTTGTCATTCTATGGGTTATGGATAATTGTTATTGTTTAGGATGTTTGTTTACAAGTTGGTAATTGTTAATGGTCAGGAAAAAGTTAAACAAAGGAAATTAGATTCAGGGTTCTTTTTTGAAAAAAAAAAAGAGGATATAGACAAGGGATAGATTATTGAATCTGCTCTTGGAAAAAAAGAAGATATAGAAATGATAGAATAAAGGATAGATTATTGAATCTACTCTGAAAAGAAAAAAGAGAGAACATAGATATATGTTAAGATAAAAAGGTAGATTATTTAATCTACTTTTAGAAAGCACCTGCTAGTTTTAAATATTTTACATTGGATTGGATTTTTTATTATCGTACACCAATTTTAGATATTGACACAAATTTGAGATTGATTTTGTTAGAAAAATACTGTACATATATTTCTAATCTTGTTCAAGGTATTGTACCTATGCAGTTTATTTAACAATGTAATGCAATTTTCTAATCCTTGAGTTATTATTACCAACTAATTAGGATATAAAGAAATGAAAGTTAGTAGTTTAGTCATTACAATAGAACTTCTAGTCATATTAGGTGTGTTTTCAAGGTCAAGCAGAGATATTTTAGAGAGACAGGTCATCTTCAAACACTTCAGAGGTCTACAGAATATGGTATTGAATATGTTTTAATAACATAGATTTTTTTTCTTTTTTGATGACTATGAGATATGTTTGCTCCTGGCAGCACCAATCTACTTCAGAAAAGATGATGGGCATAGAAGAAACTCCATATGGAGTTTACTTTCCTTATGGCAAAAGTTAGCCACTGGGCAAAAAAGTGCCCTAGCATTGACTGCTGACAGCATGCTGTCCAAAATGCACAAGTAGGACACAAAGAAAGGACTGATGACCCTTGCCAAGACAAGATAAGAAGGCCCTTTAGAAATATGCTTACTTCATAGATGAGCCTGTCAAGATATGATAAGCCTGTAGACTGAAGAGAATTCCTCAACATTGCAGAGAAATGTCTGGGTGACTGTCCAGGCAGCTGACTGTTTCTGTCATGACTCACATTTTTTGGAAGTTGCTTGTTTGCACACCTGTTTTATTAGGGAATATTATTTCCTTCTCAGGTCTCTGTGGGAATTAAAGATTAGATAGTTACAGTTTTCCTTGTTAACAAATTCAGAAAGAAACTCACTTAGAGGTATAAAGTGTATAAGTTTGAAAGACATCAAAAGATAGTTTTCTGTTGGTAATACATGTTACGATAGAAAGTGAATTAGGTACATTTTGTACTCACCAATACAGGATAGATAATGGAATATTTATGCTGAATTTTCAAATGCAAATAGACTAGATATTACTGATGTATTTGTTGCCTTATATATTATATATAGTAATTGTACTTATGGTATATAGTTTTTCTTATGTTATTTATAACTTCTTTTTTATTTTAGACAAAAAAGTGGAAATGTGGTGACACTTTATTTGTTTACCCCAATAAAGCTTATCTAAAGATCAGAGGAAGAAGCCAGCCACTATATTAAACATAGAATCAGGTAATGGTAGCACAAGCCTTTAATTCTAGCATTCATGAGGAAGAGATTAATCCGGTTCTCTGTGAGTTCAAGGCCATACTAGGAACAAAGCCAGTCATGGTGGCACATACCTTTAATCCCTGCACTAACCATGGAGGTCTGGAGGTATGTACAGGCAGAAAGGAAGTGATGTAGCTTGGCAGAGAGAGGAAGAGGGCAGGGACCAAAAGGCGTATAGGCATGAGTATACAGGAAGTAGGTCTCTCTTTGGCTGAGGATCTCCAAGCAGTAAGAACATGGCTGGCTTCTTATTGTTTTTCTGATCTCTCAGTTTTTACCCCAATATCTGGCTCATTTTTTTCTTTTTTCTTTCTTTTTTTTTTAATTAATAAGACCATTTAGTAATTCATCTTACAGGAACAAATGTCCAATCCAGGAAGAGAACTGACAACAGTTTCACCCATTTATAACACAGAATCCACATGAATTGATTTGGATGGCTTACAGGAGCATGAATGATACAAAGGAAGTCATGTCCCTTAGAAATCCATTCTGGCTACATCCTGGGAATTCCCAGACCAATGTGCAAGCATCTCCATCAGTCTCTTCCTCCCTAACAATCATTATTTGCTTATCAATCCATAGGTAATGGCTCTTTCTTTCTTTTAGCATTTTGAGCTTCCTCAGTTTCACAAGCTTCTCCAGCTTCCTGAGTACTCTTGAGGCACTTCAATTTGAGTCAAAAGGCTACACAAGACAGTTACAAAACAGACCACAAAAGGAAATAATTTCTGTTAACTAGGATTGTCTTTAACTTGAGGCCAATTATTCTTTTGTTTTAGCCTTTAGATTAGAGAGTTCTACAGCATGTGCCAACATGCAGGGATAAATTACTAACATTTATTGTCTGAGATAATTTGCTATATAAAACATGTAGGAAATTTATACAGAGAGTTCAGTTCTAAGTGGAATCTCCTGGTTGTTCTTTCAGAAGACTTTATGTATCAGGTCTCCTGGTGTGGTCCCAGCTATACTAGGTATATAGATAAACCAGCACAGTTTCTCAAAGGAATGAATACTGGAGACTCAGGCCCTCTCCAGCTAGCTATGCCCATGCCTGTTCTCATATCTCCATTGTGGATATCACCTTCTGGAGGTCCCCTCATTATTAAAGTCAATACATCCTATCCCTACCACCTTCAAGTCGTTTGTGCTTCATGCTCCCCAGTCTCCACTAATTAGGAGGTTCCTTTTGTTGAGAATTGAAGAGAAAGTCCCATATTCAGGACTTAACATGATTCTTTTCAAGTACTGAGAGAAAATAAATCATACTGAATCCTACAGTATTTTGTCTTCTGATTATAGAATAAAGTTACACTTTTTATTTTTAGGCCAAGATCTGGTCCTAACTCTCCATGTTGACCATGCCAGCTTAACAATAATAAAAAAAGAAAACAAGAGTGCTTTTTATTTGCAAGATGCTTTCTATCTTATGGCTACTTTCCAAATATTTATTTTATTTTTGACTATGTGTATAGATGTATGGGGGGAGAGGATGTGCATGAGCTAGTGCAGGTGCTGGCAGCGTCTAGATGAGGACCTGAAGCTGGAATTAGAGGTAGTTGTGATGCACCCACAAGAGCACTGAGGAGAGAACTCAGGTATGGAAAAGAGTATGTGTGTTTACCTGCTGAGCCGTCTTTCCACCCTACCCCTTTCCCAGAGCTACTTTTTAAAACAAATTTTATCTCAAATCAATTAAATAAAAAATTTTTCTACACTTTAAATATTTAAATTAATTTATTTGTGAATTAGAATCAAAGTTATAAGTATAAAACATGTTTTTAATAAAAGAAGATAACACTGAGCATATTAGAATTCAAGGAATCTTGAATGTTCTCACAATTTATGTTATAATATAATAATCATTATTATTATATAAAAGTTAGACCTAAATTTTTAAACTTTCATACTGATTAATAAAGCAAACTGAAAAACAACTGAGTGACACCATTAAATATAAATTCATATTAATATTGCTAAGTGCTCTTTAAAACTTCAGGAGAACTGTGAACCATGTAGATTAGTCTTGCTCTGTGTATAATAAATTTTGTGGAAGAAACATGGATATGCATGTAGTCAAAGTGTGTCTTGAATTTTCTCTTTGAGTTTGAATATATTTACTTATCTTTTAGAATTATTGAATGAAAACAACAGAATAAATGCAATATCAAGTTACATAAAACTGAAAATTTTAGAGAAGAATGTCATTATGTGCTCTAGAGGCCAATCTTGTGATATTTTGGTGAAGAATGTGGCTGCTTTTCACCCTGTCTGAAGAATCTGCCTGAGGCTAAATTGAAGAGTTTTGGATTAATTCCATTGTCAGAAGAAATTTCAAAACAGCCTAGCATTGACTCTGTTTTGTATTTATTAGTTTTTACTCTCATGAAGATTTATAATGAAAACTAGTGAGGTGAACATGTAAAAATACAAAATTTACAGATTGAAAATAAAAGGGTCACCTGGGAGTGGAATGGAGCTAAATCCTGTGTTCAAGAAGATAAACAGATTAAATAAATACCTGATGTTAAATGGAATAAAGCGAGTGGTGACCTCAGGACAAGATCCCCTGCAGCTAAACTTCCATTTGTTAATTGGGATTAAAGAAAAGCAGATCTGGATGTGGTGGTGCATGCCTTTGTTCCCAGAACTCCAGAGGCAGAAACAGGAGAATCCCTAAGGTGGTCAGCCTGATCTACAGAATGAATTCCAGCACATCCAAGCTTAGACAAGAAGAAAACCATGGACAAAAAAAGCTGGTGAAGGTGTAGTTAAACAAGGGGGCACATTTCCCAGCCTCAGCAAATGACAGAAGTTGGCAGCTTCAGCCACATGGCTCTGGCTGTGGAGTCAAGAACAGAAGAAATGGGTTTTGGAATCTCCCTCCATGACTAAGGAAAACAGCTGAGTCCAGGCATTTCTCTGCCTGGAGGCCCAGAGAGGCCATTGTGTGAAGCTGTGAAGATTAATCCTAGATTGTCTCAGAGACTCCAAGATGTTGGAGATGCTAGAGCTGTGGAATATCTGCTGAGGAGAGCTGCTATCGTGGAGTGTAATCAGTTCAAGAAAAAGAAGTGTGTTGCAATCAACAAAGCTGAAAAGAGTTCAAGATCTGAAAAACATTTTGATATCCAACATGGAGATACAGATTTGGGAGTTTGCCCAGCTGCTTTTCCATTTTGCTTTGGTCCATTATCTCCTCACTGTGTTCCCTTCCCCTACATTTTGGAATGGTAACATACCTGTGCCATTATATGAAATAAGTATGTGATTTGCTTTTTGATTTTGATTTTACAGGGGAATATACTTAAGAGAATGCATGAATCTCAAAAGAGAATCTGAATTTTTAAACATCTTTGACACTGTGATTGATCATGGGGACTTTTAAAGTTGTACTAATTCATTTCTGCATTTATGGTAAGTCTAAAAATCTATGGAGGGCAGAGAGTAGAATGTGGTGATTTGAATAGGAATGGCTGCCATAGACTCATAGGTTTTAATGTTGGTCCATAGCAAGTGACACTATTAGGAAGTGTGGCTTGTTGGAAGGTATGTCACTGTGGAGGAGGGCTTTGAGGTCTCCTTTGTTGAAGCTAGACCTACTGTAGTGGCAGTCTCCTTTTGATGCCTTCAGATCAAGGTGTACATTCTCAGCTCCTTTCTGCACACCACATTTGCCTGCACGTTGCCATGCTTCTAGACATGGACTAAACCCCTCAAACTATAAGTCAGCACCAATTAAATGTTTTCCTTTATAGGAGTTGCTCGGGTCATGGTGTCTTTTCATAGTAACAGAAATCCAAACTAAGACACAGTAGTTGGCTAAGAGGAGAAATCAACTCTCATCAACTTTTGCTTTTCCCATGTTATTCAAGGACAATACTGATGGACCATATCTGTACTCATCTAAGACTTTGTTCTCAATGTTTTTGGTGTCATAATCACTTCATCCCTGTAAATACATACTGAATCATAGTAAATGGTACAAGAATACTGGGATAAGAGCCTACAGAATACATTGCTTAGCAAAAGAAAGTGAACCTTACCAAACGTTTTCTAAATCAATTAATTCAGAATTGTGAAAAGTAACAATAGAAAGAACATTTATTCCAGATAAGGGTTTCATTTGGGATTGAACACTGAATACTGCTATGTTTGGGCCCTTTTCTTGGTGCTCTGAAAGCCACGGGAACTAGAACCTCACAAGTGAAATAGCTCAGGAAAGTAATTAAAGCATTCTCATCCATAACTGCACATCGTTAATGTCTGCCAAAGCCAAGGGTCCATGTCTCCTTAGGCTTTGTTCAATCAGGAAAACTAGCTGCACCTCAGCAACTTCTGTCGTTAGGTGGAAGCCCAAAGCAGGGTCTTCAGATAGGCTTCAACCAATGCCACCTATTTACATATGTGTAAAAATACATATTGTTGGCTTCATTCAGCCTGTAAACCAAAGCTCGTTTATCTAGCTGATTAGCTTACTTTATTACTTTCCAGTATATTCTGAAGTAAAATTCAGTTTATTAATTACATTATTTTATTCTTCATTAGAATGTGATAGACCATTGAATATTATGAAAAGTGTTATGAGGGGAAATGTTACACAGTTATAGTTAGACAATAAAATAATAGCTGCTGATGTAAAATTGGCACTTACATCAGCTTGGTACAACATTAAAGTTCATGTTTTTATTACTGTGTATTTATTTTACAGAGTGATGGCTTCCATAATCACATTTTCAACCTGCTTTATAATGTAATTAGACTGTATTCAACCCTCATTATCCTCGGCTCTTACCACTCTGCTCTCTCTTACTTTTTCTATTCAAGCTTCCAAACATTTCCTTCTATTTTCATCAGTGTGCATGTGTGCTTGTGTGTGTGTGTGTGTGTGTGTGTGTGTGTTAGTATTCTGACCCACCCCTTGGAACCGATCCATCATCCTGTCATAAAGTCCCCTTTTAAAGAGAAAACTCCTCCTACCTGCTCTCTCTTTCTCTCTATTCCCATCAGGTCTCTCTCTCTCTCTCTCTCTCTCTCTCTCTCTCTCTCTCTCTCTCTCTCTCTCTCTCTCTCTCTTTCTGTTCTGTCCTTCTTTCTCTCTCCCCTCTCTCTTTTCCTCACCAAATAAAACTCTTCACTGAGTGCTGTCTGCATGGCATCTCAGTCTCTCACTGGCTGTGAGGTACCTTGGCTCCATCAGCAAGGACCTCCCATGTGCTGTATCATAACATTGGTGCTAGGGACTCTGCAGAGGCCTTCCTGGTGCGTTTCTCCTGCCTGATGGCAGTCTGAGACATACTAGGGGCCCTGGAACCTTCTACACTTAACTTCATCCAGCACCGCCATAATCGGTAAATCCCCCCTCTGGCCATTTCCCATGACTGAGGATTCGTCTTCTTGACCATGGTCTCTTACCTTTTGGCCCCATTCATAAGTCTCAGTACTGAGCAACCACGTATCCCTCATGCCTCTGCCCTCAGGCCCCTGTTCTCTGTTTGATGAAACATTGCAGCAGCCTGTGCCGTCTCACTTGGTCCTCAGCGTCTGTAACCCGGTTCTGCAGCTGACAGTCACTCAGCAGCCTGTGCCCTCTGCCTCACTTATGGTGAATTAGCCAGATCCAAGGATTCTTGTACTATACACTCTCATCCCTTCCTCCCTCCCACCTTGCAGCCACCTCCACTCATGGCGTTGGGGCAATCAGCATGGGACATAGCCCCTGTCCCCACTGCCACCACTTGGGTGACTAAGGATGCCTCCCTTAACTTCTGCTTCTTCCTTGCTTTCTCCTACCCTGATGCCTCTCAGCCTGCAGTCTTACAGCTCATTCTTTATATTGTACATTCTTATCTCTGTTTTTTTTTTTTTAAAGTTGGTCAGCTGACAGTTTCCTGGAGTTTTGTCTGCCATTCTGTTAAAATGGTTTATTTCATATGTGTGAATGAATGGAAATGTATGATTGAGGTGGCTACCTGTATGACCTTTGAATGCTTGAGTTTGTGTGTCCCATGTTTGTTCCTTGTGTCTATAAATAGATAAATAAATAAATAAATAAATAAATAAATAAATAAATGAAAATATGAAATGTGAACATGTGGTCAGGCACTAGAGGGCCATCACATGTCAGGCAGACTACTAGGGTCAAAACAGACAAGCCATATGACTCCATCCCATATTTGATAAGTGCAATCACATGGTCAGATGCCATCTTTACTAAGGTCAAAGGCTGGTCATTTGGCTTCATCACCATCTTTGATGTGATTTGGGTCTGCCTCTTCCAAGTCTCCTCCCCAACACAGTCATTCACTCTTTTACTCTTGCACTGCCAAACCTCTTGTGCTAACTCTGTTGCCCATGGTGTGTTTGTTTAGCCTGTTGGGGTTGCCCACTTCAAAACAGGGTCTCACTCACCTGCAGCAGATCTGGTCCCTTCCACCCATACCAGGTCTGCTTTCCAATTCACCCTCTTACACTTATAACAAATTTGCCTTCTTGCTCACCAACAGCTTTATAGTTTACTACAATGTGTGAGTCAGAGATGAGAAGGCCAGCTTTGTCCTGCTCAGCACACACTGGTTCTCCCTTTTAAGAATTTAATATTAATAGAATTTGGATACTGTTTGGGTTACAAGTTCAGGATTTTAAATTTTTCTTGGTTGTCTTCTAAATATAAACTTGAACTTCTTTTCAGGCTAAAGAGAGCTCTGTTCAATCTGTACCTGGTTTTCTCTAAATGAAATACATACTTTTTAACCCAAATCTCTAATTTTGCTAGAACTCAAAGGTAAGGGCCTAGATGTTCATTACCTGCTTTTCTACAATTTGGATTTCAATATTGATTAATAATACTGAATGTATATAAAACTTTTATGTCCTTTTATAAAATAAGAAATCATATAAACCTCAGAGGATCAATTAAAGCCGTTGGCCCCACTTCACAGAGGTCAAAAGGACTCTAGATAAGTACAACAGTACAGCTTGAGTTTTCAAACTTCCTCCCTTTCTAATTACTAAGACTGTGGGCATGAAGATTCCAAATAAGTTCATAAATTTAAATTTTGTCTCTACTTTATCTGCTTCAAAAGATTTTCTACTTGGCTAGCAGACACATCAAAGCAGCAGTTGTGGACCACAACCAGGTTTTCTGGCTATGCATGCCAGCAGAGACTCTTATCTATATGATGTGGACCAGTTCCCCCAAACATGATTGTTCCCCATCTCTACAGTGAGGTCAGATGACCAGATGCTTCTGATAAATGCCCTATTGCCCAAATTCCCTCCTTACCTTTGACAAGCCAAGGTCCTGACTACCTGCACCCCATTTCAGCTTGAAGCAGTTATGGAGGAGAATACACCATCCTATTCTCCCTGTTCCCAAAACAGGCTAGAGGGCTAAGTTAAAGGTAAAACCCCTGACATAGGGGACCATACAGCTACCTAATACCCATTGATTTATGCAGAACCAAAGAGGTATTATATAACCTTGAGAAATTATTATTTCTATATAAATCATTCAGAATGGAGTTTCTAGTCCATTGAGAGGGGCCTTTTTTCTTTTCTCAGAGGATCCTTTTCTCAGAGTTGGGCTATACCCTGACTCACAAGCTCCTTTTCTCCTGTTCTTATTCAGCCTTGGGATCTTTCTCCTTTTTTGACTTCTCAGGAGACAAGTCCTAACCTCATGGAAGCTGCTAAGATATGGGAGACTTAGGGAATACTAGCTGATAGTCAGCCATTCATACCCAAAAGACTAAATGCTCAGAGATCTGCAGAATATGACATTTAAAATATTGATCAAAAAGCTTATTATATCAGACAGAGACATCCACATTCTAACAATGACCCAAGGTCTCTGAAGAAGATGTCTCCATCTCGATGGTAGCAACAGATGCCACATTGTGACACTTGCTGTCAAGACCCAGCCCAGACTGTGGACAAATAACAGCAGGACATTGGGGAACTGATTGCACCTCTTTCACCTAGACAAAGTAAGATCAGTATTCTCTATGTCTCTCTTCAATGGGAAAAACTCCCACCTCATGGTCCTGATGGCCAAAGATTGATGCTGTTCTGGTACTCCTGCCTACAATGATGTTGAGCCCTGGGTATGGACTGGGTAGACTGGTCCCTGACATTTTTAACAGATTCAAAAGCTGTTTGGTCTGCACTCAGGTATGATTTATCCTTCTCAGATCTCTGGTTCCATTTGACAAACAGACTTGTTTCAGCTACCTTCTCAGTTCTCTATATAATATTCACAGGTCCCCCTCTCCTAAGGCTACTATTATGTCTAGACAGAATTTACCTGGTTAACAAATTAGATAAACTCACAGAACAGATTTCAATGTAAGTTTTTACTGTTGACTGCTCTCAGTATATTCTGGTTCGTTTATATAAAGATAGAAAAGCTGTCTCACTTCTGTTCACTTACATATCCTTCTCAGATCTAATGATGTTTACGGATGCCTCCCTCCTCCTTCACTTACTCAACAACTTCCATTCAGTGAATTTCCTCTGGTTATAGATTTAAAGATATGTTTCATTGGGCTGAAGCCAAGAAATGCTCATACCTTTTAACCCAAAGCCATAAGCCTTTTGTTAAATCTATTACAGCTGCCTTACAGATACTTACAGGCTCCTGGGAAAATTTTTATTACTGTATCAAGAAATCTGGTCTGATGAACTAACAATCTCCAGAGCCCATTGCTGATGCCACCTATTTTTTGAGCATATTTTGCAGAGTCACTTCTCCTGCCTGACCTCCATAGAAACAGCAGATACCTTGCTTCTGTACGCCTGGTTTGGCATGCCATTCTTCCAAGCTCCTGGAAGATCACTGCTGCAACCTGCCTTCTCAGCTCCCTCAAGAAAAAGATGTCTGAGATCTTCCACTGTGTGTGACCCCAACTCCCAACATCCCCCCTCCCTACTCTGCCCCCTGTCAGTGTGAAGTGGTCTCAAGGATTCAGTGACCTCATTTTCTCCTACTTGCTATCAATAACTCACCTTTTCATAATAATCAAAACAGAGGAATGTTAGTATTCTGACCCACCCCTTGGAGATCCTCCTAGTATCCTGGCATAAAGTCCCCTTTAAAAGAGAAAACCCCTCCAACCCCCTCTTTCTCTCTATTCATTCCCATGAGGTGCACACTCACTCTCCCCACTCTCTCCCTCTTTCCTTCTTTCTCTCTTCCCTCTGTCTTCTCCCCACCAAATAAAACTCTTCACTGAGTGCTGTCAGCATGGCATCTCTGTCTCTCACCCACCATGAGGCACCTTGGCTCCACCTGCCTCCTGTGAACTGTATCACAACAGTGTACATGCTTGTATGTGTGTGTAAGTTGTAAAATGGAAGACAAATCTACCAAAAAGCTTCACTGACTTTCAGAATCAAAAGTTAGAATGAATTGAGGTAAAGATAAAGTATATCAGTCACAGAGATTCCCTAAACTGAGAATTAAGGCTGATGATTTAATTATCATGTTATGGAAACCTTTCAACCTTACTACCAAATTTGGGTAGTTACTTTAGATATAGGCAAAATAGTTTTTAAATTTTACATTCTTTTTTTTTCTTTTGAAAATTAAATCAATCTAAAGTTTAATAAAAAAAATTACATAAGCTACAGCCCTGTCTTTCAAATAATATATAAAATCTAGCGGTGTGTGTGGGGGGGATGAGGCAAATACACAGTGGTTTTATGGAGTATTTAAAGAACTGGAGAACATTTACATAAAACAAATATTTGCAATAGCAGGCTTGAGTCCATGGTAAGCAAGGACTGGCAATATGTAGAAAGTTATGTCACAGAGATAACATCAGATGGAGACATGAGAGACAGCATTGTTTTCTTGCAATCTGAAAATAAACTTCAGGATTCTTTTTAACAATGACAGAAAATTTTATTAAGGCAAAATATATAAATAATTTCTTCTTATTCCATAGTTATTTAAGAGAAGGTATTTCTATTCACTAGATTTTTAAATTTTCAAATATTTGTCAATTTATGCCTTGTACTTATTTATTTTGAATTAATTACCATGTATAAAATATAATATGAATGAAATAGAAAGTGCCATTCTATGTATTACATTTAACTTTGTGACCTTTGACTTATGATGTGTTCATTTTTATTTTAGGAGCAACCGCTGTTTATGTAGTAGATATATTCAAATCATGAAAATATACATTGTAATTAAAGAATTTCGGAAAATAGTTAATATCAATATATGATTATATTAACTAGAGTAAATTGTTGCTAAAACATTTCTAATTATAGTTAAAAAGACATTTTTTAATTGACATTTTGATTATTACTTTGCTCTCCTGGGAAAATGTAAACATATAATAAATGTTTTTTGGCATTATGTGTGTAAAACATTCTTGTATTTAAAGGAACACAGCATTGTGGAGCTTTCCAGTACTGCCCACTACTTCTTGGAAAAGCATGTTAAATGAACCGTAGACAGACAGACAAACCTTAATTCTCTGATGTCATGTGAAATTATATCCACTTCCTCTACTGTGCTAGAGGCTTTCAAATACTACTTAAAACCTGCACTAAATATTAGGAATTTTCTAGTCAATAAATTATTAATAATAGAGTTTTAAAAAGTGAACATTGTGACCATAGTATTGTAAATTAAATATTGAAATTTAATTATTATTAAATATTCACACTTTAAAATATCAAAATCATGTATAATTGGATATCTAAATTCCAATAAATAGACATGTTAATGTTTCTTTTTTCTAGTTTTTGTACAAGTACAGATCAAGTGTCCATTCATTAATCAGAAATGTGATGAGTCCTTCCCAAAATATCACAAGATAAATGAATTCAACACATTTTATTTCTTTACCTTTTGCAAGCATTGCATTTTTGAACTTTACTAAATAAGTGAACTTTTAAAGTTCTTCACTTCTATATTATGCAATATAAGATTTCTTTGAAAATTTAATCCCAGAAGTGATGAGTTATATTAGAAAAACATGTAATGGAAATTAAATTAAAAAAACCATGGCTTTAGTAATAATTTTAAATAGCACCTCATGACCTTGGGACAATAGAAAACTTTGATTGTTGAAAGTAGTGAATAAGTGGGTGGCAGCTCTCTAAATAGACACTGAGGAGAAATCCAAGCTGTGATGTAGATGGCACAGCCTCATCTCTAACTTTGAGGAGCTCATCTAGGTTCAAGTCCCCATCAGAATTATGGTGTATATTCAGCCATAAAGGTATAAGCTTTGTTTTTTATTTTTATAGGTTAATATCATGGCAAAAGTTTAAATATATATATACATATACATTTTATAAATTTTGATATAAAATTTATACCTTTAGAAAAATTTTAAAGAATCAAAATAGAACCAAAGAATTATGAGATTAGTGGCAATAGAATAGTCCCTTAATTTTGATTAGATGATAGTACCCCACAATGATGATTCCTTCAGGATGATAATAATACCACTAAGCTGACAAATATCACCCAAAGACTGGCTTTGGACTACAAACTTCTCATGACAATTTTGAGAAGGCTAGCTGAGATGATCCAGCCTCACAGACTACTCAAGCATAGACTTGAGACAAGCCCTGCATTTTCTCATTATGCAGAGACTGGACAACAAATGATACAGCTACCTCTCCCAGGACTTGACAATTAACTCAAAATTTTTCTTTTTGGGATTCAGTAACGATGCCTTTGCCCCTAGACAGCAGGAAGTAATTTTAAGAACACAATGCCCACATTCCCAATAGGTGGAGCGGGTAGTTCTTGGTTGTTCTATGGGTTATGGATAATTGTTATTGTTTAGGATGTTTGGTTACAAGTTGGTAATTGTTAATGGTCAGGAAAAAAAGTTAAACAAAGGAAATTAGATTCAGGGTTCTTTTTTGAACAAGAGACAAAAGCAACAATTACTGATCATTTTACCTAAAGAATATTTAAATTTTCAAAATGACTTTCTAAAAAATAAAAAAATTACCTAGTTACATAACATAAAGTTACTAGACAGTTGCACCATCTTCTGAATGAGCTCTTGGACAGATAAAAAGAAACATTAATAAGAAAATGTTTGATTAATACCAACTGAACTTTCTATTACTGTGTTGTTACTGAAATTTTGTTTTCGAATATTTTGAATAAAATTTTTGCATGAGTTAGATACACTGCTCTCTTTAGTTGCATTATCATTAGTGATCTGGACCTGAACTACTGTGATACTTGCCAGAGTATCAGTTATATAAATGGAGCACCAAACTCAAGGCCAAAGTGTGTAAAATCAGGTACAGGCTGAATTCCTCTTTCAGCTGGAAAAGAACACAGACCATTCTTAGGCTTTCTAGTTTCATCCATTGTCACTTTTCATATATATATTCCATATATATGTGTGTGTGCATGTGTCTATGAAAGATATATGAAAGATAAATTATAATGACATATATATATATATATATATATATATATATATATATATATATATATGGTGTGGAAATTGTCTTATAATCAGTAACATTAAATTATTAATAGGAAGAAATATATTGAATATATGACATAATCACATAATATATATGGCAATACTACACTCATACATAGGAGTCTACATATTACTTATTAAGGGTAGTAGTATACCATGAATTAATCTTAAATGATCATCCTGAGAACGATGAGTAGTGAAGACCAAGGCTAAGAAAAGTCACAGACCTTCTTCAAAAGCACAGGTACTTCTTTCTTTACAGAAGCCCTAGCATTAACAATTCAGTGATTTTACCTTCATTGTTTTTAATTTTTGGTCATCAGGATAAATGGTCAGGAAAACTAAGAATAGATTTTCACATTGTTAAATACACTGATTGAAATGACAGTATTATATTTTCTTATTATTTCATGTATTAATTGGATCAGTTCTCATGAGCTAATCTCTGGAGGTGATACGCTTTATGAATCTCCCAGGTGTTTCTTTTTCCCCCCCTCTGGTTAAAAATGTATTCTTTTCTCACATGACATATCCTGATCACTGTTTCCCCATTCTCTATTCCTCTCATTTTTTTCCATATTCCCTACCATCTGGATCCACTCCCTTTCTGTTCTCATTAGAAAAGCACAGGCTTCTAAAAGAAGCAACAAAATATAACAAAACAAAATATAATAAGATAAAACAAAACCAACACATCAAAATTGGACTAGGCAACCCAACACAAGGAAAAGAAACCCATGCACAGGCATGAGAACAGAGACCCCTTGTACACTCACTCAGGAGTCCAATAAAAACACTAAACTGAAAGCCATAATACACATGCAGGGGACCTGGTACAGACCTGTGCAAGCCCCATGCTTGCTGCTCAGTGTCTGTGAGTTCATAAGAGCTTCGCTCAGTTGATTTAGAGGTCCTTGTTCTCCTGGTGGCCTCCAATCCCTCTGTCTTTTTGACTCCTACCTTCTCTTCCACAAGTTTCCCTGAGCTCTGAAGAGAGAGATTAATTGGCGACATTCCATTTAGAGCTGTGTGTTCCATGGTTTTTCTTTTTGCTTAAGGTCTGACTGTGGGTCTTTGTATTTCTTCCCATTTGCTACAGGAGGAAGCTTCTCTAATAATGACCAAATAAGGCACTGACCTATGAGTACATAACACTATTCTTCTGATTTGTTTTAAATAAGATTTATCTTGCTAGTAAGTATTAAAAATAAATATGTTATGTAAAATACACACAATATTATTGTATTGTTAGTATCATTCTTTTTTTTCCAAAGGAACAATGTGCGTTAATGTATAAATTATTGTATATTTTAATGCAGTATTTGTTGTAGTACATTAAATGTAATCATCAAAACAATCAATTAGAGACAGAAAATTAATCAGCTTTATGCTGAAGATCACTACCAACTGTTATAATTCCCAGCCACCCCCCACCTACATGACCATACATGCATTGTCCATCAGTCAGATAAAATGCTTAGTCATCTCAGGGCCTTATGCCCTACATAATCTGTGCACTATGTGATCACATAATCTATGCACATGCATGGCATAGCAGTGTAAGCCCATATGAACACGCTGGGGGGGGGGCTATAAAAGCAGATTCCACCCATGCCCCAGACCCTTTTTTCCTCACTGTTCCTTTCTAGTAGGCCTATTGCACAATCCCTCTTTTCCCTCCCCTAATAAAAACTCTTATAATGGATTTTGTTGTACCTTGTGTTTTCTCTCACATGGTAAATAATGCCACAAATAAATAACAATTACAAGAAATAGAAAAATTTCAAATGCCTTTTTCACAAAAGACATGAAATATACAGTTTCAAGAAAACTAACAGACATATAAAAATTATGTATTTAGCAGTTTTATTATAATCTTTTTGTAATAAAGCTATTATATATTATATAAAAAACAAAATAGCAGGATTTATTATAACTCTTGGACAATAAAAATTTCATGAAATTTATTAAAGGAATAGTTACTGTTCCTTGATAGTTGTAGTTAAATAAAGTAAAACATTCTACAAATAATACAATAAAATAATATATTTATGCAAACAGATTACGTAGGATGCAAGGCCCTGGAATGACTAAGAATTCTGCTTGACGGAGAGCTCATGTGCAGTCACGTAGTTGGGAGATAGCTGGGAATTATAACAGTAATATTAGATCAAATCATTTCTTCTTGGAATTGAAGATGTTATACAGAAAAATTTGAGAACTGGCTAAATACATCTTTACAACTTAAAACTGAAAATACCCTGTTCAAAAGCTACAGCTCATCTCACTTATAGGAAATGTGAAATTAATAACAGCTAATCATGTTCTGATCATTCTGTAATGAGTTTAATTGTTTGTTTGCCCTGCACGCTGATCTTAGTCTGTCATTTCCGACCTAGAGTGAATTTAATTTAATTATCACAAGGCTCCTGGTGGACTGACCAAAACTGGGAAAATGGAAATCAGAGTACAGGTAGAGGGAGGAGACTGTGTTTCGGGCCTTTGAAAGAATGATTACATCTTGTCTTTTAATTTTTATTCTCTTCTTAACATTTGCAACATCAGTGCTTATAAGGGTATCATACTGTTTTTACTGTCTTTGAATTATATAAACAGGTTTTGTTCATTTGTTTTAAGTTTTTCAAAATCAAGTTTAAACTTTAAATTATAAATATGTAGATACTGAAATTTATGATATGTTATCACAATACCAATTCTGGGTTGGGATGAAAAGATAGTAGATGGGCAGCTAATGTAGTAGAGACTAAAATACAGGACTTTATCACTTTAAAATTACATAAATAAAGTTTAAGCAAACGAATTTCTTCCTTGATATTTGACTTCTTAACAATGTATCAATACTTTGTTTTTAAGCACTAGCAAGTCTTCTAAGCAATTTAACAAATAATTTTTCATTTACTATAAGTAAACAGAGAAGAGTGAGGTACCACTTACAATAGTCATCGACAATTTATCTATTTCTTGAGTTTACTTGCTTTTATGGGCAGTCTGTTAATGTGATCTATAGTGCAACATAAATATAAACATGAGAGTAAAACCATAAATCAAGAGTGATACGATAAGCCATATTGTGATAATTTAGTCATAATAGGTCAGGAGATTTAAACTGTACTCAGTTCAGAAATTAATTATGAACTATTCATGTCTTATGTTTGTTAACGCATGTTATGAATTAGATTCATATGGTTAATATTGTCATCTATTCTAAGTTCTACATACCTACTTTTTTCATGTACCAGCCTTTGGAAATAATTGTCTAAAGATGTATGTAGGTAAAGAACAGCCTATTTTTTATAGTGAAAATAAAAAAACAAAAAAAAACCAATTATGGCTTTAAAAAGAGATGTACACATACATATCATTATCTTTCAAAATCAATGCAAAGTTTTTCAATAAGAATGATATTATAATAAGATAAAATATTCATTTTCAAGAATGGACAATTTACTGATATTGCCTGATTTTGGTACATTTTTATATTATGTATATTTATATTTTATATATTCTAAATGGCTTATACTCAATGTATTCATATGAAAGACTTTTATACATGATGCAGGTACATTTCAAGTAAATTGTTTTAGAAAAATAGAGGCTGATCATACCACATCTGCTAGAAGAGCAAGATTCATCAAATATAACAGAAAAATACTACCAGCAATAAATGCTAAAACAGCAATTTTTTCAGTATAGAACATTAATTATAAATCTTAAAACAGTTTGCATTCCAAGTAAGTATCAAAATGCAGATGTCACATAAAATATATTCATTGATGGAGATTATATGTCACAGAGAAAGGTCTTTAAAGGAAACTTCCAAGGTGATGAGCCATAATAATAAATCAGCCAAATGATCCTCGTCTGCAGTTGATGGAAGGAATTTCTCCTTCAGATCAATCACTGTGAACAAGCTGAGAACGAAGTAACCCTGCTGCTGATCTCGTGCCAGTCTGTGGGGAAGATTTCATGGGTCCTTGAAAAGCAACTAGTGTAAAAAACAGTACATTTCTCATATCCACAATTTGTTGCAGAGAACAAGAAAAAGAAAGATTCAGGTAACATTTTGCTCCCCCAAGGAACCCAAAAAGGGAGAACATCAAATCAAAAAGTAAAATAGACTATTTGTTGCTGCATTTCATCTTTTTTTTCATTTATTTTTGGTTGTGAACTAGGTTATTATTTTGTCTTTTTGGATGCGATTTGGAGGCATAAGAAAATATAGGGCCAGAGTTACAGGCAGTTGGTATAGGCAGCTGCATGCTTTTGTGAACTTCTACAACTGTCACTTCATGCCAGCCAACGGCATGGGACATTCCAGTGTCACTCCTGGGATACTGAGGGAACCCTTTAGTTTTCCTATCATCTCCATGAATACTTCTAAATCTCGGTTCAACAGAGAACAGGTGACATATTCTAAGTGTTGTATAAACCAGAGTTTATGATGAGCGTCAGGCTTTCCTTGTTAAGGTAACCTTGTAACCATTTCCTGAGAGGTAATTCTGATATATTGTGCACTTAAAAATTAAAATGACAAAACTCAGTAAGAATTTTTTTATAGCAGGAAATTGAGATTTTTTAATGGAATCACATACATAATCTGTAATTGAGATATGTATTAATTTAAATATGTTAACAGTAATCTAATTTGAGTGATCATTGTTGGCTCTCAACTGAAAGAAGAAACGTATGCAATACTTACACAGGATAGAGTGAAGGGGAACTAGAAGGAAAATACCACAAAAAGAATAAGTTTCTTTTCTACCTTAATTTTAATATTCTATTAAATATTTGTAAATTTTCTAGTAAATTAAAATTGGAATATATATTGTAATACCAAGATAATTGTCAAAAATTATCCAGCTTCCTTGCCAATAAACAGTGATACACGTTTTTTCTTAACCAACTGGTTGTTTTAAAAAAAAAAAAAAAAAACTTGAACAGATGGCTGTGGGCTGGGCTGTTACCTGGGGACATTTTGGTACCCCAGTGACATGCTGCCCCTGGGGTCATGCTGATTTAGGTGACCTGCAATGTCAGCTAGGACCATGATGAAATCAGGGCCCCGGGCTGATCCCTGGGACCATGTCTGGGTCCATGGTTCTGATGCAGTCTGGAACCTTCCAAGTTAGTAATCCACTTTGGATGATCGTTTTTGGCTCTCAACTGAAAAAAATGTATGCATGCTTACAAAGGATAGAGGAAGGGAAATAGAAGAAAAATATCATGGAAAGAATAAGTGATGTTTAAGGCCTGTGTTGCCACCAAAGGACACACAGATGCCCGTTATCTGAGCTGCCTATTTCAAAGTTGATATCCAAGGTCTGTGCCAATGCTGGGGCCATACAGATCTGAACGACGTTTGTTGCCAACCGGCACCATGGCGTGCTATGGGCAGAGCTGCAGCTGTGGGCATGCCTGAATCCGTGAGTCAGCTAGAGCCAGGATCTGTGTTGATATCTGAGGCTCCTGTTGCCATCGAGGGCCATAGAGATTCCAGGGTCTAGGTCTCAACCTGAGACCATGTTGTTCCAGGGCCATGGAGTCACTGGGTCCATTCCTATCTGAGTGACCTGGAGAGCCAGCTGTGGCCATGATGATGTCCTGGCCATGTCTGGGTCCATGGTCCAACTACAACGGGGTCTCTGTTTATATCCCTGGCTCAGGTTGCCACTAAGGATCATGCAGAAGACCAGAGTCTCCGCTGCAACCTAGGGCATGTTAGTGTCTGAGAGCCTTGCCACTGTCAGGGCCAAACAGATCTGAGTGGCCTGTGCTGCCACCTGGGAACTTGGTGTCATCCAGGCCTGGGCTGCTTCCAAGGGCCATGTCTGGGTCCATGGCTCACCTGTAACTTTGAATTGCACTGATGTCCACGGCTCCTGTTGCCACCAAAGACAGTGAGGATAGGGCTGCACAGAATTGGGTCTGTTCCTCACCAGCTGCAGCACTCTGGAAAGAGAAGGCCCTGCATCTCTCCTGGGCAGCACTCTAGAACTGACTCCATTGGTGGGGGTATGAATGAGCCAGCCCTGAAGGCATGAGAATGGAAGAGCTAGCCCCACTATCTGTCTGTCACAGAGTGTGGGTCAGGCAGAGATACCTCCTTCCTCCCTTGCCACCTGCTGCAGGTGAGGAAGCTGGTGCTGGAGGCCCAAAGGTGGAAGAGCTTATCTGCCTTTCACAGGATACAGAGCTCAGGAGAACTGGCCCTGCAACACACCAGGGCAGCACAATAGGGCTGACCCCTTTGACAGGCTTGCAGGTGATCTGTCCCTGGAAAAGTTTATGAGATCTGGCCCCATGCCTCGTCTTCCACATGGTGGAGTGGTTGAGGGAGAGATGCCCTCCTCTTGCCCCTTAGACACCGTGGTGGGTGGGAGAGCTGGCCCTGAAGTCATGAGAGTGGGAGATGTTAGTATTCTGACGCTCTCCTTGGAAACCAATGTTAGTATTCTGACCTGCCCCTTGGGGCTGCCCTGCGTCCTGACATAAAATCCTCATCTTAAGGAAAACCCTTCCTCTCACCTTTCCTCCCATGAGGTGTGCACCCTCAACCCCCTTCCTCTCTCTTTCTCTCCCTCTGTCCTATATTTCTCTTCATCTGTCTATTATAATAAACCATTTCCCTGCAGCTGCAGCATCTGGGTCGTCAATGACTGTCTGCTGCTGCCCTGCCACTGTCTGCATGGTGTGGGGTCGCTGCCAGGCTGCCGCTGCATCTGTCGAGCCTGCCAGCATGTTTCCCTGCACACATGATACAGGGTCCCCTGTGCAATATGTCATAACAGGAGAGTTTGTTTGTTTTTGTCTTTGTTTTGGTTTTGGTTTGTTTTTGTTTTTTTAATTTTAATTTTTTTAAAGGGTAGGTTGCAAGGGCAGAGAGCAGATATGAAGGGGTGGGGAGATGAACGGGTTTGGGATGAAAAAAATCAGTAAGAAAGAAGCCTGAAAAAAAATATCCAACTTTTCCTCTTGCATGCCTGAATTATTTTCACTCACATTGAAAAACCATGGACATTTAATTAAGAAATCTTGTAATTACATTGCAAGTGTTTTAACAGATGCCAATGTAGTTAATCTTTGTAAATGTTTAAGGTCAAAATATTACAGAGGAGACTTCCAAGTTTGTCATCTTAATGCTTTTATTAATGAATGAAACGGCATTTTTTTCAAAAATATGATCTATTAAATGTCAAACTTTTGTAATATAATGGCTCTTTTAACTTCCTTTCCTTGTAATGCACATTATGAAACACATCAAGAACAAGGAGAAGATTTGACAAAGGAACTATTTGTACCAAATGAAGAACAACTTCATCTGCTCAGATAGCAGAAAAGTTAGCCACATTTAGAAGAACTGTGCAAAAATGCTCACTTTAACACTCATCCAACTTAGTATTCTAGCACTGTATATATAGGGTTTGGGTCCTGATAATTCCACATTCCTAACTTTCTTCTGATAACTCCTTCCTTACAAATGTGAGTTCACAGTATATTATTAAGATGGGATTATGGGACTTGAATGCTTTCTGCAACAAAATGCCTTGAATACACTGAATTCCATCAACTCAATCTTGGCATCTGTTGATTGTAGTCTTTCATGCAAGGAAAAAAAAAAAGAATGACCTTGTTGATTTTTTCCCTCAATTTTAATGTAAATATACACTTTGTTTAAGGTGTCAAAATACATACCTGAGAGATTATAGAGTCTAGCGTAAGTAGTTCATACAGAATCCTTGTGATTTTTCTCTGGGGAGAACAGACATCTCAGAGTGTACAATTTAGTCTTGCCATAGCCCCTTGATGTTGTTAGTGAGGTAGTTATGGTAGACTGGGAGCCATAGAGTTGTGGTGATATAACAAAATTTATAAAAGCTCTATCAACAGTATGTATTCTCTGTAGGAAGAACTGTTTTTGTTCTTCTCTTGTTATCACATTTCCCTTACTATTATAGAAACTCCTAAATTATCAAGAGGTTATGATTTTAGTCACTCAACCCATTTACTCTCATGCAGGACTAAACATTTTTTTTTCAGTGAACCCAAGATAAAAGATAAACTGAATATGAAGCCCTGATGCTCTGATCTGTGCTTTCATAATCAGTTCTACCCAGGGTATAGTTTTCCTCTTCAGTAAAGTGATCTGAGTAGAAATTCTGCACCATAAAACCCAGCAGGAAAGTCAGTATTTACTACTTTGCTTTTGAATGTGTGGCTGATTCTGTATGTGTCATGCACGTAGACATTTCTATTATCCACAGTTCTAAGATTTACTCGCTAGCTCTCTATCCAAGCTTCATATGCAAATGTTTCTGAAATAGTACCAAGTGAAACTGTGCTGATTAGCATCTTAAATGTGGTAACACGTTTTTCTGACTCAAAGTTCTTTTTACAAAAATCTTTGGCATAATTAATCATATTGATTTCAAAACTAAAAAGGCATGACTAGAAGGGTCCATCACAGAAGACAAAAAGAAAACTTGGACAATGAAATGTCTGCTTAGTACAAGAAAGAATAGTGTGAATTTCTGTTTCAGCTAGGAGCTGGACAAGTTATAGGTTATCAAAATTAGAATATGTCACAGATTATGTATTTTGAAATTTACATACTTTGACAATTTAGTTATTGACATAATGAGTATAATAGGATTCAGTAAAATAAAAGTATCCAAACAACCTTACCATTTATACCTAAGTGATAATAAAATATGTGAAATTTTCAGACTGTCAATAGTTTCTTCCTCAAGACCAGAAACACTGAACAGATACAAAGGTAAGAATAATGTGAGGGAGATTTAAATTATAATAACAACTATAACAAGTAATAATCTTTTAATAGCAGTTTGGCATTTGTCAAAATTCCAATAACAATCAAACCCATCCAGTCAATCTTTAAGGAGCAGAAAGCACCATGTCTTATATATGAAATGCAAAAGGATTCACTTAAATAAAAATTAAAAATGAGCCGGGCCGTGGTGGCGCACGCCTTTAATCCCAGCACTCGGGAGGCTGAGGCAGGTGGATCTCTGTGAGTTCGAGGTCAGCCTGTTCTCCAAAGCGAGTTCCAGGAAAGGCACAAAACTACACAGTGAAACCCTGTCTTGAAAAAAAAAATTAAAAATGTAAGCCGGGCATGGTGGGGCAGAAATGTAACATCAATATTCAGGAGACTGATAAAGGAGGATTATCTTAAGATAAAGACCAACATGTAATACATAGTAAGTTTGAGGTTATATATATATGTATATATATATATATATATAATAAAATTATACTCTAAATAAATATTTCTTTATCTTATGTTGAATCTGTAATGATTTTTAGATTGCTATATATAATTTGAAGATTTGTTGTATACATTGGTAACTGTCTGGATCGTGCAGTCTCAATAATCACCTTTATTACATTTAGACTTATCATGGAATAATTTTACTATAAATGTCCAGGGATTAATAAAGTAAGTTCAATTTTCAGCCACAATATTCTATAGTATTGATAATACAAAGGAGCAAGTGATTATAAGTTTTCTAAGTGGTAAGGCATTCAGGTTACAATTAGCTATGCATGAATTAGCTCACATCTGCAAAGCTGGCCAAGGGGAATATAAGCATAACTAAGCATCACTAAGCATATAGACAACATCTATGTTCATTTCTGGCATTATAACATCATTGATAATTCCTGAATACAATCAATATCACCCTGGCTCACCCATCAAACAAATAGGCTCACATTTTTAAATTCTTCTGTCAATTGGGTGATCTCTTGATTCCAGTTATTTTGGATAGTTAAGGGATAAAGTTTAGTACTGAAGGTCACTTGACAATCTTTCATACAAACTAGGAGACAGACTCACATTGACTTTATTCCTATTTCATTATTTGTTAGCTTGCTTGTTTTTTGCCATAAAGAACATCAAGATTCTCTTCTAACAGGCCAAGTCTGTGGCCAAAGAATTAGAAAACAAGGATGATTTAGAGGTGATTTATTGTCCTCTTTAAGTATAGAAGACGTTTCTGTGGTGTGGGTTGAGAGATGTATTAATGTATGATACAGTCTTAAGTCTTGCAGGGTATGTTGTTTAACACAGACTCTCATACGCTAATATTTAGAAAATAAGAAATTGCATAGAACTGGGCCCAAAGGAGCTTCTGTATCTAAGAGAATACCCATAACAAAGACTAGTATTGGGGGCATGGAGTCTGAATCAGCCATCTTCTGTAAGCAGGCAAAGCCTCAAGAGAAGGAACTAAGATATCCTCAAACTCTCAGGGATCATCTCTGAAGGAACAAAATGATTTTTTACACCCAAAGGTTGTAGATGACTAAATTAAATATTGTTTTCTGGACACAACATGGAAGTTTTGAAATTACAGTGGTTATGGTGTCATGCACAAAATCTGAACAAGATCAAAGCACAAAACACTCTCAGAGCAGAGTTGGGAAGAGGGCATGAAGTCCAATCCCTTGCTGAGGAGATAGTGGCAATTGATTGCTGCTGGAAGAGGTACAGTTAGTTTGCTTTAAGAGTTTGATCCTTTGTAGGCTGACCCTGCTCCAGGGGTTGGTCTCACACCTGAGAGTATTTGGGAAAAAATTTACAGGACTTGACAAAAGAAATAAAAATAAAAAAATAAAAGCCAATAAAAATAAACAAAGAAACACAGCTTTGGATGTGTAAGAAGGTGCCATTAGATCTGGAAGGAGTTGTGATAGGTCATATGAATATGATCTGACACATTGTATGAAACTCTCAAGGAATTAATAAAAGTATTATTTTTAAAAATTAGTAGATATCAGGTTAGCTTTTTAGAATGTAAGAGAAGACTGAAAGTAAAATGCTACAACTATTGTCATGTCTTGTAATCAACATTGTGTCGTCTGCTTCTCTCCCCGTCCCAAGTGGCTCTGGACATGTATCAAGTATATCTTCTGTTTATGCCCAGGGCACACATAATTTTTCATGAGGGGATATCCTGAGGGAAATAGTTCTCTGCAACTATGTTTTGAAATGTAAAACATTGCTTACCAAGAAAATACATTACATATAATTGTCAAAACCAGGCAGAACTGTTATTCATCATAGGTTGACAAAGAGATCTTAGTTCATAGCAGAGTTCAAAGAAGCCAAAGAACAATCAAGGTAACTCTGTTTAAACACAGTTCCAAGGTCTATCTTTCAATTGCTTCCTAGATCTTCCTTGTTAATGAGCTATAAAATGGGAATATGATTTGTATGTGGTTGACTACATTACTTCGTTAAGACTGCATACAAACTATCACATCACAGGTGTCTTAAGCAATAGACATTTGTTTCCTTCAAGTTCTGCAGCTGAAAGACCAACAGAAAGGTGCTAGCATCCATGATTTCTCCTGAGGTTGCTCTTTTTGGGTTACAAATGGCTCTGTCTATGGGCTAGGTCATCACAAAGTTGCAGTCTCTCTCTCTCTCTCTCTCTCTCTCTCTCTCTCTCTCTCTCTCTCTCTCTCTCTCTCTCTCATTCTTCTCTTATACATTACATACCTACTGCAGTTTCCCCTCCCTCCACCCAGTCTCTCCTTCCAACCTGCCCTCTTGCCTAGATCCATTCCCCCTCTGTTTGCCCTCAGAAAAGAGCAGGCCTGCCAAGGACATCAACCCAAGAAGTCATAACAAATGACAATAAGACCAGGCACATATCATCACATCAAGGCTGAATGAGGCAACCCAGTAGGAGGAAAGGACCCCATAAGTAGACAAAAGTGTCAGAGACAGACCAGCTCTCATTGTTAGGAATCCCACAAGAACATCAAGCTTTTCAGCCATAATATATATTCAGAGGACCCTAGGTCAGACCTCTACAGTCCCCCTGACCTGGGAGAGCCTCCATTAGTCCCAGTCAGTTGATTCTGTGGGCTGTGTTCTTGTGGTATCCTTGACCCCTCTGGTTCCCCCAATCTTTCCTCCCTCTTCTCCACAGGACTTCCTAAACTCCATTTAGATGTTGCACTCTTCATCTGCTCCAATCAGTTGCTAGATAAAGTTTCTCTGTTACTTAGCCTTTCTGGGTCTATGGACCACAACATGCTATCTCTTATTTTAGCTGTATTATCCCCTTTTGCATCCAAATTTAATCTTATTGTAAATACTTGAGATTAAATTGAGGCCCATTCATATCACACTTAACATTAATTCATTTTGAAGGTCCTGAATATCAAATATATGCACATTATATAGTATTGGGAGTTAGGAATTTAATTTGCAAAATATGACAAGAATAAATTCAGCCTGCCCTTTGAACTGTGCAATTAGTCAACATGGTCACTCCTAGTGTGCATGGAAGAAAGGTATGTCTTTGTGATTTTCTAAATATTTCATCCCTTTTTGTCAAAACAAGGAAATTATATCTTGCATCTTTTTAAGCAAAAATTATTGTGTGACATTTCTCGGCAGAAATCAAGGTATGATTGGGTCAAGGAAAAGGATATTATTCTCATATTGAAGTGCAATAACCATGTTTCATGATGCTTCTTCAAAGTCATGTTCTCAGAAGACATGAAGGAATCACTGTGATACCTGCCTATGATGTAAGCTGTGCTACAAAAGAAGAATTCTGAGCATAGAGGAGCCTGAGATACATAGTTAACAGACTGAAATTTTCTAGGGAGGGAGATAGTGTCTCTGTGTCCACTGACAATTGCTCTAAAAGCTTGCCTGAAAACAATATTAAACAAAGGCCATGAGCATATTTGCTTAAAAGACATTCAAGAGTGTAAGAGATCATGAAGCTTCATTATAATGTATATTTTATACACAAAACAATTCAAACTTCACAAACATATATGCTAGCTTTATTAGATAAAATTAAAGTTAATATAACAACAAAAACCTTAAAAATAGTGGACCTTTAAGTGTACACTGACTAAAGAAAATCACTTTCTTAAAGAAAATTAGCCTTAGATTCTTACCCTTCTTGTCAAAAGCATTTAAACAATGAAAAGCATCAACTAATACATAATTTACCAAAACACACATAAGCTAAATAAATTCTATAATGATTTATAGAACAAATATAAACAAAATCTTATTTTTGCAATATAAAGAAAGAAAATTAAAACTCACAAACCAGGAAGTTCTATTTGATACTTTGAATGTATGAAAGTAACATTAATGATTCATTTCTCTCAACAATTTTTATTTTATTTTAATTTAGTTGTTGAAAGTGCTTGTCCTGATCACAGTAAGAAATTCCTCCTACTAAACCTGGTGGACATTATGAAAACAATGCTATAAAAACTAAGTTTGTTTTCAAAGCAAAATAGATACTATTCAAAATTACCATGAAAACAAGATCTAAGCTGTTCATTATGTGTGTTGCAGAGCTGAAAAAACCATTTACTAAGTGTTATCCTTTCCCCTTTTCCTCACCATGCCCCCTTTTCCTTATGAATAGTCATCTTTTTCCAGCACATTTTTGGTTGACCATGAGAAAAATGCAATGAGGAAATTTATTTGTATTGAGAATTTTGAAGGGAATATAGGACATATTTATGGATGAATTGGGGGCTCCAGACTTATAATCAATTTAATAGGTTACTAGATGCCAAAGCCTCCATCAGTGTAGTAAACCCAACAATTTTGCAAGTTTATCACCCACCTTCTGAGTTAAATAATTTTTCTTAGGGCATTGAAGATTCCTGATCCACCTTTCTTATTGTGTCTAATTAACACAACATAACCTACTTAGAAATAAAAATTAGACTTTGGAACATCAAACTTTTAAATCCCTTCATAGTTTTTGTGACAGGAGATAATGTTACATGATAACATGCTTCATGTGAAGATAAGCTAATTGTGTTTCTTCTTAGAGACAGTTTTCAAAATGACTGTATTTGCAAAATCAATATTAGAAGATTTTTGTTCTATACTAAAAGAGATTGTACAGGTGATGGAACACCTGAGGCCACTACTCAGATATGCTTGTAGTATTCTATTGCTCTATATAGTCAACCTTGATCATTAATACATGACCAAATATCAAACACCACCTCATTACCTTTAAACAATTGTAGTTTTACAATCTCTAGCATTCTGGAGAGCCATGTCTTGCTTTCTAATTTCTATTTTGATTGAGTTATAATATGACAGTTTCTAGGATATTCATTGTTTTTAATATCTATGAAACTTTGTGTGTGTGTGTGTGTGTGTGTGTGTGTGTGAGAGAGAGAGAGAGAGAGAGAGAGAGAGAGAGAGAGAGAGAGAGAGAGAGAGAGAGAGAAATGTAACACACATCTTAAAAGGTCTTATAGTATAACAAAACAAAACAAAACAAAAAACAAACAAACCTGGAGCCAGATATTGGGGTGAAAGTTCAAAGATCAGAGAAACAGAACAAGCCAGCCATGTTCTTGCCTCTATGAAATTCTCAACCTCAGTAGAGAGACTTTCTGTTTACTCATGCCTTATATACCTTTCTGTGTCCTGCCATCTTTCTTCCTTCCTAGTGCTAGGATTAAAGACGTGGCACCACCACATCTGGCTCTGTTCCCAGTGTGGCCTTGATCTCACAGACAGTCAGATGGATCCCTGTCTCCTGAATACTAGGATTAAGGGTGTGTGCTACCCCTTCCTGACCTCTATGTTTAATATAGTTTCTGACTTTGTCCTCTGAACTCCAGGCAAGCTTTATTGGGGTATACAATATATCACCACAGAGAGGTGTGCATGTCTTCATTTGCTCATGCTTGCACATACCAGTGTGTGTCACATACACAGAGGTCAGAAAATATCATGGAAGTCAGTCCTCAACTTCAACTTTGTTTAAGACATGGACTCTTGTTTGTTACTTCATATCCAGGCTGACATTCAAGGTATTCTCCTGTCCACATTCTCCATCTCACTATTGGCATTTAGCAATTGTAGATATGCTACAGCATTCAGCTTTACCTGTTTCTGCAAGATCTGTTTGCTTGATTGTGTGATAAAGACTTTTTTCCCATTTCACTGCTAATCTTTTTTTTCTTTTTTCTTTTTCTTTTTATTTATTCGTCTCTCATACAATACATGTTGACCACAACCTCCCCTCCCTCCACTCCTCCCAGCCCCCTCACACCTCCTCTTCTCCCAAATTCATTGCTCCTCAGTTTCCCTATAGAAAAGAGCAGGCCTCCTGTGGCATTACCCAATCAGAGTATAAAAATATGCTGGATTAGGCAACCCAGTAGGTGGAAAAGATTCCTAGGGGCAGGCAAAATAGTCAGTGACATGCCCACTCCTACTGTTAGGAGTCATGAAAAAAAAAACAAAGAAAACAAGCACAACCTATTTGCAGAGGGGATAGTGTAGGCCCATGCAGGCTCTATGATTGCCACTTCAATCATTGTGAGCCCCATAAGCCCTGCTAAAGAACATAATTAACTACAGTCAGGGAAGTATGTCACCACCAGGTTCCAGGTATCTGAATAAAGCAATCTGTGAATATTCCAGCAAACCTAAAGCAGAAGAAAATCACCTTAAAACTAACTTCATGAAGATGACAGTGTTCCTTAAATAAGTGACTAAATCACTTTAAAGAATCCAGGATAAGAGTAATGGAACATTGGAAGAAATGAATAAAACCATTCAAGACCTGAAAATAGAAACAAAAGTAGTAATAAACTAAAAATTGAGGGAATTTTGGAAATGGAAATTCTAGGTATGTGAACAGGAACTGTAGACATAAGTATCACCAAAAGAATACAAGAGATAGAAGAGAGAATCTCAGGTGTTGAAGATATAATAGAAGAAATAGATACATTGGTCAAAGAAAAAGTTAAATCTAATAAATTTCTGAATAAAATATCCAAGAAATCTGGGACACTATAGAAATATGAAATTTAAGATCAATAGGAATAGAAGAAGGAGAATAATCCTTACTCAAAATCAAGAAAATATTTTCAACAAAATCATCGATGAAAATTTCCTAACCTAAGATATGACAATAAATGTACAAATAGATTCAACAAGAAAAGAAAGTCCCCTTGCCACTTAAGAATCAAAACAATAAAAATACAGAGCAAAGAAAGAATATTAAAGGCTGCAGGGGAAAAAGAGCAAGTAACACATAAAGGTAGACCTATTAAAAATTACACCTGACTTCTCAATGGAGACTCTGAAAGCCAGAAGGGCCTGGAAAGATGTTCTGCAGATTCTAAGATACAGCAGTTGCCAGCCCAGACTACTATTACCAGCAAAACTTTAAATAACCATATAAGTAGTAAACTATGTATGTCATTATAAAGTCAAATTTAACAATATCTGCAAAACGATTATAGATGTGACTATAAGGAAAATGCCAATGCAAGAAGGTTAAGTATAACCATGAAATCACAGGAAAGAAATAATCTCACACTAGCAAAATGAAAACAAGGGAAACACACACACACATACACACACACGCACAATCACCACCACACCAAAAAACAAACAAACAATAAAATAACAGGAATTAACACTTATTGTTCATTGATAACTTTCATTATCAATGGACTCAACTCAACTAAAAATACACAAACTAAAAGTATAGAGGGAAAAATGGGATCCATTCCAGTCAGGTGGCAGTGGCGCAAGCCTTTAACCCCAGGACTTGGGAGGCAGAGCCAGGTGGATCTCTGTGAGTTTGAGGCCAGCCTGGTCTACAGAGCAAGATTCAGGACAGGCACCAAAACTACACGGAGAAACACTGTCTTGAAAAACCAAAAAAAAAAAAAAAAAAAACACCAAAAAAGGGATTCATCCTTCTGTTGTATAAAAGAAACACACATCAATATCAAAGTTATACATTACTTCAGGGTAAAGGTTTAGAAAAAAATATTCCAAGCAAATGAACATAAAGAATCAAGCTGGTGTAACCATTTTAATATCTAAAAATAAACTTCAAAATTAATCAAAAAGTTAGAGAAGTACATGCATATAGATACAAAACAAAGTATAATCAGGCTACCAGAGAAGCTAGGTAAAATGGACAACCCTAAGAAGAACACACATGGATGCCCCCAGGAAGGGAAAAAAAAATTAAACTGGGTAAACTAGGATGGTGGGTAGAAGGGAAGGGGTGGACATAGGGGCAGGAGGGATAGAGAGGAAGAGCAATGAAAGAGTTATCTTGGTAGAGGGAACCATTAGGGGGTTAGGGAGAAACCTGGTGCTAGGGAAATTTCCAATAATCTTTGAGGATGACACCAGCTAAGACTCCTAGCAGTAAGTAATAGAGAGGATGCCTGAACTTAACTTCCCTTATAATCAGATTAGTGACTATCTATCTTAATTGTCATCATAGAACTGATGGAGACAGTTGCAGTGATCCACAACCAAGCACTGGGCTGAGCTCCTAGACTTCAGTTGAAGACAGGGAGGAGGGACCACAGGAGCAATTGAGGTCAAGATCATGAAGGGGAAAACCACAGAGAAAGATGACTCAAGTGACGGGAACTCATGGGCCCTGGCCTGTCAGTGGGGGAATATGCATGGGACTGAACTAGACCCTCTGAATGTGGGTGACAGTTATGTGGCTAGATCTGTTTGGGGGAATTCCTGGCAGTGGGACCAGGACATATCCTGGATGCATGAAATGCCTTTTCGGAACACATTCCCTAGGGTGGATCCTAGTTTACCAAGCTTAGCCTTGACACAGGTATGGGGAGCTTGATCCTGCCTCAATTTAGTATGCCAGACTTTTTTGACTCGCCAAGGGAGGCTTTACCTTCTTTGATGAGTGGATGGGAGGGGCGTTGGGATGAGGGGAGGTGGGGGGAAATAACAGAGATTGCTATGTGAAATGAAAAATAAAACATTTTTTAAAATAGAAAAAAAATCAAAAATAAAGAAGTTTGAGAACACATCATACTCATCAAAAGAAAAACCCACCAAAATGACATTTCAATTTTTTTTGAAAATACATTTTAAAAAGATTTATTTATTTATTTTATGTATACAAGTTCTGACTTTATGCCAGAAGAGGGCATCAGATTCCATTAGAGTTGGTTGTGTGCCTCTATGTGGTTCCTGGGAATTGAACTGAGGACCTCTGGGAGAGCAGCTGGTGCTCTTACCCACTGAGCCATTTCTCCAGCCTGAGATTTCAGTTCTTAACATTTATATCCCAAATACATGTTTACTTTTGTAAAACAAAACGACCACCGCAACAAAAGACAGTACTACAGCTTACTTCACATATTGGCTTTTATGCACTGATATTAGCAGATTTCAATACCCCACCCTCACCATTGGACAGGTCATCCAGACAAAAACTAAAAGCAGAAATACTGGAGCTAACAGACATTATAAACAAATGGACCTAATTGATATCTACAGAACATTTCACCCAAACACAAAAGAACATACCTTCTTCTCAGCACCTTATGGAACTTTCTCTAAAACTGATGACAAACTCTGTCACAAAGCAAGTCTCAGCAGATACAAGAACATTGAAATAACTCATTGTATCCTACCAGACTAACACAGATTAGAGCTGAATTTCAAGAAAGAACACAAAGAACAGAAACTGTAAAAACTTATGGAAACTGAACAACACTCTAATAAATGAAAACTAGGTCCAGACAGGAATAAAGAATGAAATCAAAGACTTTCTATAATTCATTGAAATGCAATTCCCAACATACCCAACCTTGTGGGACACAAGACAAGTGATGCTAAGAGGAAATTTCATAGCATTAAATAGCTATAAAGAAATTGGAGAGCTCTCATACTAGCAACCAAACAGCACACCTGAAAGCTCTAGAACAAAAAGAAGCAAGCATGTCCAAGAGCAGTAGACAGCAGTACATAATCAAAGCAAGGGCTGAATCCAATAAAATAGAAATAAAGAGAACAATATAAAGAACCAATGAAATAAAAGTTAGGTCTTTGAGAAAATCAACAAAATAGACAAACCCTTATCCAATCTAACTAAAAGGCTGAGAAAGAATATCCAAATTAACAAAATTAGAAACAAAAGGTGGGACATAACAACAGACCCCAAGGAAATCCATAGACTCATTAGGTCATACTGTAAAAACTTGTACTTCCTAAAACTGGAAAACCTAGAAGAAATGGATCATTTTCTCAATAGATAATTCTTACCAAAGTTAAATCAACATGAGATAAACAATTTAAGGGACCTATAATCCCCAAGAAAATAGAAGCAGTCATTAAAAATTTCCCAATAAAAAAAAGGGGGTGAGGGGGACCAGGGTCAGTTTTAGTGCAGCATTCTACCAGACTTTCAAAAAAGAGCTAACTCCAACACTCTCCAAATCATTCCACAAAATATAAACCGAAGTAACCACGACAAATTCATTTTATGAGGGCACAGTCAGCAAAACCAAACAAAAATTCAATAAAAAAGAGAATTACAAAATCATTTCTTGTATTAACATAAACGCAAAAATACTCACCAAAGTACTAGCAAACTGAATCTAAGAAAACATCAATAAGATCATGCACCATGAGCAAGTAGGATTCATAAAGAAATGCAGGAATGGTTCAACGTATGAAAATCAGTCAATATAATGCACCATATAAACAAACTGAAAGGAAAAAACATATCAGTTGACAAAATCCAACACCTCTTCATGATAAAAGTTTGGAGAGATTAGGGAAAAATAAACAAACCTAAACATAATAAAGGAAATTTAAGCAAGTCTATAGTCAACATCAAATTAAGTGGAGAGAAACTCAAAGCAATGCCAGTAAAATCAAGGACAAGAAAAGGCTGTAAACTCTCTCCATATCTATTCAACATAGTACTTGAAAGTCTAGCTGGAGGAATAAGACTGAAGAAGATCAGGGGAAAAATAGAAAGGAAGCAATAAAAGTTTCATTATTTGCAGATGATATGAATATATATATATATATATATATATATATATATATATATATATATATATATATATATATATATATATATATATAAAACCAAAACCAAAATTCTACCTGGTAGCTCTTATAGCTGATAAACACTTGCAGAGATGTGACTGGTTAAAAAATAAAATAAAATAAAAATCAGTAGCCCTCTTATATACAAATGACAAGTAGACTGAGAAAGAATTGAGGGAAAAACATCCTTCACAATAACCAAAAACAAGCAAGTGAAAGAAATGTATGACAAAATGTCAAGTCTTTGGAGAAAGAAATTGAATAAGATATGAGAAGATGGAAAGATCTCCCTTGATTATGGTCCAGTAGAATTTATGTAGTAAAAAATGGTCATCCTACCAATTGCAATCTACAGATCCAATGCAATTTCCATCAAAATTCCAACACAATTCTTTACAGACCTTGAAAGTACAATATTCAATTTTACATGAAAAAACAGCAAAATCCCAGGATAGCTAAAACAATTCTGGACAGTAAAAGAACTTTCAGAGGTATCACCAATTCAAACTCTACTACAGAGCTATAGTAATAAAAAACGTGTTATTGACATACAAACAGATACATTGAGCAATGGAATTAATTCAAAGACCCATATATAAACCCACACACCTGTGGGTTCCTGATTTTTGATAAGGAAGCCAGAAATACACAGTGGAGAAAAGAAAGAATCTTCAACAAATTACTCTGGTCTAACTGTACGTCTGCATTTAGAAGAATGAAATATATCCATATTTTTCATCCTGCACAAAACTCAAGATCAAAGACCTAAACATGAATTCAGACACATTGAACCTGATAGAAGAGAAAGTAGGGAATAGCATTGAACACATTAAAAAGAACTCAGATAGCATAAGCACTAAGATAAATAATTATTAAATGGGACCTCATGAAACTAAAAAGTTTCTATAAGGCAAAGGATACTATCAACAGGAAAAATTGGCAGCCTAAATAATGGGAAAGTATTTTCAATGATCCCACATCTGACAGAGGGCTAATATTCAAAATGTATGAAGGACTCAAGAACCTAGACATCAATAAACCAAATAATCCAAACAAAAACTGGGGTACATATCTAAACAGAGAATTGTCAACAGAAGTTTTGCAAATTTCTGAGAAACACTTAAAAAAGGTTCAACATCCTTAGCCATAAAGGGAACGAAAATTAAAATGACTCTGAGATTTTCTCTTACACCTGGATCTTGTGATCAAGGAAGATCACAAGCACAATGACAGCTCATGCTGAAGAGGATATGGGGCAAAGGCAGCACTCTTCCTTTGCTGGTGGGAATGCTAATTGTACTTCCACTTTGGAAATCAACATGACAGACCCTTTAAAAATGGGAATCCATCTACCTCAAAGCCCAGCTTTACTACTCTTGGGCATATCCCCAAAGGATGCTCAATCATACCACAAGTACACTTGCTATTCTCTGTTCATAGCAAATTTATTCATAAAAACCAGAAAATCAAATCAAACTAGATGTCCCTCAATCAATGAGTAAATAAAGAAAATGTGGTACATTTACACAGTGGAGTATTACTCACCTGTTAAAAACAATGACATCATGAAATTTGCAGGCAAATTAATGGAACTAGAAAAAAAAGTCATCCTGAGCAAGGCAACTCAGACACAGAAAGACAATCATGATATTTACTCACTAATAAATAGTTATTAGCTGTTAAATAAAGGATAGTCATGCTATAATCCACTGACCCAAAGAGGCTAAGTAACAAGGAGGCCTCTGGGAGGGAGACATGAATCTCCCAGGGAAGGGGAATTAGAATAGATTTTTGGGGGGTAGACTAGGGATGGATGGGGATAGAATATAAGGGATCAGGTGAGAGAGGAAGTGATGGAGGGGGAGAATACAGGGAGAGATTATAGGAACTGGGGGACACATAGTGGGTAATGTGGAAAACTCATGCTGTGGAAACTTCATGGAACCTATGAGGGTGACCAGAGCATGCTCCTCATAGTGGACAACAAGGAGCCTGAACTGGCCATCTTCTTTAATCATGGAAGGCTTCTAATGGTGAGACTGGTGCACCAAATCAGCCACAAAATCTTCCATCTAGAGTCTTTCCTACCTGCAAGATATGCTGGTGTGATGGTGGCTCAGAGCTCTTGGGAGTGACCTACCAATAACTGGTCTAATAGCCAAGAATCAAAATTTGGATGGCTCAGAGTCCTAGGGCAGAGCCAAGCATAACTGGTGAAGTAATGAATAATAATAATAATAATGAAAATAAAATTAAAAAATCATTGAAATAATTCTTCATGATATTCTGATATACTAATAGACTGCTGCCTAACTCAGTTGTCAGCATAGAGGTTTCTGATAGAAGCAGATGCAGAGACCCACAGCGAAACATTAGGCAGAACTTAGGGAACCATAAGGAAGAGGGGGAGGAGGACTTTAGGAGCCATAGGGTTGAGAACACCAGAGGAACACAGCACACAGTGTCAACTAAGCAGAGGGTGTAGGGGCGCACAGAGACCAAGCACCAACCATCAAGCCTTCATGTGTCTCTGCTAGGTTCTCTGTATATACATTATGATTTTTATATTGGATTTTTGTGGGACTTCTAACAATGGGAGTGGGGGTGTCTCTGCCTCTTTTTCCTGCTGTTGGGACCCTTTTCCTCCTACTGGTTTGCCTGTTCCAGCCTTGATAAGAGGGTATATGCCTAATCTTATTGTATCTTGTTATGCTGTGTTCTTTTGCTATCCCTGGAGGGCCTGTTCTTTTCTGAAGGGAAATGGAGGAGCAGTGGATCTGTGGGAGAGAAGTCGTGGTGACGGTACTGGGGGAGAGTGGAGGGAGGGGAGACTGGTCAGCATGTACTGTATTAGAGAAGAATAAATAAATAAATATTTAAAAATAAAAAAGGAAGGGATCAGCATTGTTGAGGTGCAGTCTGAGCAGTGTTTCCTCAGTGTCAGCGTATGCACACAGAAGCTGTTACCGAGGTGACGGAGGTTGTTCCTTGTGCTGGCAGCTGAACACTGTAGTGTTAGAGTCACCTAGGTGGTACTGATTTTGAAGGCATGAAGGGGTCATAAAGAACAACTGAAGATTGGCATTTTGAGAGGCCAGAAGAGTCCATTACTGAAGTCGCATTCTCAGTGGTTTTGAAGGCCCAGGACTGAGGGTCACCCAAAGAAGTTGAGGCTTGGCACCATGAATACAGCCTATGAAAGGCTATTGAAAAGTGCAGTCCTATTGCAACAGAAGACCCAAGAACTTTGGAGAACCAGTACTGTGAGGTGACCACCAAGAACAGTAGGAGCAGTGGAGGAGAGCCAGCTAGAGCTCAGAAGACAAGCTGAGTGCTGCAGAGGGCCGAAGCTAGAGAAGCCAGGACTCGAGCTTCTTGGAGGAGCTCAGAAGATGGTGAGTGAATCCCACATAATCAGACATCAAGTTATTTATACTGTTCAAGTTTTGTTTTTCTTTGTTCAAATTGTGACTAAGTCCTGGTTCTTCCTTCTTGAAGAAGGTATTTAAATAAAATTTAATTTTTTTATGGAAGCTCACAGCTAAAAGATTTGAACTTCTAAAAGAATTTTGAATTTTTAGAGAGACTGTATATTTTAAAGAGACATTTTTGTGTGTGTGTGAATTTGTAAAGAGAGTGGGACTCTTAAAGTTATTTATGATTTTAATGTGAGCTCTTGAACATGAATAAAAAAAGAATGGTTGTGCCTTAACAGTGATATGCTTGTGTGTCAGGCTGACAAGGGGTCAGTTTTGCCAGCTGGTCTTATGTCATCTTGTCATAAGCCAGAATTGTCTTAAAGGAGGGTGTGGTGATATTGTGTTCCCCAAAATATTGTGTACCGTAATAAACTTATCTGGGGTCAGAGAACAGAAAAGCCACTAGATACTTAGGATAGGCAGTGGTAGCACACACCTTTAATCCTAGCATTCCAGAGGCAGAAATCTATCTGTTCAAGGATACAGCCAAGCATGGTGACTCACGCCTTTAATCCCAGAAAGCAAGCCTTTAATCCCAGGGAGTGGTGGTAGAAAGCAGAAAGGTATGTAAGGCGTGAGGACCAGAAACTAGAAGCATTTGGCTGGTTAAGCTTTTAGGTTTTGAGCAGCACAGTTCAGCTGAGAGCCATTTGGATATGAGGACACAGAGGCTTCCAGTCTGAGGAAACAAGATCAGCTGAGAAGCTGGCCAAGTGAGGTTAGCTGTGGCTTGTTCTGGTTCTCTGATCTTCCAGTTCACCCCAATACCTGGCTCAGGTTTGATTTTATTGATAAGACTCTTTAAGATTCCTGCTACAGGAGGGAACCAAAATCGAGAAAAAAATTCCATAGTAATTCCAGCTGTAAAGCATTTTTCTTAATTAGTAATTGATTGGGGAGGGCCCAGCCCTTTGTGGTTTGTGCTATCCCTGAGCTTGTGTCCTGGGCTCTATAAGAAAGCAGGCTGAGCAAGCCTCGTGGAATAAGCAAGTAAGCAGTACTCCTCCATGGCTTCTGCATCAGCCCCTGTCTCCAGGTTTCTGCTCTGTTTGAATTCTTATCCTGACTTCCTTTGATGATGAACAGCAATGTGGAAATGTCAGCCAAATAAAACCTTTCCTCCCCAACTTGCTTTTTGGTCAAAGAGTTTTGTTGCAGCAGTAGAAACCCTAACTAAGACAATGGTTAAGATATTTTAACAGTTAAGTTAAGAAATTTTGGTTGTTTAAAAAGACTTTGAACTTAAAAAGTGTTGAATCTTTTAAGATTGTTTGATTTTATATTTGTGCTATATTTTATATTCTAAGATTAGCAGGAGTTCTTTCAGGTAAATAAGAAAGTAAACACTGTGGATTAATGGTGATGTGTTTATGTGTTAAGCTGACAAAAACAAAAAGTGTTATTTAGCTCTTATCAGCCTGACTCAAACGAGAGTCTTCTGGGGAAAAGTAACTTCAACTGAACAATTGACTATCAGACTGTCCTGTGTGTGCATGTCTGTGGGGGCGTTTTATTTGTTAATGTTTGATGTGGGGAGGCCCATCTCACTGGGCTGAGATCATTGTACATGGTGGACTGGATTTTATAAGAAGCAACCTGAGTAAATCATGGGAAGCACATCAATGAAGAGTGTTCCTCAACAGTCTGCTACTGAGCCTGTCTCCAGCTTCCTGCCTCAACTTCCCTTGATAACGGACTGTCACTTCAAAGTGCTCTGTGCCTCAGGTTGCTTTTGGTCAGGCAAAAGCCTAAGAAAGCAACTTGGACAAGTGTCCATGGAGCTCCCTGCCTTGCTGGTCTATTTGAATTGATGACCTTCATTTTCAATGAAATACTGGGGTTCCCTGTCTCCAAGATAAGGTAAATAGTAACAAGCAAAGACAACCTATGATGACCTCTGGTCTCTGCATGAACATAAATTTTGTACATGAAACACACACACACACACACACACACACACACACACACACACACACACACAATCAATTTTAAATATGTTCTGATGAATGCCAGTACAAACTGTTCTTGTAAGTTGTATCTAAATTCAAAAAAACAAACTAACACTTAAAAAAAACCAATTTATAAACTGATAAAAATGCATGTACTCATGTCTGTTTGACTTTTCTTAGTGCTTATATTCTTAAATAAAAATGTAGACATAAATTAAAGTGTCTCTCAGGCAAATATTCTAATACTTCAAAAATATCAATCAAATATTGGAAGGTAGGTAAAAATATTTTCTTATTAAAATGAAAGTATAATGATAAGGAATATGAGTTAATACAGGAAAAAGAAATTATTATTGGAAATAATGGGCCAGTCAAACAATGCAGGATTGATAAAGACAAAGTAGTATTTAATCTATGCAGAGTAATATAATGGAAGTTAATTTGCATAATTAAAACATCCTCAAATAATTAACAGACAGCACTTGGTATTATCTCATGAACTGATATTTACTGGTCACAGTGATTATCCAACTTATTTCCTCTTGCTTTGTCTTAAATACTTAAATAATACTCATCAACCTTAATAAACAATAAAACTTAAATAATACTCATCAACTCATCAACGAAGGGAGCAGTTTCCCTTCGTTATGAATTACCTTGCCCCTCAGTCAACATGCAAAGAAAGTTCTACCAACAAATATTCTTGGAGTAGTTCTTTTTCCAGGGGGTTTGTGGAGTCACCTTCTGGCTGTGGCATTCAAGCATATGTAATTCCACAACTCTATAGCTGATTTGCACATCACATCATCACATCACAGAAAATAGTTTCAACTGCTGCACAGTAAGAGCAGGATGATTTAAGAAAACTACCACACAATTGTTAGAAATTGTTTCTTGGATCTCGATCACAGTGGTAGCAGCTTTTGTCCCCAAAGATGATGATGTAATCCTTCCCATTCCTAAGACCACAGGTCATGTCATGCCACCAGAAAAGCTGCTTGGTGCCAAGACATGGCCCTAGGTCCCGGCAGCTGTATGCGAATCAGTTCTAAAATTTTAGTGGTAAAATTTGATTTCTTATTAGTGTGTATTGGAAACATATTGGGAAATAAAATTTTAATTATATGAATAATTAAGGATGGTCCAATGATTTATTAGGCAGCATCTTTAAGTACAGTATAGTAAGGCCCTCAGGTGAATGTGCTAAAGGAAGTAGGTTTCCTTATAGATGTCATAAAAATATTAATTACAGTAACATATCTTCCCCTGATTAATTCTTGCTCATGACTCTAATATCAGAAGGAGCAATGTATATCTTCCCACATCCTCAAATCTCACCAGTGTAGAATAAGCTGAATTTAAAGCATGTAATTTAATAATTATTTTCTACCTCCTATTCAATATATTTCCTTTTTGAAGGTCATAAATTGAAACAAGAGCTGACATAGATAATGTCCCTAACCATCTAGCCATGTGTACTTGGCTGACTGAATAAAATGCAGAGTGAAAGCCCAGATTAATAGAAGTGATTTTTTGAGTAGTGTGTCTTCTGTTTAAATTAGAAAGGATCAGGAGAATATCTGAGGTAGGAAGAACTTCAGTAGATTCAGGACAAGATTGAAGGATTTGGAGGTCATTATCCTGTAAGAACTGGCTCATTTAGAGCCTTCTATATTCAGAGTAGGGAATTAGACACTGTTATCTTGACAGACTTCCTACAATGACCTTCCTGACATTCAATGAAACAGTTGCATTCATAACATTCTGAGTAGAAGTATAAGAATTCTCTGAGAAATATAGTTTCCCTCAGTCTATAATGTAACAAAATTTATGTTGCAGAAGTTATTGTGCATTGTTTATTTTCATTATTCATGAAATTGGGATCATGTTTCTGTAAAGAACTACATATTTATAATTTACATTTAAAATACTCTACCAATGTTTTCTCCTCATCATTAACATTGCTGCAGACTGCTGAATACACCACAATTTTACAGGAAAGGCACATTAAGTATCTACTGCTATGTCTGAAAACAAGTATGGGCAACAAAGGAAAGGGCTGTTGATAAATAAGGCGAGGAGGGAAATTTTAAAAGAGGAGCTTCAACCACACAATGTCGCTCTACACAAATTGTGTGGTTGTTGAATTACCAGCTCTGACCAGCAGAGTAAAAAGAGACAAAGGTATTTTATCACCATTTGAAATGGGGAGTGGGACGAAATGTCTGTTTAACTAAAAATTTTAAGTCCAGACCTTACTAGCTTTCCATGCTTTTGAACCAAAGTCATTAATCACCCTTAAGGAGCATTCAGGATTTTAGCTTCCAACCTGTTAAGGCGCAATAAAACTGGCTATGGACATAAGGGAACCACTGCATATGAAAATTCATAAGAAAGTATTTCATGTTGTAGTAAGAAACTGGATAAGAAGCTACCAGCTTTTGATTTTTAATCAAATTCATGTGTCAGAATATTTTGTATTGAACTTCACTAAAGGGTTTTGTTTTTCTAAGATATTTGGCATTTCATATTTTATATTCATTCTTCTATTCCAAATTTCTGGGTTACTGAGAATATTTGTGATCCCTACCATTGCTACTTCTTATTTGTCTCTTAAGGTATGTGAGTGTAGTGTGAGTTAGTGGACAATGGTTTGTATTCAAGTTAGTAAGTAGCTTAATGTAATCTTGAAAAATGTAACAAACTTTAGATGCATATATGTGTGTATACATATATGTTTGTATGTATTTCTCTAAGATAGATTACTCATTTTGATCTAAAAATAGAAGTTTTTCACTAAGGTTTTGACATAGTTACCATTCACTGTAGCTGGAGTTTTCCTATGTCCCAACTGGCCTGTGGTCAGGACAAGTCTCTCTCACCTGCCAGTCCCACAGCCGCTCAGACCCAAGTAAACACATAGAGGCTTATATTATTTACAAACTGTATGGCCATTAGCTCAGGCTTATTACTGACTAGCTCTTACACTTAAATTAATCCATAATTCTTATTTATATTAGCCACATGGCTTGGTACTTTTTCTCAGTTCTGCCTTGTCATCTTGCATCCTCTGTGTCTGTCTGGCGACTCCTGACTCAGCCTTCCTCTTCCCAGAATTCTCCTTGTCTGCTTATCCTGCCTATAATTCACAAAACCTTCAAGTACAAACTTTCCAGGAATTTGAAAACCATAGTAAATTTCTTATACTAAAATGAAAAATATCTAATATTTTGTTTTATTTTCTTTCATTCCATCAGTATCCTTTCATCTGATATTAATATTATTCAAGTAAATTCCTAGTTGATAAAATTATGATATCATAGTTTCTGTAAGTGTATATCATATCTCTTATGATTCATTTAGTTCCTGTAACTGAACTGTCTCAATACAATCAAAGTCTAGAAAGCTATGCGAATGCTCCAGTTCTCCAAAGCCACCCCTCCTCATGGCTCTTTTCTTTCTTTCTTCTCTGTTTTTAGAAAGTTCTTATTTTAAGACAGAGGGACATTTCTGATTTTATGTTGAGTAATGAGATTTTTAATTGGTACTTGGTAGTACCAGCACCTACTAGAATTCAGTGTCTTGCTATAGGAAATGGTACATGTGAGGAACTGCTGTCTTTAGCATAATCTAGATTTACTGGAAGATGTGAGATGCTGCAACCAACAGTGTATATCAGTCAAGAGGAATGACACCCAAGTGTTTGGCTTCTGGCTACTATTTCTGGTCCTAATTTGCACTGTCTTCTCGAAGAACATCATATCGTTCATAGCTTAAAGGCATGTTCACATTTTACAGATTAGTTCATTCTCTCCATTTCAGGAGTACTGTATCAAATTTTATGAAAGGGACACAAGAATATTATTGGTGCATATATTTGTTAGTGTCTACAGTCACAGGGTTCTGGAAAAAAAATAATAGCTGTGAAAGTACAACAGAGTTTTTCAGGTTACCCAAATTGCTCAATCCAGATTTAAGCACAAAAGAATATATATTCTTCTCAGCACCCCATGAAATTTTCTACAAAACTGGCTACATATTTGGTCACAAAGTCAGCCTCAATAGATACAAGAAAACTGAAATAATCCCCTATATCATTTTACATGATAAAATGTATTTCACAGGATCTGGGGAGAAGGCTTGGTGGTTAAGAGCACTCTGTGGTCTTGCAAGAAAACCTGAATTTCTTTTTAAATTAGGAGGCAGACAATTGCCTATAACTCCAGTTTCAGGGGAACGGATAACATTCTCACCTCAATGGGCATCTGCATGCACACAGTGCATGTAAACTTCTCCAGGCAATATTCTATCACAGAAAGTTAATAAAAATAACCGAATATTAAAATATGTTTAACAACATTTCAAAACATTATGAGATTTAAATTTAAAGTTTTATTTCCCTAGAACATGTCAACTTTTAAGGTATAAGGCTTACACATACACTTAGCAATTTATATTTTAATATTACAGCTTTAGCTTGTGTGCTATGCTGTTTTTCTCATTTTATTTGTGCATCCTGGGCTGGCATCAAACTCACTATGTAACAGAAGAAAGAAGACTGAATTCCTTGTTCTCCCAGCCTCACCTCCCCATGCCGCTGTTATCGCCATGCAGCACTATCTCTGAGTCACGTGGTACTTTGGGTTAAACTAGGGCTTTGTGAATGTCAGACAAGCACTCTGAGAACTTCTGAACCTAGGCTGAAGTGCACTTGCATCCACCATCTGTCATTAACACAGACTTGTATGTTTTTGAGTTGTTTGTGTGTTTTATATACTAAGGCTCAGTCAGATAGACACCTACATAGCAAAGATTTGTACCATCCTCTGGGCTACCTTTTGTTTTGAATGATGCTGTCTTTTGCTGTATGTAAGTGTTGTAGTTTTACAAATTCTCACCTATTAATTGTTGGTTTCCATGGCTTCACTATCAGGGCCCAGTTCAGAAAGTCCTTCCGGTGTGAATATGTTAAGTTCTAGGTCCTAATTTTTAATTCCATAAAATTCAGGATGTCAGCTTTTATGTTAAGGCTCTTGCTACATCTGGAGTTGCTTTTTTGTAAAATAACTGGTTTAACCAACACTATTTTTTGAAGATTCTGTCTCTTCTCCAGTGAGTGTTTTTAGATTCTTTGTCAAAATTGAATGGCTATGGGCTTATATGAGGGTACTTAATTCTAGCATTGATCTGTGAGTATTTTATGCCAGTACAATGATGTTTTTATTACTATACTTCTGAAGTATAACTTAAAAATGGTCATGATGTTATCTTTGGAAAGGTATGTATTGTTCAGTGTTGTTTGGGCTAGCCTGGCTCTTTAATACTTCAAGGTGAAATTTAAACTTACGTTTTCAACTTCTGTGAAGAATTATATTAGAATTTTGTTGGGAATTACATCAACTCTTTAAATTACCTTTGGTAGGATGGCAATTTTTATAGTACTAATGTTGCAAATCCTCATAGTGTGGGTAGTCTGTGGGAGCCCACAGAGGTTTGCTAGTAAGATCTGATCTTGCTTTACCAGCAGGGCTACATAAGAGGATAACTGGACCATAGGCCTGGGTACCAGGTGTTTGGAAGGGTATACGCTTGGCTGTGTCTAGCAAGGGGGAGGTCTTTTGCCTCGCCCCTTGGCATTGTTATAAAAAGCCCTTTTGAATAAAGTTTTGGGTCGTTGGGTATTGACCCAGGTCCTCCAGAAGCTATCCTGTGTTTCTGTCTTTCCTCTCATTGGCTAGGACTGTCATTCTATCCACAAGTTCCTTATTCCTCGCTCCTCCTCATAGGAACCCTGAAAAAGGTGGGGGCTGGTCCCCCATAGTGGTCTTTCCAATTTCTGGAATCTTCATAAAATTATTTTTGCAATGTTAAATTTTTAAGTTCTAACTGTACAATTCTTTCACTCCTTTGGTTCGATTTATTCCAAATCTTTGTTTGAAGCCTATGTTTTTCTTCATTTTGTTCAAGCCTTTCTGCAGTGTTTTAAATATTTCAATTGCTTGACTTGTAGTATTGTATGTCTATTTTTCTACTGTCTTTTGTCTATCATTGCTGATATTTGAGAAGTTTTACTAATATAGTTTAAAGTTAGTCTATCACTTTTGTCTAAATACATTTTTTCACAGCCTTAATAATTTCATGCTATTACTCTAGTTTCTGAATATGGAAATTTGCTATACTTGTGACTGCATTATTTAGTCTGTTTTGAAAACTTTATTATTTTGAAAATATCGCTATTTTTTCCAGATCTTTTCCTTTAAATATCTCTCACTGAATATATTTGGATATCTCTTGAGTTGTTGTCTCTTTCTTTCCCCTATTCTTTTTATATTTGCACCTCAAAATCAATTTTTGTCTCTGACTATGAAATCTGGATCGCCACTGTCTAATTTGTCTTCAACATAAATGAGCAGGTATAACAAAAGTAAAGGAAAGCGTCTATTGTTAACGCCACAGCCAAATTATAAAACTCTGTCTTTTGCCTTTACTTTGTGGATTTTGTCTCATTAAAAACTTGTTATCTTTTTTCTTTGGTAATTGCAATAGACTTAACTTGTCCTCCTAAAACTCATGTACTAAGTTATTAAGGAGCTGGCAAAATTTCTCAGTAAGTAAAAGCCCTTACTGTCCATCCTGACAGGAGGAGTTCTTTCTCTGGGACCAACGTGGTAACAGAGACAATCAGCTCCCACAACTTGTCTTCTGGTATTCTCATGTATGCCATACATGCCATGGTAAGTGTACAACCACATACCTGCTCACATGCATAGATTTAAAACATCACAAATAAATAAATAAACTTAATTTAAAACTTAATTCTCAACGTGTATCAGTGGGTCAAATTAAGTCATGATGTTTTTGTTCACATCACTGGTATTAAGTGTTGTAACTGGCTAGAAAGCTATATAATGTTATTCTCCTATGAGCAAATTCTGCAGCAAGTATACAATAGGAAAGGGACTCTTCCTAGAATTCATTGATATTAAATCCTGAATTCCATTATTGTGTCAAAAATTTTGATTGTTCATAAACCGCACAGTCTGTGAATACTCTAGTACACTTTCCAATACCTTCAAAGAGTCAGAATTCAGACCGTGTAGAACAAGTGGTTCTGATACAGTTCCCTTCTTGAGTCTAAGAAATGTTACTTTTGACTATTAAACTCATCCAGTCATTACAACCCAATGTTCAGCATGTTACAGGTCACAAGTATTTCAGAATAAATAAATGTAACACATTGTTCATACATGTTAAAAAGGGGGAAATCTACCTTAATATTACATATTTTGATATATATTTTATATAGCTGATCACTCTGAGTACTAATTGCGTGTTGTGGTGGTTTGAAAAGTTATGTACCCCATAGACTCATATGTTTGAATGCTTGGCCCATAGGGATTGGAACCATTAGGAGGTGTGACTTGTTGGAGTACGTGAGGCCTTGTTAGAGGAAGTGTGCCACTGTGGAGGAGGGTTTTGAGGTTCCATATATGTTCAAATTATGCCCATCAAATTGTACTGCCTGAGGATCAAGACATACAACTCTCAGCTCCTTCTCCTACTTCATGTCTGCCTGCATGCCACCATACTTCTCTCTATAATAATAATGCACTAAACCTATCAAACTGTAATTTAGCCCCAATTAGATGTTTTTCTTTATAAGAGTCTTTGTGGTCTTGGTGTCTCTTCACAGCAATAGAACCCTAACTAAGACACTTGTTCTGTTTAGTAATGAAATACTAAATGTCTTACCAATTTCTAGACACAAAATTCTGAATTTACTGTAAACAAAAAGCACAGCATTTCACATTTTATTTAGTTATTAAGTGTGAAAATATTTCCTTGTTAGAGGCCTGTGGGGATGCTTTATTCATTAAAGAATCTATTAGGCAAGTGTGAATACCCAATTTAGGACCTCAGAACCCACATGTGAGAGCTACACACAACAGTGAGTATCTCTAATCCCATTATTGTGAGGGAACTTAGCCAGATATTCAAATCTCATTGGCCATCCAATGTAGTCAATCAGTGAGCTGACTGAGATATCCTGTCTCAAAAAAAGATAGAGAACATTCTAGAAAAGATAACATCACCTTCTGTACTGTGTGTATACATGCTGCGGGGAACCTGAACAGACACATGCACAAATGTATGTAAGTACAAAAACTACACAATACACATATGTGCATGCACAAATATATACACAATTTCCTTATCAAAATTTGTAACAGCACATATACCATGAATATATTCAAAATAATAATTACTTCAAGAAAAATGTAAAATATATTCTTAATATGCAACAAGACGTGAATACAGAGCAATTTCCAATGTATAAGTATTCAGCAATAAATATTAAAAGATTTGACCTATTTGTTAAAATACAGTAACCTCTATTGGTGATAAAACAGCTGCATATATCTCATGCACTCAGTGAGGACTGCAATTACTCCTATTCACAATGAATGAAAAGGATATGTCAGTCACCTTGGAGACTATCATACATGGGAATTATAATTCATAACTTAAAAATGATAAATACAGAACTATGAGTCCATTAAATAATCTTTATATATAATGTAATTTTCCCTGAACTTACACTTTCCTAGTAAATCTTACCAAAATTTTATCGTAATTCACATTAGAAAATGGAGACAATGAAATAACCCTCTTAAACTCAATACCATTTATCATTGTTAACTTCTCAGTAATGCTAATCCAAGTCAACTGAATAATATCTATAATAGTAATAAAATATATAATAATAAAAATGAAGATATTAAAGCATCATGTACCTCAGATGATATCATTTGCCTGGTGAGGCATCAAACAAACCTGATATAATTCTGTCTTCTATCTACCTATCATCTCTGTCTATGTATCTATGTATTATCTATCTATCACCTATTTACGTACAGAAGTCTACCTAATTATCTACCTATCTGTCTATCTAATCTATATATCTGATACACAAGCAGTGAAAAAAAATTGCTTAGCCTAAATATTAGAAGCAAAAAATACAAACAATTTAAAAACAGTTTAGAATAGAAAAGATATATGAAAAATTTTTATAAAAAAATTCTCCAAGATTTATATCTTTCAGAAAATTATGGCATTTAAAAAATTCAGCTAAATATTTTTGGCAAGCCACATGGCTCAGAGGTTAAGAGCATTTACTGCCAAACCGAATTGCCTGAGTCCAGTCCCCAGGACTCACATTTTTGAAGACAGACAACTGATTCTAGCAAATTCTCCTTTCACTTCTACACATGCTGTTGCACTCATATGCCTCCTCAAACCCAAGTAAATGAATAAAAGTAATAAAACCATATAATGCATATACATATTTTGATGGAAAGCAATATTTGTATATTAAGATCAATCCACATGAGTCTATTTAATGGGTAGTAGGGATTTATTAAGATATAAATTCAGGAAATATACTCATGAATACAGAACAGCTGAAGTCGTCCTCTGATCTGACCTGGAGCCAATGCACCTGGCAGTTTAATCAGACCAGGAAGCAGGCAGCAAGGAGAAGAGGCTTCTGACCCTTCCCCCCTACCATTTAAGAGGTCATATACAATGACAAGATGTACCACCTCCTTCAGGCCCTATAGCCCAAGGTCATGGGCAAAGCAAATATCACTACATTTTCCCTTTTTGTCTAAATAAGAAGTTTCTAAACACAATGCAAACTATATACAATAAGAATGATTATCAAGTACTATCCAGGAAAAACAAAGGGTAATAACATAAACAAAAAGAGAACTACAACCAACAAGAACAACATCAAACAAGAAAGACATGCTAAATATCCAGAAATATCCTGATCATAGGTAAAAGGCAAATTACTGAGATTACTCCAATAGCTGTCCTATCCCGAAGATTCTAACTCTAGTACTTCATATGTCCTAGCTAAGATAAGAGAATATTTTACCTGTAACCATCTAGTTTCAACTCCATCAAACACCTGAGAAGGACATAATAATACCCGAGAAAATGGAAAATGCAAGCAAACAATCTCTAAAATTCTTGTGAGAATATGCAGACAGCTTGCAATCTGGACAGTCATCTAAGGTTTCTCAGCATCATTGGGGCATCCAATTTGGCTACAGGCCTAGAATACCTTACAAACCATTTTCAGAAGCAGGAATTTTGAAAGACCATCTTACCCTGTCTTGGCAAGGCTCAGTAGTCACTTTTCCTTGTGTCCTGCACCTCTGGAAAGGACAGTGTTCATTCTGTCAGCAGTCGAGGCAAGGCCAGTTCTTTGCCTGACAGGCCATTATGTGCAAAGAAGACAAACTTCCAAATGGAAATGTCTCAGAAGCTCAACATTCTCTCAGAATCAGATCAGTGCTGGCAGGAGCAATATTGTCTCACGTCAACAGAACTGTAAGTTATCAAAACATTTAAATGCCATATTCTCTAGGTCTATGAAGTGTTTGAAAATTACCTGTCCATCTGGCATATGTTTCTATAAATCTAGAGAACCTAACTAATGTAACTAAAGAAATGACAAGTATGGGTGACTATAGTTCTGTAAGTTTTATCTACCTAAATAACCTAAGGACTAAGGCTACACATTAACAAGGTAAACAGTCTGTAAACAGATGTACCATATAAGGACAATGACCTCAAAATTGTGACAATACACAAAACATCTTAAAAGGAGGTATGAATGTATAGTGCAATATGATAACAATATCCTTAATATGTATCATATACAAAATATCCTAAACAGAGGTAGAACATACATACAGTATGGCAAATATAATTTTACACTTGTGTCAATATACAAAATATGTGGTAGCAAGAATTTCCACCCAAAACCTGAGAAAACTTTAAAAAAGGGTTCTAAAATGGAGCCAAGAGTAGCTTCCTAGTTGTGTCTCTCAGGCAAGCTGTGATACAGAGAGGCCAAACCACCATCCAGGAGCAACATGAACTGGGAAGCAGGTAAAGCCAGGGAACACGTGGCAATACATAAATTAATAGCTATGGGTTGAGTTAAGTCGTAAGAGCTAGCTAACAAGAAGCCTGACCCATAGGCCATACAGTGTGTACATAATATAAGGGTCTGTGTGTTTATTTGGAACTAAGCAGCTGTGGACCATGGGGCCAGGCAGGACTGGAGAAACTTCTGGCTATATTTGTAAAATTTAAATGAAAAGATGTCATTTCTCTCTCAGTTTTTTATTCCAATGTAGTTGAACAAGATTATGTAAAAGTACTACATCATCTCAGAGTCCTGGTCAGGAAATGATTCTGGAGAAGCAACACAGTTCAAGATATAAATTTCTCTTAGAATCAACTCATTGAAATTGTTTGGTAGTAAAATTATATATATATAGCATTAATAAAAAAGAAAAAGAATTAAGCAAACAAAAATTTTGATACAAGAAAAGTGTTACTCCCTCTGCTTCTAATTCTAAATTTTAAACCTTAAAAATCAATTATGATCCATCAAATGAACTCCTCCTGTTTCTGCTGTCTCCTAAGCCTTAGTCTGCACAATTATAATTTCTCAATGTAATAATGAAAACTTTACTCTAGAAATCAAGTGAGGCATTAACTATGAGGCAGGAGCTAAAACACTGAAATTCCCTCACTGTGTTCTGTGATTACATCCAAGTAAGATAACTCACTGATAAGTTGCCACCTTTGTAACTGCAGGTAGTGAGATGAGCGGGTGTCCACCATCTGTAGCTAATTTTATTCTCTGTGATATGAAGTGTCGTTTTTAAGCATCTCTTATGTTGTAGCTCCCATTCCAAAATGGATTCACCATGTGGCAGTTACAGAGCAAATGGACATATGTAGGCAATTCGGAGAAAACTTGGCACTATCTCCTTCCCAGGTTGCTGTCATTTCCTGAACCCAGTGAGTCTGCCGTCCTTGCTATCCACTCCGTTTGGGATCCAGCAGTCCTCCCACTTTTGGCAGTGAGAGGACTATTAAAACTGGCCAGCCTTCACTGCTTGTGCAGCAGATGTTTGGGAAGTCTTGGTTTTGAAATTTGTAGCCTCTGTAGAATAAAAGTTGGGATTTAAAATATGTTTCTCAGATTATAATTTCTACTATTTTGATAGTTGTCTACTTAAAATGCAGTTCTTAAAGATGAACCACAATCTCTGGCTATTTTCTGTTGATCTTACTAAGGATTTTTTTGTGAGCAAAAGTGATGTGAGTTTAAAGTATAACAAAATTTCTCTTTATTTATACAATCAGAACAAGATGTCAAACCACAGTATTTCATAGCGGAAAAATGTGGAAGAAAATAGAGTTTAATGTGTATAGTACAGCATAGGTTTTATGGTCACAAAATAGCATGGTGTTTTCACTGAGCAGAGTTTCACTAAGGATTTAAAAGTAAACTATTACAAAGCTGGTTTATGTGAAATTGATATACCACATATGAAACTATAGAGATAATATGTGCATGTAGGTATATAAGAAAAAGTCTCCTAGTTAGTCTGAGACTGTATAAGAAAAATAATTCAAATGGAATAAAACCGTGCTTTGTGTATGTGTGCATTTGTGCATGTGTCCATGCATGCAGATGAATGCATACATGTGTGTGTATGTGTGTGTATGCTGTGTGTGTGTGTGTGTGTGTGTGTGTGTGTGTGTGTGTGTGTGTGTGTGTGCATGTGTGTGATCCATTGCCTGCATATGCACAAGCAGTTTCCAGGTAAAAGATAATATCAGGAACATCATCCATCGCCTTGTTCTTTCAATGAGTATCAATCATCCATCAAATCAATCGAGAAGACATCAATATGAAGAGATTCAAACCAGCTTCCCCACTTTCAGAGTCTGGAGTCAGGCTACATTTCCCTAGGACATGGGCATGTTAACTGTTGTCTTCTTCCTCTAGTAGTAACCATTGTAACAACTGGACCTTCTCTACAGCACTCACTGAGAACTTCTTAAGAATAACAGCACTGTTCACTTTGGTTATTAACATGTATATTTTCTGTACACAGGTTAGAATATCTGAAGAATCAATTTTATTAATAGACTGCAAAATTTATGTTACATATTCTAAGAAAAACAACAGAAAATAACCACTTCTTTTAAAAGATTGTCCATATTTTAAAGAGTAAAATCTGAGTTCTTAAAGCCTCTTTCATTTTTGTGATCAGAAAAATTCAGAGGATGGACATGAATGATCATATTTTATACATACATACAAAATTATGTGCACATACTTATGTTTTGTGCTATATAATTTTTTAAATTATAGTGGAATAAATTCTCATTATGATTAATGTGTTTCACAGTACATAGAACTCTTTAGCAGGTAAAAGCAGAGGGTAATCTAGTTAACAAAAGGAAGAAGATGTGTGGAAAAGGAGACAGCATGTGGACCATTACTAGCAAAACAATGATATTCATGAAATGAAGAAAATCATTATCCTGTACATTCAAATTTTATTAAAAGTGATAGAGGTTATTGAGGTAATTCAACTCAGTGCTGTGGTTGTGACGTGTTTATTTTGACCCCATTTAAATTATCCACCATTTGCCAGGCAGTGGTGGCACACACCTTTAATCCTAGTACTCAGGAGGCAAAGGCAGGAGGATCTTGAGGCCAGCCTGGTCTACAAAGGGAGTTCCAGGACAGCCAGAGCTACACAGTGAAACCCTCTCTCAAATAACAAAACAAAACAAAATATCCACCAGTCAGATACTTGTACTGTTATTTCTTACACATTTCTTTTCACAGTCTTTTTTTGTTGTTGAGGTTTTGAGCAAAAGCAAATTGTGAAAGAAGTTTGTTTGGCTTACATATCCAGGGTCACAGTCCATTGAGAGAAGGTAAGACAGGAACTGAACCAGAGACCATGGAGAAATGCTGTTCATTGGTTTGTTCCCCATGGCCTGCTCAGCCTGATGAGTTTGGCACTGGCCAAAATAGACTAGTTCCTCTCCATCAATTACTAATCAAGAATGTGAACTAAAGACTTGGTTAAAAGCCAATCTTTTTGAAACATTTTCTCAACTGAGTTTCCTTTGTACCAGTGGATCCCAGCTTGTGTCAAGTGGGCAAACTCCCTACTCCACTTATCCAGAGCACAGTAGATCATTATCATTTAAAGTACTAGGAGAGATATATTGCTATTTTTGACAGTATAGAGAGATGAATTCTTTCTATGTTCTGAGATCCTAAAACTCTCATTTAAAAAATTCAGTTTAATAAGTTGTCATAAGGGTAGAGAAATGGCTCAGTGCTGATGACTTAAGTTCCATCCTTTTGACACACATCATTAAAGCCAAGAGCAAACTGATTCCCTTGGATTGTTCTCTGACCTCCTCTCACACACATTGGTCCATGCATAGCCCCCTCACATAACACCCACTGCATGAATAAAACCTAATAAAAATTTTAAGAAGTTAAATAGTGTTCATTCTTATTGAAGTACAAATTTTATGAAGGAATGAGGACATAAGGAGTAACAATTACTGTGGTGACATGAAGCCATATAAATAGTTCCAGTAAAGCAAAATTTATGGAGAACTTCAAAAATTCTACCATGATTCTCTTATGTAAAAAGAATAGATCTGTTATATTACAATAGCATATTTTCTCACTAATGTGTATATTTCATCTCATGGTTGCTTGTGTAGTAAATACAATATTAAAAAACAGAAGATGTTTTATCTTACTTCAAATATCACAATTACTCAGCAGTAATAAACAACAACATCATGAAATTTGCAGGCAAATGGATGGAAATAGAAAATATCATCCTGAGTGAGATAACCTAGACTGAGAAGGACAAACATGGTATGTACTCACACATAAGTGGATACTAGATGTAAAGCAAAGGATAAGCAGACTACAACTCACATCTCCAGAAAAGCTAGGTAACAAGGAGAACCCTAAGATGGACGCATGGATCACCCTGGGAAGGAGAAATAGATGAGATCTCCATGAGAAAACTGGGGGTCGGGGGGCAATGGAGGGTAGGGTATGGGGGATGAGAACATAAGGGAATAGGATGGTTGAGCTGGAGGAGGGACAGAGTGGGAGAGTAAGGAAAGAGATACCATGATAGAGGAGACATCATCTGAATAGTGAGAAACAGGGTGCTAGGGAAGTTCCAGGAATCCCCAAGGATGACCCCACCTTAGACTGTTAGCAATAGTGGAGAAGGTGCCTGAACTGCTCCACTCTAGTAATCAGATTGGTGAATACCCTAACTGTCATCATAGAACATTCACCCAGTAACTGATGTAAGCAAATGTAGAGATCCACAGCCAAACAGAGCTCCAGGAGACAATTCGAAGAGAGAGAAGAAGGATTCTATGAGCAACAGGCATCAAGATCATGATGGGAAAACGTTTAAAGACAACCAAATCAAACTAGTGGGAACTTATGAACTGTGGACCAATAGCTGTGGAGCCTCCATAGGACTGGACTAGGCCATCTGCATAGGCAAGACAATTGTTTAGCTTGACCTGCTTAAGGGTCCTCCTGGCAGTGGGATCACGATCCATCCCTGGTGCATGAGCTGGCTTTTTGGAGCCCAGTACCTATGGTGGGACACCTTACATAGCCTTGGTGCAGGGGGTGTGGCTTGAACCTGACTCAACTCAATGTACTAGGCTCTGCTGACTCCCCATGGGAGGCCTTGCTTTGGAGGAGGTTGGAATGGTTGATGGGTTGAGGGGAAGACTGGGGGACAGGAGGATGAAGGAGAGAGGTATCTGTAGTTTTTATGTAAAATGAATAGAAAATTTCTTAATAATAAAAAAAGGGAAAAAAGAAAGTTTGTGTGTTTTCAGAGCAAGGGGACCAGACACCAATGAAAATATGTGGCCCAGGTAATCCAACCTCTCAGAGTGCCTCTGTTGCAGTTTTGTTAGAGTTCTGCATCCAGAAGAGCTTCAAGGCTCCTGGCTGAGATGGTCCAACCTCACACACTATTCTTGCCAGGACTACAGATAAGCTTTGAGATTTCCAATTACACAGTGACTGCATAATACAAGTTATGGCTAGTTTTCCCAGGACTTGAACATTATCTCAATTTTCTTGAGTTCTCCAATGATGCCCCCTGACAGGAGGAAATAGTCTAAAGGACATAATGCCTACAAGGCAGGGTGGGTGGTTTTTGGTCATTTGGTAGGTTATGGATGTTTGTCATCATTTAGGGGGTTGGTCATAAGTTGTTATTGGTCATGGCCAGTTACAAAGCTAAACAAAGAAGATTAGATTGAGGGATCTCTTTCTGAAGGGAAAAAGGGGTATATAGTATAGAAATGTTGGAATAAAAAGATAGATTGTGTAGTCTACTTTTGAACAACCACTAATCTCACATATTTTATATTGGTATTGATTTTTGTATATTGATCCAAATTTAAGGTTATTTTTATTTTACTGTATATATGCTTCTACTCTCATCTAGGTATTGTACATATACATCTCATTTTAAAATGTGAGTAGAGTTTTAGTCATTGAAACATATTTAAGATAACAAAGTAAAACAAGTTAGTAGTTAGTCATCTATAACAATCAAACTTGTAGTCATGTTAGGTAAGTTTTCAAGGTCAAATAGAGACATATTTCAAACAGGTAGATGGTCTTCAACTACTTCAAAGATCTATTGAATATGACATTTAAAATGTTTTAATAATCTAAGGCTTTTCTTGATGAGACAAATTTGCTTTTGTCAGGACCAATTTACTTCATTAAAGGATGAGGAGAATTGAAGAACCTCCTTATGGAGTTTGCTTTCATGTGTAGCAAGATTATGCATTGGACAAAGAAACTATGTTTGCCTCAACATCTGACAGAATGATGTCCAAATGGGACAAGCAGATCACAAAAGAAGACAACTGCCAAACTTTGTCAAGACAACGTAGGACAGTACTTCAAAATTCCTGTCAGATATTTTAAAACATCTGTCAGATAATTTTGGCCTGTAGGCCAAAAATGGATGCCCCAACTTTGTAGGGGAACATTGGTGTCCAGGCAGCCAGATGTCTCTGTCATTTCTTAGTTTTGAAAGTTGTTTTCTCTGCACTTCCTTCCTGTTTACTCAAGTAATATTTTATCATTCCCAAGTTTCTGGTAAAGTTGAAGACTCAAGATAGTTATACCAAATTCAGAAAGGAAACTTTCAAAATAGATGAAAGATATACAAGTTTGAGTGACATAAAAACTTAAGTTATCAAAGAAAATGTCTAAAAGGGTATTTTTTAGGTTGGTAATAAAAACTATGATAAAAATGGTTTACGTGTAAAACTTTGGACTCACAGGGTAGAATAGATAATGGAAATCTTTCTCTAAATTTGTCAAATGGAAATGAACTGGTCATTCTGAATATAATTCTTACTTGATAATTTTTCTTACTGTGTATAGTTGTACTGTGCTAGAGTTAAAACCATTCCTTTTATTTAAACAAAAATGGGGGAAAGTGGTATAATCTTTTTGTACACTGTGAAGAACGGTCTTTGCCAAGGCACCTTATGATTGGTTTAATAAAGAGCTGAATGGCTAATAGCTTGGCAGGAAGAGGTTAGGCAGGACATCCTGGCAGAGAGAGAGAGCAAGAGAAGAATAATGGAGGCATAGGAGAAATGCCAAAAGACATGGAGAGTAAACGGGATGTGCAAGATGGAAGTGAGGTAAAAAAGCCATGAGGCAAAATGCATATTAATGAAAATGGGTTAATATAGTTCACTTTATTTTACTCTTTGGGAGCCCACTACCCAACTTTCAAATAAATACATGGAGACTTATTCATACTTATGAATGCCTAGACTTAGCTTGGCTTATTTCTAGCTAACTTCTCTAACTTAAATTATCCCATTTATCTTTAACTGTTTGCCTCTAGGTTTTTTAACCTTTCTTTATTCTACATATCTTTATTTTTTCTTCTTACTCTGTGGCTTGCAGTGTGGCTATGTGGCTGGTCCCTGGCATCCTCCTCTCCTCCTCCTTTTCTCCCTCCTCCATCTTCTCTTGAGCCTAGATTTCTCTTCCCATTTATTCTCTCTGCCTGCAAGCCCCACTTATCTCTCTCCTGCCTAGTAATTGGCTGTTCAGCCTTTTATTAGACCAATCAAGCAGGTAAAGTAACATAGCTTTACATTGTTAAACAAATGCAATATAAAAGAACACATCTTTGCATCATTAAACAAATATTCCCTATCATAGATCTTAAAATAATATTCCACAAAAGGTAATTTAAGTTATAAGAGATAATGGGACAGGCCTAAGTTACAAGCTGAGTTTTCATAATTAATAATGTCTCCATGTCGATTTTTGTGAGTTGGTAGCTCAAAGAAAAATCATTATAGTCATACAAGGCTCATTTCTAGAGTCAAGGAAGGTAAGATACCATATCAACAGATAGAAGTATTCACATTGGTAACTGCAGAAAATAAAAATGAAAGACAAAGCAAAATCAATTATGGATTAAAATCATCAACTAATGACTGGTGATACAGGAAGAATTAGTCTCTCCCAGGGATGAGCCTCCATATTTGTTATGCAATGCAGAGTGGTCAGCACTGAAACCATAGACAAACAAGCAACAAAAACCAGACTCAGCAGATTGTATTTATATATTTGTGCATATACATACATGCACATATATTCTTTTATGTATGTAACAATAATAATCAAAGTGAAAGATGCTATTTGAGAGTAGTGGTAGGGGAACAATTGAGGTAAAGAAAGAGAAGCAGGAAATGATGTGATTCCATTTTAATTAAACTATAACTTTAAAGGAAAAAGTGCTACCAGCAAATTATTCTTTCAGGAATATTCTCTATTCCCTGACGAAAAAAATACAAAGGAAAATAGGTAAAATTAACATGAATATTGGAATAGTAACTTTTTTCATTAACAGTTACAAGAAATACAGAGTGGCTTCCAACATCCTAAAGGAAGTTCTACCAAAGCAATGAAATAAAAAAGACTCACAGATTGGAAATTAATATGCTGTCTATAGTCTATTAAAATATTAGGATATATGAAAGTAATAGGTTAAGACATCTGCTAGGCCTACTGGATTCAGAAAAGGTATGAGATACAAATTCATTAAAAATAAACCAGCCGGGCGGTGGTGGCGCACGCCTTTAATCCCAGCACTTGGGAGGCAGAGCCAGGCGGATCTCTGTGAGTTCGAGGCCAGCCTGGTCTCCAAAGCGAGTTCCAGGAAAGGCGCTACACAGAGAAACCCTGTCTCGAAAAACCAAAAAAAAAAAAAAAAAAAACACATAAAAATAAATCACATTTATTTGTACATGTTTTGCCCAAATAAACAACTTGAATTTGAAATACAAATGGGAAAAAAAGGTACAATGACATTAATTGAAGAAAGCACATAGTTGAAATTGTAAGAAAATATCCGCAGGACATTTATAACTCAAACTAGGAAGAAATGATAATGAATCAACAAAAATTTAAAGAAATGTAAAGCAATACTACAGAGATTTAGACTCAGTATACTTAACAGTTGAGAAGAAAGAATTCCGTGTATTTTCCCCATAATGCAATGATAATGAGGAGAAAGATGTTTGCTTTAAATTGAATTATATGTAGTTTATGTATATCATTCAAACTTAAAACATATGAATTAAAATAACAATTAAAAATACTAGTATATTAATGCTAAATACGTAGTTTCTCCACATTACTCTTTTGCAGCGGCCTCTTTTCATATTGCTTACAAGTTAAGAATTTCATTGTTATCTTTTTTCACATTATGAAAAATTGAAAGAAAACTAAAATGAAAGAATACATGTAGCAGAAAATCTAAAAAATATTTGCTGTCTGGTTCATTACAGAATAAATGTGCCATTCTTGACTTACAAAATCAATGTAAATGCAATTTAAATTTTAACAGACTATTTTTAGATACTAACAAGTTGGCTCTAAAATTTATATAGAAAGGCAGTGAACTGGAACAGCAACGTGATCCAATTTTCACCTATCATAATGCTATAATTATCAAGACACTAAGATGCTGTCAAAAGTATAGAGAGGGATCAATACACAGAAATGGAGAGCCCGGAAGTGGTATGCACAAAGGTAGCTAAATTTTGACAAAGACACAAAAACAACCAGTGCATAAATAATGAATATTTCTTTCAGAAAAATGAAAGATTACTTAAAAGTAGAAAGAAATCATAAATCATAGAAAAACTTCGTCACTTATATAATATTCCAAATAGATCATGGATTTAAACATATAATTTGTAGAAGAGAAAATATTTGTAATTTTGTGATAGGCAAACATTTACAAACATTAAAACCATAATATGTGAAGAAACAAAAATATAAATTTGACTTTATAGAAACTAAACAAGGTTTTCATTAGAAAGTATGACTAAGAGAATTTTATAAATTTACACACCAGGAGAAAATATTTGCAGCAGATATTCTTACATGTGTGTATAAGTTACAGGGAAATCTTTTTTTTCTATTTTTAAAAATTTTTATTGTTAAGAAATTTTCTGTTCATTTTACATGCAAACCAGAGATTTGCCTCTCCTCCCTCCTTCCACTTCCAATTCCCACCAAGGCAAGGTCTCCCAAGGGGAGTCAGCAGAGTCTGGTATGTTGAGTTGAGTTATGTCCAAGACTCTCCCTGCTGCACCAAGGTTGCACAAGGTGGCCCACCATAGGCACTGGGTTCCAAAAAGCCTCCTCATGCACCAGGGACAAGATCATGATGGGAAAACGTTACAGTGACGGCCAGCCAAGCTAGTGGAAACTCGAGCTGCGAACCAATAGCTGTGGAGCCCCCATGGGACTGGACTAGGCCTTAAGGTTAGGCGAGATAGTTGTTTAGCTTGAACTTGTTAGGGGCCCCCCAGGCAGCGGGGTCTGAAAAAATCTTTAATATTCAATGCAATAAACAAAACAATGCAATCTGCAAAAAAGTAATATATTAAAAATACACCATAAACATATAAAAATAATAAATAAGTATGCATAAATGCTGTCAGTGGCACTAATAATTAGGAGTAGGCAATTTATCGTATATGTTTTTATTGTACAAACCATTGAGTTCCACGTGGCCAGCCAACAACTCAGTCTCAGTCATCAAAAGAAAGATGCTTTTGTTTTGGAAAGGTAATCCATAAAACAGAGAAAAGAAGGTCAACAATATAAATACTAATTTCAGATACTAACAACTACCGGGAAGATAAAAGGGGATGAAGTGGTTAGTTGAAGCTGGGATAAGTTTGGAGTGTGCACATTTAACTGAGGGGCCGTTTAAAGAATGGAAGATGGACAAAGCCATAATAGGCCCCTGTCTGTGGAAAAACCTGCCAGAAAGTTTCAGAAGTGTGATAAATTCAAAGAAAGGTGGGGAAAAAAAGATATCCAAGAAGCAGGGTGAAGCCAGACTGTGTTAATGTACTTGGTATGGCTTCAGGGCTCAGTATGAAATCAGGATTTTGTTGATATTATGATTAGAAACCATTACAAAAATTTTGAAGAAATGATTCTGAGGACAAAAATAACTGAGGCCTTCATGTGTGCATTTGGTGCCACTAGTGGGGTGGGACTGAAGTGGGGACTTTAGCTGTTCACAGACTGTGCATGCATCTCTGTAGCATGTTGAATAATAATCTCCCAGGCAAATAGCCTGGACTGGTGTATCTGGTCACATTTCTC